>NC_056740.1:175146177-175357407 GCF_019279795.1 Protopterus annectens | reverse complement strand
AGGGTGGTATGTGGATATGAAAGGGTGAGTGTCCATGATGTCATGGACATGTCAAGATAGCACATCACATTGTGTGACATTCATAGCAGGGCTATGATCCATACCGGTGAAACCTGTGTGTTGGCCATACTCCAGCCCACTGTGTAGTACTGTTTGTATTCACCACATGTGTAGATCAGATCTGTTGTGCGTTCCTAAAGTGAACAGCACCTCCACCATTGTATGCACAGCTGTCAACACATCTGGCAATAAAGTTTGTGAGGATTCATGTCGGTGAGATGATTCACATAGTTTGCAAGTGTGGCACATGGATAGTCATTGTGATGCATTGCAAGTCCGACCTGTATATTGCGACAGGACCATACATTATGTGTACATGTTGTGAATGGCCTCATGGCAGATAGATTTGTGCATTACGGTTCCTGATAAATAATAACACTCTCACCTGCAATGGGCTACTGTCACCGCAGAATGCCAGAGGTACCTAAATAAGAGTAACACAGCAGTATGAGCATAATCCACCCCTATATAAAGGCTACAGGGAGCAATGTGCATAACACATACACCAGTACATTAGACTATACTATGGTGTATGCACATGTGTGCATACACAGAATAGCATACTATAGTATGCAGCATGTGTGTATACATGCCTTGCATATGATGTTACATTACATATTGTACAGTGGCACATGCAACTATATGGAATATAGTTGTTATAGGTGCAGTACTGACTTACCAGGCAACTCCTGGCTCAGTGGTTGGGAGACACCCACCTGCACAATATTGGCTAAGGCTTGTGGTTCTGCAGGTGTCCCCAGGTTAGGCAGTAGCTCCTCGGTACGTGTGAGTGGGGGCTGGGTTGGTGGTCCACCACCTGTTGCACCTTGTTCCCTGGCAATTGCATTCACATGCTGTTTCACCCATCTAATGAAGTCTGTACAGTATCTGAGCACCTGCTGGTATGTGCGGTTGTGGCCACACACATCATTAACCCTCCTGCAAAGTTCCATCCACAGGGCATCCCACTGCTGTGCATCCTGTGGCACATGGCTGAAGAGGATGTCATGATTATTGAGTAGGTATGGGATGAGGGTCTCATCCTCCAAGCATGTAAAAGGGGGAAGCCTTGCACGCAGCATACCTGGAAGACATAATGATGGAGACAGGTCACAGTACCTCAGAGACATACAGAGCTACAACTGAACATACATGTGTATTGCATTACTTCAGTTTAAATAATTGTATTTGCAAACTTACATGACACTGACGTTTTTGTGTCACACACATGTGACACTCAATGTTGAGTGGATATTATCACCATATATATATATATATATGTGTGTGTGTCACCTGATTACATTGCTCATACTCCATGTGGTTGCTGTCTTGATGTGGGCATCTTTGTTTGCCTGTACTGGTGTTCCTACCTATCAGCACATGGCTGGATGTGTCCACATTAATGTAGTCGACCTTGATGCAGTGTATATGTCACATATAAGGACTTACACTGCCTTAACAGACATGACCTGTGACTTGCAGACATGCTCACATAAGGTTTTACAAGTATGTGTTCTGCCATATACATCTATATGGCACTGTACAGCGATTCAACATCCTACCATGTATCACCTGTGTTGCACATGTGATACACATGGGACACTGTCTAGCCAGAAATATGGCATGTATAGTCAAAGTCAACTAGTGGGCTATATGCCATGGGCCATGTATGTATCTAGGATGAAAGGTTACCTGGCAGTAGCCAACAGGTGGGTCTGTGGGGCCAGGTGGAGCAGTGCCACATTACTGATCCACATGGTTAATTATACATATACCATGCATTACCATGCAGTCATCACACCATGTCTGAGAGGGGATCGATGTGCAGCTTTGATGAACAGGAATACATAGTATGGCAGGACAATGTCAAGTGTATGGGACAAGGATCTGTCCAGCATGTGGTAGGTGGATGTCCATGAAGTATGTGTTCGAGATCAGGATGAGTATGTGTAGCATGTCCGACATCACTGGGTTGGACATGGATTTATTCAGGGTATGCATCATGCTACATAGTGTATATGGGGAATGGGAAGGCTGGTGTAGGCCATCTGCACATGGCCAATACCCCTTAAAGGAAATATGTGATCTGATATGGGTCACTTGAGTGGTCTGTATGGCTCAACAATGATTTCTATATTCATGAATGGCACCCTATTATTATTAGGGTTGCCACATATGACTCCCTGACAGGTGTGGTGACGTAGCTATCACATAAAAGACAACTGCTCAGCTGCATCCCTCACACACAAGTGTCCATTATGATGACCGCTGCCTAGGTGGTAGTTCATGGGTACAGGGTTATTAACATAGGGGTGACAATGCAAGTCAGCTATTGCTCCTAGGTCATAGTCATTCGCATACTTCAACAGACAGATGCCTTCTGTTTGTCTGTGAGGTTTGGACTACAATGAGAGGGAATATAATTCATTAACCCTGACATACTGTAGCTGCCACTGGTGTGATGATCACATATTATTCAGTCATCTTCTGTAGTGTTGTTTCTGTCAGCAGTCCTGTTGCTAAACACTCCTGTGACATAGGAATGTACATCTGGTATACAGAGTGTGGGTGGTACACAGTATGGGTGATGATGTCCTATTACCTAGCAAGGTTATGATATGCAGTGTGACATCAACCATACTGTCGTCTACATCTGTACTGCTGACATCAATTAAGTGATCAAGGTTCATGGCCTTCAAGACCAGACTCAGCAGGGTAGTAGTGCAGTACTTCCCATTATCAGTGGTATCTCCACCTTTGTTGGGTTGTGATACCTGTTGGTGTGCACCATTCAGTGTGTACACAACCTGACATGGAGCTATGTTTTACATGATGTGTATGAGGAGAGCATCTTGTTTTGCCATATGTGTATGATACAACCTGAGATGTGGGCAGGTCCCATGCAGACTGAGTGCAGCTTGTACCTGCATAGTTGTGGGTACAGGAGCCCTGTGGTGTAGATGGATATATGCTTGTGTACCTGTTGGGGGGAGGAGGCTGTGTTTTTATATTATCCAAGACCCTATCTGGATTGCTTATTCATGCTAAGCACTTGTTCAGGACTTGTAAACAGTACGTAAGCTAATGATTACTATAGTACTCAATCTTCCACACCACCTACAGGTAAGGGTGAACAGGTTTTGTACATAATTTTCTCACTTGCGTAGAGTAATGTAGCTGTTGTACTCACTTTCCTCACTTATCTAGATGAATGTAGTTTTATATTCAGGCATGTCCAAGAGTCAACAGCCAGTGTTCTCACCTGTCTATCTGATGAATCTGGACATCTTGAGGCAATGTACACATTGCCTCTTGTACACAGACAAGCCTCTCCACCTACTACCCAACACTACAACCTGTGAGAGATGCACTCATCTAGCCAAACTGGAGGTAAAGGTCTCTCCAACCAAGCCTGACCCTGACTGTCATGTGGAGAAGATACACAGTCGCACACCATACTCATCACATAAGCCTCACTGTATCTACCCCACCATTAACTGGGAAAACTACTCATGTACCAACACATTAGCTCAACGGTTTCTGGAATTCATAAACACCAATGCCCTGACTCAACATATACACACACCCACCAGGGGCAACAATATCCTAGACCTAGTCATTACCAACATGAGTGACTGGTGCTCCACACGTGAAGCCAACTCCTCGTTGGTCCGATCAGACCATGTGCTGAACACCATTGATATCCACATCCCGCACCTACCCCCCATTAAGCAAACCACAGTATAATATGTCTACAAGGCCAACAACATGCTTCTTAAGGCAGATGTGGTGGACGTCAGGACACCCATGCAGGTGGACAGTACTGTTACAACTGCTAAATCTTACACAAATGCACTCTATAAGCACTTACAGGAGTGCATGGCTTGTGCTATCTCAAACAGAACCAGGATGCTATGCTCATAATTACCTAAACCAATCTGGTGGTCCCCTGCCATAAACATATTGTACTAAAGGAGGAAGACACTGTTGCAAACAAGAGTACAATACCATGCATGGAGGAGATCCCTGGCCAGCCTCAGTAAGAAGGTGAGATCCCTTATACGATCCTCCAAAGCTAGCTATGAAAACTATAATGCAACTAATACCAACAACAACCACAGAGCCTCGATGTCAACAACCAGATCTGCTCTGAGTTACAGCACAAAGGCACGAACATTACAGAAACAATTGATATTGGCAACATCCTGGCAGATCCCTCTCAAAGCTGCACACTCTGAAGGCAATATCACAGCATCCATGGGACTGGACAACATCCCAGGCTGTGTTTTACACAAACTTTGGATCGTACTGTCTCCTCACCTATGCACCATGTTCAATAATAGCCTCACATCGGGCATAGTGCTCCCTGAATGGCACACAGCAACAGCTATCCCAATCCACAAAGGTGGTGCCACAATGGACCATGGGACCTATTTCCCTATGGGCCTGACTAGCCTGGTCTGCAAGGCTATGGTGCACATCATGGATCACTGTCACAGAGACATTGGGTATCTCCCAACCTTTGACCCCTGCTTGTTTGGCATTGTTAAGGCCAGACCATGCCTCCTAAACCTGGTGGGCTTCTTAGAGACAGTTACCAAGGCATTAGATGAGGGTAAGGAGGTCCATACAGCCTACCTAGATCTCTCATAGGCTTTCAACACCATTCCTCCTTCTGGTATTATCAACATACCCATCCACCTGAACATTAACCCCTATGTCATGTGACGGTTTGCAAAGTGGCTCACGGACAGAACACACACAGTAGGAGTTGCATACCCTAGGTCCGACTGTATACCAGTTACAACTGCCGTCACCCAGGGCTCAGTCCTAGGACCCCTCATGTTCGGTATATACTTCTCTGACATACAGACAAGCACAGGAGGGCTTTGGCTGAAAAGGTTTGCAGACGACTGCAAACTAGGGGACATAATTGTTTCCCCAGCTGTTACAGACACCTTCTGGAAGGGTCGCACTGAGATGGATACCTGATGTTAATATCATGGCATCAAGCTGAATGCTAAAATTGCATAGTCATCCCCTTTGGATATTTATTTTTATTTATTTTACATTTGTTAATCTGGATAGTCCAGCTGGATATATGTCCATTTTCAGTGGAGGCTCGGGGAGAAAAGCTCCAAAGAGACAATTTTTACAGAACATACAGACAAACTTGGGTACATATTTCATCTAGATCCATTAGGATATCTAGTTATTGACACTTATAGGTATAAACTACAGACAGATACAGTTTACAATAGTCATTAAACAGTTTTACATTGTTCATACTAACACTGTTATATGTATGTTATCATACATTTGATGTGGTATACATTTATATGCAAGTAACAGATAGGACTCTAGTTTAGGACAATAGTACTGGAGTGGATCAGGTATTAGTCTGGAGTTGAGCAGGGACATAACCATTTGTTGCTGAGGTAGTTGTAGATAGCTTTTTTAAATGTAGGTAGTGAGATGATCGGGGATAATAACTAATTACCTGCGGACTACCACATAGGTGCTAGCCCCCTACATACAAAAAAGGTAATATAGGATCCGGAAACACCAGTAGATAGCAATCTCTCCTTCAATACCCATAATGACAAGGTGGTTAGAATATCCTTCTACATGGCCCCCCTAATCTCTAATGGGTTCGCATCCAGATCAGAGGGCCATTGTGACTCTACACATGTCATATCAGACCCATTAAAGGATACAACACCCCATTTGGGATATACCTTACAAGAAAGCTGCAACAGCTTGGAAGACCATGCCTCCTAAACCTGGTGGGCTTCTTAGAGACAGTTACCAAGGCATTAGATGAGGGTAAGGAGGTCCATACAGCCTACCTAGATCTCTCATAGACTTTCAACACCATTCCTCCTTCTGGTATTATCAACATACCCATCCACCTGAACATTAACCCCCTACATCATGTGATGGGTTGCAAAGTGGTTCACAGACAGAACACACACAGTAGGAGTTGCATACCCTAGGTCCGACTGTATACCAGTTACAACTGCCGTTGCCCAGGGCTCAGTCCTAGGACCCCTCATGTTCAGTATATAGTTCTCTGACATACAGACAAGCACAGGAGGGCTTTGGTAGAAAAGGTTTGCAGACGACTGCAAACTAGGGGACATAATTGTTTCCCCAGCTGTTACAGACACCCTCTGGAAGGGTCGCACTGAGACAGATACCTGGTGTTAATATCATGGCATCAAGCTGAATGCCTAAAATTGCATAGTCATCCCCTTTGGATATAACTAATTACCTGTGGACTACCACATAGGTGCTAGCCCCCTACATACAAAAAAGGTAATACGGGATCCGAAAACACTAGTAGATAGCAATCTCTCCTTCAATACCCATAATGACAAGGTGGTTAGAATATCCTTCTACATGGCCCACCAAATCTCTAATGGGTTCGCATCCAGATCAGAGGAGCCATTGTGACTCTACACATGTCATATCAGACCCATTAAAGGATACAACACCCCATTTGGGATATACCTTACAAGAAAACTGCAATAGCTTGGAAGACCACACCAGTACCACACCAAGAGGATTACTGACCTCAAACAGATGACCTATGCAGCCCAAACTACAAAACTCCAGCTGTACTTAGTTGCATACTGCATACTGACAGGTGATCTCTGCTTGACATACAAGGCCCATGCCCAACCCTATATTTCTGGATATGCTCCACCTAAACAGAAGCCCCTGAGAGCCACATGCTCTAGGGTTATACACCTAACCGCAATGATGAGTAGGACATGCTGAATGGATAGATTCCTGACCCGGACACTCCTTATGCTTTGGAACATGATTCCAATGTAAATCAGGCAGGGCCCCTCATGAGCACTCTTCAAGGGAAACCTTGACGTGTGGATGGGGGACAGACATGTACCTGGGGATCACTGCAGTGGCTCTGCTGGACAGAGGCACAGGGAACTATTGGCTCTCTCATTCAGAGGCACAGGGAGCCAACCTATGGGGGTGGCAAAAGACAACACACGCTAGCTAGGCTTACAGATAACTTTGGTAAGACAGCCTAGTACCTACCTTTGCACATATTACATGTCTTATGTGCATGGATAGTTAAATAGCTCTTCCATTTTACTTTGCTATCATGCTGATAAACTGTTGGCTCACTAAAATACATATGTATCCTGTTATTGTGTATTGTAAATGCTGATTGACATAACTAATGTTTGCCTACCATTACAGTAATGCTATGTAGCTTGTAATACATATCTGCCTACAATACTGTACATTACACAGTTATTGGCACAATATCCCACAATGCAAAACATACTTGCACAGTGGCCCAACCTTCCACATGTTATTCTCTGTATTACACCCATATATATGGCAACAGTTACAATATATCAACATATACTATCCCCTTTTATAGCACATACTTGTTGGACCAACCCTGCCACTGACGTCAGCTGGTGAGGAGTATTTCTGTTCAAAGCCCTTATATAGCATCCCTTGCGGTGTATGCAGTGTTTACCTTGTGACCTACAGCAGTACCCCCAAATACTACAAGTGTGACTATGCTCAGCAATACATCACTACAAGATAACTGTTTCCACTATATGGATTGCATGCACTTTAAATACTACAGAATAGTACTACATACACAGACATACTGACTGTTCTACATACCTTATTAGTAACCCGACGTATCATTAACAGTTGATTCAATCCTTTTCGGTTTGTGTTTCAATGTTATTTGTAATGTTCCGCTGGTATATACAGATGGTTTGAATGTGTGATGACACATCCTTTTCTATTTACATATCGGTAACATGTGGTATCCTGTCCACCAATTGCTGTTCCAAAGTAGTTAATTGGATGCACATCAGCTATGCAGCTACTCCATTAGCCGATACCATGGCAACAGTGGTGTATAAGTGAGTACTCCTTTTAGGCGTTGTCCGTTTGCCTTACTTTCGAGGGAGACAGCCTAGATGTGTTATTGTGATATATTTCAACAGCTATATGGAGACACATAGAGATATATTAGCTTCATTACTTCCGTGAACTGTGAGTAATGGCTAGACGATTTAGTTCTACATGTGAGTACAGCTGTTATATTTCAGAACAGTGCTACTTATGCAGGGTTTGTTTGTACCTGATACTTCTGCAGATGTTTAAGTCCGGCAAGGATGTTTGGCCAGCTCAAGGCCGTATGGCTATGCATGAACTGTTATGTGGTGTACAGTGTGCTCACCAGACATCCTTGATTTGGTGTACAAGTGTAGCATACTGTGCTGTTACTCACTAATTGCTAACACATCCCGGTGTATGCACAACCCTCGGGGTTAGTGTAAAAAAACCCTATTACATCAGCAGCTGTTCCATTGCCTAACAGCTGCTATTTCACTTAGGGCCATGTTAGTGTGTCTCTGACAAGGTATGTTAAGGCTTCTGCAGATGTTGTACAGTGTGTGAATGATTTGTGATGTTATTACAGTTTGTATTGTAATATGTTTGGGTGTGGGGGTGATGTTGGTGGGTGTGCTTAGAAAATGCAGGTGTGTAGGAACTGCTTTTATACATAATCGCTATGTGCATGAGGGTTCCTTCCCTATTTGAACACCTATCCTTTTGTGGACTAATACAATGGTATTTGCAGACTGATTCATTAAGGCACTGTTATGTGGTTCCTGTATAGCATGCAGGTGATGTTAGTCCTTGAATCTCTTCAGTAATACATCTGAATGTAATAATGTGTTGCTACATGATAGCTGTGTATTTCTGTCATAGGTATTTGCAGTCATCGTAGTTGTGTTGGTGACTGACCCTCTTTGGCTAGGGTTGCCACCTTTTCATATGTCCATAGTGGGTCCTTTTCAGGACAGACATCTGATTTTACAGGCCGACACAAACCCACGGTCAGTACAAGGGATATAACTTTCCTTTCTTGCCTAATTATAAGCTTATTCTTGTAGCAGTTTAGTAGCTTATCCTTTTCCTGTACCATGTAGGTACTTTAGATACAGAAATAACTATTGTATGCAACTATTACAGTGCATATGGGACATAATTATGTCCTACAATCCCAGGACATTTGCCACGTTTAATATATTTGGTCAGGACACAACCGTCCAAAGAGGGAGTGTCCCTCGCAAAGTGGAACAGGTGGTAACACTATCTTTGGCTCATGTCCATAGCACATATTTGTAAAGGTGTATAGGCATATACTCTCCATATCCTTTGTTCATAAAGGTTGGTAGTGGCGGAATGTGTGATTGCTGTGGTCTGTGTTACACACATACATCAACACTTCAACTGATGTATATGGGAGACCTAAGGAATCCTGAAACCACAGTGTTCCGATGCACACAGTCCTGGGAACAGACTCCCATACCCCACATTACCGACATCGACAGTAACTCGCGAAGGTAACACGAACATGGAACATGCACATGCACACACAGACACACTGTTACCCAACACATCCAAACAAACCATCGTACACTATGTATGAGCAGGTGGCCAAGCCCCCCTACACACCCCATGTAGGTGTCTGCACCCCAAACACAGCCCCTTACTTTAATATTCTGCATCCTAGGTCACGCAAACAGATGCACAAAGCTAACCCACAACCACACATTACAGTTCCCCAACAACACACACCACACACAGACCACACACTTACACACACTACAGCCCTAAGAAACACACATACACACTGTAACCTACCCAAACCGCAACACCAGAAGCACTAACTAACTGTCCCTTAACATCGTGAGATTGCACCTTGCGCATCTGGTGTTTCGGTACTGTGTTCTTTCTGACAAGCCTCGGGATTACGTGCGTCGGTATGTAAAGCAGTCGGTATGTGGTAGGTATCCCATTTATATGTACTTCCATGGTTATGTAGATGTTGTTAACCTATCTATATATCTACATATATATGTATATCCCCATATATCGACATATATCTCTCTCTCTTTCCCTCTCTCTCTCTCTATATATATGATGTGTATATATATATATATATATATATATATATATATATATATATATATATATATATATAAAACATACACCTTTCATTGTGTACATGCCGGTTTGTCCTATTTCAACACATTCCTACCTTTTGTGTTTTATCCTGTCAGTATACATGACTGCCATTGGTACATCTCAGGTAGCTTAGTGGTATGTTATTGTGATGAATGTGTACATGGTTGCATGTTCTAATCCTGGCAGTGATATCTTACCTCTCAGAGCAGGCACTGGTAGTGCAAGGGTGATGAACACACATTTCAGTGGTTGTGTGTTCCACATGTTTATTATTCTGTGGAGAACTACCTATATATGCAAGCTGTGTTTAAGGTATACTATGTAACATGTACACATCTGTGAAGATTCCTGTCAGGGATACACCCCATTATTTGGAAACACATCCCTGATTACATTTTACAAACCCCCTCACTAACACTCCGGGGAATCCTTGCAGAGTGAGTGGTGAACAGTAGCTACACCCCAGGGATCCCGCAAGTGACTCTGCTCCACAGAGGGACAGTTAGTTGATCGATGGGGTGGCGACAGCAGACATGTTTTGCCTATGCTTATGAGTGGCCTCGGCGGTTGGACATGTACCTACCTATGTATCTATGAACCTGTACATACAGTATGGACACATGCTGATAGCTTAATATACTGTTCAGGCATTGACTTGCCTTGTGCCAATGGCAGTTGTGTGTACAGTAGTTGAGGGCTACCTATGTAGGATGCACACAGTAGACCACCTATACATGACAATTTACAGGTGGTTGTGTGTGTGTGCCATCTATGTTTGCTGTGTGTGCAGGTGGAGAAGGGTGTCAGTCCGTGAGTGCCTACACTGTCAGTGTGTGTGCTATACGTTCCCTCTTTGCCAAGGCATGGGCATACTGGGCACTCCTCTATCTGCCTACTGGGGCTAGCACAGGGTGTTCATGGTCTGAGCCCACCTATGCCTGTGGGTCCCTTGGCAATGGTGGTGGGCTGCGAGGGCCTTCACCATTCTGTCCCTGCTGCAGCTGTTTCCGCATGATCATATTGTGTAGCATGGCACATACTATGAAGATGTGGACCCACGTTCCTGGAGAGTACTGCAAGGCTCCACCAGATATGTCCAAGCAATGGAACCGTGATTTCAGCATCCCAAACACGCACTCTATAATGATTCTGGTTTCTGCATGTGCCTCATTATGGTGTTCTTGCGTGTGCATTTCTGATGGGTGTCATCATCCATGGTTCCAGTGCATAGCCAGCATCCCCCACTAGGTGGCCATATGGGATGTCCCCCTGGCAAATACCTGATACAGCTGTGAGGCATGCCAGATGTGGGAGTCGTGATAGCTTCCAGGACTGCCAGCACACACATCCATGATAATGCCCTGGGCATTGCACATGACCAGGCAGTTGATGGAGGGGAATCCCTTGCAGTTTATGTAGTGCCTACCCTGCTTACCGGGTGGTGACTTGATGTGTATGTGCGTGCAGTCTATTGCACCCAGTACCTCCGGGTAGTCCGCCACATGGTGGAAGAGACTCATATTGCTGGTCAACTCCTCCTGCATTCAGGGGAAGTGTATGTGCTCATTGGCATCCAGGAACTTGTGGAGTACCCTGGATGCTGATACCTGTGAGATCCCCATGATATCCCCAGTTGGCCTTTGGAAGGTACCTGTGGCTAGTATTCTCAAGCTTACACATACCTTTGTGTCCACTGGGATGGGTTCCCCTCTGTTACTTCTGGCTCTGAGGCGTGGCCAGCACAGCTCAACAAGTTGCTGTATGATGCCCCTGTCCACCCTGTAATGCTCTACTATCTCCAGATCATGTAACCCCTGGTAGGTTACCCTGGGTCTGAACACTCGTCTCCTCCTCTGGTGCCTGAGTTGGTTGTGAGCATCATCCTCCACACCACCATCAGTCTCCAACACATGCTGGTGAATCAAAGATATGGCAGCCACTAACATATACATTTTAAAAGTTCCCCACCTGTATACGGCAATGGTGCAAAGTGTCTGGGAATACACAAGTGTGTGTGTGGGGCTTTCTCACCTTATACTATTGTGCAATGGAGGATGCTGGTGTAATTGGGTGTGTTTGTGCTATTCCAGCTGCAGGCTATCTTAATTATTTGTTTTACAGCAGGTACTGCTATTGTGGGGCCTTTGGTGTTGACTTACGCTTGTCTGCCGTGATTCATCTATTGCCCTTTACTTCTATTTTCAACCCGATTCACCTCCCATTGTCAGGCATGCATCCAGCTGCTGCCTTTCTTGTTTTGTGCTTCCACAACACAGGATTGTGTTGGGAAATGTGTTATGTAGCAAGTTTGCTTTGTTCTGCTGTGACAGTTCTCTTTTCTAAGCTGTACGGCACCTCCCCTTTCCTGTTCTGCAGGTAGCTGTTAGCAGCCTTGTTAGCTGTTGTCTATGGCCCACTGTAAGTTTCTAGGTGTTAATTACTCATTTGTACTCCAATTACCATGCTGCAGCATTTCCTTATTGTCTTCCAGTATCCTTCCTGTTTCAGCTGTGGTGCGCACCGTGCACATCCAGTTACCAGGTTTCGTGCGCATTTTCATCCACGTTCACATGAATTTTCAGTTACCTTGTGTGCTCTCAGCTAAGCAAAGCTATGGCTACTTCCACACCCCTATCCTGCGGCTTTGCTTAGCAACACCCAACACAGATTAGCAATGATCCAATGTGCTTACAGATACAGTGGAGCGCCCCTTTCTTGATGTCATGTTTACCTCCAGGCCACGCCTCGGTGTTGTAACGCTACGCCGTGTGGTACATCCTTACACCGGCGGGACGTTTGCAATTCAGTATTACTTGATTTGTTTGCATGGCATTGATTGCTAATTCTTAGTTACCACATGGAACACTGTCTCAGACCCTTAGCAACCCTTGTGCCATGGTTGTGGTGTAGCATGCATGCCATTGACTATTATGGGGATATCATGAATTGTGTTACATTACAGTTTTATGACATCTAAATATATTTTCATTATGATCCCGTTTGCGCACCAATGCACTGAGGTTTTACTTTGCGTTGGTGTGGCCATGAAATTAAATGCTATTTTTTATATGTTGTGCATGTTGTTTTATGCCATTGGCTATATATTTAGCCACTGGCACATATTAATTATAACAGGTAAGTTTGGTCCACTTTCATGGCTCCGATTTTATGTCTGACAACATGTAAACCGTTTTTTTTTTTTTTTGGTTTACATTTCTACATGCTTACTCTACGCCTGCACAACTTCATGAACCACTATATACCTTCATTTGCATGCTACACTGCTGCACATGGGGTAATTAGCATACATGCACCAGGAGCTGCACAGCTCTGGTGTATGCTGGTAGTGCACGTGGAAACAGCTCTTACCTGAATCGCTCGATGGCCATATTTAGCGCTAGATCGACGATGCTACTCCTACGCATGGCGCAAGCTTAATGAATCCCGGGGTTTGTTTATTCATTTACTTTTTAAAGTGTTGTAGTTTGGGGTTTCCCTTGACTGAAATAGTAGATTAAAAAATACTTAGTAATTTGATAACCTTGTTAGAAGTATTGTATATGATACAGTATCAAAGCCTTTTAAAATGGCTGCTAGTTTTTTGGTTCCTTTTCTCATGTAGTATATTTAAGGAGAAAAGTGTTATTTTTGTGGTATGCTCTGGTCTGAACCCATGTTCAGTAGAGGAGAGTGGTTTTATTTGGTTAGATATATTAATGTCTGGTTGTGTTGATATCTTTATAGTATTTTGAGAGAATTGAACTTATTGCTATTGGTCCATAGTTTTTGGGATCAGGAGATGTTCTGCCTTTGTGGTGAGGACTAATGTACGATTGCTTCCACTAGGAGAAGGCATATGACTTTTTGATGGATTTAGTTATTAGTAGCGATAAGGTATACAGTCGAGTCAGGAGCTAATCTGAGATATTAGCACGATTAGTGTCCCAATCCACCTTGACCTCCAATATCTTTGCAAGTAAAGTAGCCTCACTAATATCAAAACCATGGTCCCCAGGATTGCTACATTTAGCAACTAATTCTCTCTCAATGTACATCATCAAGAGTAATCCACTCCAAAGTATACTGTAGTCAGGGATCTTGGACCCTAGATCAGTATTTCCTTCTTCTGTGACTACCATGTAGCACAAGTGGTCTGAAAATCTTTTTGTTTAGCACATCTACTATACAAAGGCATATTATCAGGTTTAAATGAAGTTATCATCCTTGTCTATGCAGCACTAACCAAACCAGCTACTGAGTAAAAAGCCCCCTTCCAAACATACTCTGCACATATTAAGTAAATGGAAGAGTTCTATAAGCTTCTACCAAGAAAATTGTGGGTCTAAAGTCCATGAGCAACTAGAAAAGGCTTGAAACACTACCTCTGTAGCCAGTTTCTTCTAGAATATCAGGATATGGTCTATTCATTGCTTTAAGTTCCATTTAAGGACCCCTTCCACTTTGATCACCAGTATCTTTCCAAGTAAAATGGTTTCACTAATATCAGAACTATGTACTTTAATCTCCACTAGCACATAAATGCTCAACATGCTGGAAAGACAAATATATTAGCCAATGCCTATTGGTCCTCCGGAACAAACTTCCCCTGTAAGATAAATAAAGTGACACCCAAGCTTTCTTAGGATTCATCCTGGATTGTTGCACGAGTTCCCTTAAATTTACTCCGGGACTGACATGCTCTGCTTCTCTTGAGGTGGATGTCCAGTATATGGGTCATACCTCTTAACCTCTTACAGCAAGAAATCCGGACAAAGCCATAAATAAAAGTGGGACAAAGGCCCAAAAATAGGGACCATTTTTAAATATTGCTTTTACAAAGTTAGAAAGTTCATAGAATAATGGGTTTTGCATTTGCATGAATTTTTCTGAGGGGTATGAAGTCCGAAATTGAAATGTCTGTCATTATTTTCTAACTTCAATCTCTAATGATTTGAAACGCACAATTTTATGAAAAATTGACAAAAAATATGAGGCAAAAATCTGGACATTCTGCAAAAATCTGTACAGTTGACAGGTATGTATGGGTGGGTATTGGTAAGGTAAACATGATCTCCTAACTCACTTGCCTTGTATTTCCTATGATGCTATGACTGAAAAGTGGCAACATAATGCTGTACTAATTCAGTACATGGCTTTTTTGTTTTAGTGTTGTCACAAATTGACTGACACACTGTAGTAGTGTTCTGCACAAAGCTATATTGTTACAGAATGTTGTTACAAAGTAACTCAGATGGCATAATTCAAAACTAATTGCTCGTAGGGCATTATTAAAAGTTCTGTCAAAAACCAACTTAGACATCAGAATGCAGTACTAGTTGTGCACATGTTTTTGCTGTTGCATAATGTTGTCAGAATGTGACTTTTTTAGACACAATTGTACTAATTCTGTACAAAGCTATGCAGTTACAGAATATTGTTTTGAAGGTCTGACAAAGAAGTGCAGCCCTAGATCTCCACAGTGTTTTGTAGTTACAAACTGCTGTCACAAACTAGCTTAGTAATCACAGGACAGTCCTAGTTCTGTACAGGGCGTTGCTGTTACTGTGTGTTGTCACAAGGGGCCTTAGACATCATAATACAGTAGTAGCTCTATACATGGCATTTTTGTTACAGAGTGCTGCTACAAAATGACATCATAAAACAAAAGTAGTTCCACATGTGGCTTAATTACTAGAATGTTGCTGCAGAAAGACTGACATCATAATGAGTACACAAAGCTTTGATGTTTCAGTGTATTGCCACAAAGTGGTTAGACATTATAACTCAGTAATAATTCTGTATAGAGCTTTGTTGTTTCACAGAGTTGTCACAAAGTGAATTACACATCATAATATAAGGCTGTTTCTGCACAGGGCATTGTTATTTCAGTGGCTGTCACAAAGTGACTGACACCATGATGCAGCACTAGTTCTGCACAGGTCTTTATTGTTGCAGAGTGTTGTCATAAAGTGGCTTAAGCATCACAATTCAGTACAAATTCAGCACTGAACTTCTAATTTCAGAGTGTTATCATAAAGTAATTTAGACATCACAATGCAAGATAATTTCTGCACAATGCTTTGTCATTTCAGAGCCTGTCGCAATGTGACTGACACCATGATGTGATGTTAGTTCTGCATAGAGTTTTGTTATTTTAGAGCTTGTCACAAAGTGACTGACATGCTGCAGTGGTAGTTTTGTAGAGGGCATTGTTGTTGCAGAGCGTTGTCACAAAGTGAACATCATAATTCAGTACTAGTTCTTACAAAATATTGTCACAAAGTAGTTTAGACATTGCAATCCACTAGAAGTTTTGCACAGGGCTATGCTGTTACAAAGTATCACAACAAAGTGCCTTAGGCATCATAAATAATCTTAGTTATGCAATAGGGTTTTGTTATTCCAAAGTTTTTGTTACAACTGAGTTAGAGATTGTAATTCAGTGTTACTACACTGCTTTGTTGTTTCAGATGTCACAAAGCTGCTGACACTATAATGCAGTCCTAGCTTTGCACAGAGCCTTCTTGTTACAGACTGCTCTCACAACATGACTTAGACATTATAATGTAGTAGTAATTCTGATAATGGCTTTAGTGTTTCATAGTATTGCCACAAAATGCCAAATACATCATAACAGAGTACTAGTTCTGCACAGGGGTTTGTTGTTTTCCAGTGTTGCAACAAAGTGACTACCATCATAAAGCAGTACTGTTTCTGCACAGGGGTTTTCTATTAACTCATTCAAGCTTATAGTGCCTTTTTTGTATTCTTTTGCTTCACACCCATAGCTCCTTACGGTGTCCAGACCTTTTTTAACTAAGTGACTAAACAGCTAATAATAGGCAGTATTAACAAATGACACTAAGATTGTTATTCTTAGATGTCCTGCAGTAGCATAATTAATCACTGTTTGACACTTATTATTCATATTTTCATATTTATATTCATATTTTCATAATAGTGAGGCCTACATGTTGTTGAGAGATATGGTGTGAAACACCATGGTGGGAGACAGGAAACTTCATGGCCAATGTCCATTTTTATCACACTATACCTTGAGATATTGCTAGTTATCTGTTAATAATTATGAAAATAAACAATATTTCCATATGCACTTAATACTTCAAATAACAAGTAACTTGCAAACTGTTGCATGACATCAGGTGAAACCTTAGATGTTCTTGAAGAAAAATAGCTGTGGCATTTGCACCGTACATTGAACATCTTGAGAGATATTCAGTGTTATTTATATTACTAGTTATACAATTATAGGTCATTACTATTCAGAAACAAGCATGCTGATTGGCAGAGAAACAGGCATGGTCATTGTAAATCAAGCGTATATAAATAGAAAAAAGTCCATTCGCTAAAGTATCACTGACCGGCCAGACATTCTTTTATTTGTATATGCTACAGAGGTAAACACCTCAACTGTCCAGATTTTCACAGAATGCCCAGATTTATGCCTCATATTATTGGTCTGTTCCTCATAAAATATGTGGTGTTCTAACAAATAATTGAGTAAATAATAACATACATTTAAGTTTCAGACTTCATATCCTTCAGACAATACACACTAACACAAATCTTGTTATTCTAGCTGATTTTTAAGCTTATAAGAACAACATTTACAATCAGTCCCTATTTTGAAGCCTTTGTCCCCCATTATTTAAAGATTTGCCCAAAATTCTTGAGCTAAGAGGTTGAGAGGTATGTATGGAGGGCAGACCAAATACAAGAAAAATCAGATACGTTCTGTAAAACTAAAGAAACATACCTAATTTTCATTGTATTTTTGCCCTGTCTTGGAAGACTCATACCTCTAAACTGTCCGGATTTTATAGTTACAAAAAAAAAAAAAGCAATGGCGATCTTCTTTTCTCCATTGCTTGTTTTCAGTAGCACTGATATACTGTGCAAGTGTGGGAATGTAAGTCCCATACACATGTGCAATACACAACAAACATGGAAGAACAAGAAAACAATGAGAAGGAACACTACAGTGCCATTATACATTATTTAAGAAACGTAAGCAATTTCTTTCTTAAATAATTGCAATAACCGACAAGTGAGTGTGGGTATATGAGGATTTACCCACAATTGGCTTTGTTTAATCACTTGGGCTTCAGCCTCATGATCAAACCTCTTCAACCATGGGTAAATCCTCATATACCCACATCCACTCACTTGTTATTGCTTAATTATTGAATTAAGCATATGTTTTCATATTTCTGTAAATGTCTAAATAAGCATGCACTCATAAAGGAATTTCTTTTTTTTTCATGTGAAAGATTATTTCTAGTTAACAAAAATGTTCTAACAATATATGTCTAGGTTGCACACTTTCCAGATATGTCTATTTGTTTGTAAAAGTGTAGCAAAAATATATTTTGGAGTTTGTGTGCATTACAATGTATTATAGTTTTTTATAGAAAACCTATGGCTGCATTGACTATTATTAGTACAAAGAAAATGTCTTACTGATAATGTTTCTGTTTCTACTGTCTTAGCATTTATGGTTCATAAAATGCTTGCTTTTGTTTATTTTATGCTTTTTAAGTTTATTTTTCAGAAAATATTCTGGAATGCAAGACGTTTAGGCTGCTAGAGGTGTGGCATTCTACACCACATAGGTGTTAATGAGTTAAAGTGTGCTGTCTCAAACTGACATCATAATACAGTGCTAGTCATGCATAATGTTTTTGTTACAGAATGTTGCAGTAAAGGGAATGCTATCATAATGTAGCACTAACTATACACAACGCTTCATTATTACAAAGTTGCCACAAGTTGACTTAGACGTCACAATACAGTATACTAATTTTGCACAGAGCATTGGTGTTTCAGGGTGTTGTCACAAACTGAGTTTGATATCATAATGCAATACTAGTCATGCACAGGACTTTATTATTTCAGAGGTTGTTACTTGTCTCCTTTAATTATGGGTGACCTCCGAGTTAGAACAATTATGTTTTATGGATGTCAGTGTAGGTAAATGGGGTGTTTTTTATTTATTTATTTTTTTACATTTGTTGACTTTGTAAATGTTTACTTCGGTTACTTAGTTAAGGAAAGGAAGTCAATCTTTTAAGCACTTACTTTCCAAATCAAAGCTATATGCTTATTTAGATAATGTCACTCAATATCCGCAGTGCAGCTGGAGGAAATATCTATGCACTGCAGCTAAAGTATGAATTACCACTGCTCTGCATGGCATGGACTAAGTCATAAATAACAGGAATACATTGTGAATGATTTTAAAGTAATCATGTGCCCATTAGTTTTTTGGCAAAGAGGAATAAAACCCCATGAACAAGATGACTCAGTACACTGAGGAGATAGTGAGGATGGAGAGAGAGAAAAATGATAAAGAAATTAATAATCACTTCTCTCAGGAGAAAGGTGGAGGGTACACATATCAGTGGAGTACTTTTCATGTGTAATCAATTCCCCTTGAGAGATGTGATTAGGAATTTCTTCAACTTTCCCAATTTCCCTGTTGGAGACTGCAGACCTCATGGAGGTACTTTCTAGAAGTGGGGTGTGGTCTGGGCCTCTTGATGGCTCATGTCACTCATGAAAGTTGGACAGTATGTCCTCACTAAGGCCCATTGCATACCAGACCCTTAGCACGCTACTGTTCATGTGAAGTGGAAATTACTAGTTCTTACAGCAAGCAGCATTTTGTCTTACCTCAGCAATACAGTAAAATGTAGTTAGGGAACCACGGGGAAAGAGTAACTGTCAAAGGTATCCCGCATACTCTACATGTGTGGGCACATACCAACTCATATTTTTACTGCATTCCATTTTTAATTATTTTAAGGTGCAAATTTTGTTGAACTATTTAGTTCTCTTTTCATGGTGCCAATATTGCAAATAATGGAATCACCAGTTACTCATCCGTTGTTTCTAAGGTTGCCTGGTCACAGTCTATGCTTTATTGGCTTTTGAATCAAGCTTAATTCAATGTTAACCCAGATATTTACTTCCTATGGACTCTCACCACTGCCATGCTATGGTGACTCTGCATATTTACTTTGGAGTGGTCAGTCACCAAGGGTGGCTCTGTGATTTGTTACATTAATGAGCTGAAGCTCCAATTTACAGAGTTTATTTATTTATTTGTTTATTTTTTGAGATACAGTCGAAGCTTTTGTGGGTGAAGTTGTGATTATCATGTGTGTATATGCTCACAGGGTGGGGCTGATAATGAGATTTTAGCTTCGATATTCTAAATATACATTAATCTTTTGGTCTTGTAGATGTTTATGTCTTGTAAAAGGAATATAATCATGCTGCCAACTTCTAATAATTACTTCCTGCAGAAAATTACACATCTCCATAGTTTGGGAGGATGGGCCGATATCCATATACAGTGACAATTTCTTGTCCCCTATGTGATTTGATTTTGGTAAACATATTACCAGCAATATATTACAGGACATCAGTTTGGAAGGACATGACTTTTCTTCATTTGCCATTAAGTTTTTCACCAATGACAGATTTTTTAAGGTGGTTTTTTTTCACATTTGAAAGTAAATATTATAATAACAGAGTAAAGATCTAATTATATGTCATAAAAATCAGAAGCAAAAAGAAAATTCCAGTTTTACAAAAGTAAAAGAAATTTACTTAAATGTACCTTATTTAGTAAGAAAGTTCTAGCATGCTAAATGTGGCTAGAACACAGTATTTTAAGATACAGAAACCCACACTAGAGTTGGAGGTTTTTTGCCCTATCAAAAATTTTAGTGGCATTATAACATCTCTGGTAGCTGCATGCCAAACAAACTTATCATGATACAGGCAAGCAGGAAATGAAATGGAAAACCAAGCAGGTAGACTTTAAATAACTGTAGTTTTTGATGGAATAGGAGTTAACTGTTTCTTATGGCAGGTCCATTTTCAACTTGAGGGCTTTTTGATGCAGTTTGGTAAATGGCCTTCAAAGTTTTCACTGTTAAAATTTGAAATAAAATTGTAAATGAATTCCAATTATCCATCTGTGTTGAGCTCTATTTGTCCATGATTCAGATCTGACAGGGCTTTGTTGTTTCACAGGCTGTCAAAAAGTGACTTAGGCATAAAATGCAGTAGTAGTTCTGCAGAGAGCATTGTGGTTACAAAATGTCATAAACAGGATTAGACATAATAATGCAGTACTAGTTCTGCACAGGACTTTATTGCTACACAGTGATGTCACAAAGTGACTTCAATATCATAGAGCAGTACTAATTCTGGATTTGGCTTTGTTCTTGCACAGTGATGTCACAAAGTGACTTCAATATCCTAAAGCAGTACTAATTCTGGACTTGGCTTTTTTGATACACAATGATGTCACAAAGTGACTTCAATATGATAAAGCAGTACTAATTCTGGACTTGGCTTTGTTGATACACAGTGATGTCACAAAGTGACTTAAATATCATAAAGCAGTACTAATTCTAGACTTGGCTTTGTTGTTACACAGTACTGTCACAAAGTGACTTTAATATTATAAAGCAGTATTAATTCTGGACTTGGCTTTGTTGTTACAGAGTGTTGTCATAAAGTGACTGACATTATATTGGACTTATGGTTTGGCCCAGGACTTTGCTGTTTCTGATTATTGCCACAAAGTGACTTTGACATCATAATGTAGTATTAGTTCAGGACTCAGTTTTATTGTTACAGTGTTGACACATCATGACACAATTCTAGTTCTGCATAAGTTTTTGTCAGAACATGAATTTCAGGTCATAAAACAGTATGAGTTCTGCACAGGCCTTTCTTGTTACAGAGTGTTGTCACAAAATGACAGACATCATAATGCAGTACTAGTTTTGTACGGGTCTATATTATATTACCAAAAATCCTTTTAATTGAATGCAAAAAGACTGACACGTATTGCGCGAACCGTGAATATGCCGAACGTACTAAACCGCGAAATACAAAAAGTCGAATCCCCATAGTCGGCCAACTCCACCTCCCAGTACATACTGCCTACCCAAACAAAATAAATAAACCACATACATACACTAACCAAAACCCTACTTCTAACCCTAAAGTAAAGCACCAAAACCCTACTTCTAACCATACACTAAATCTTACATAAATTACTATCTATGCACTTACCTTAACCCGCACCCTAACCCTAAGGTCCGTAACTATCACACACTTACCCTACAGCGATATACCAAAACAAAACAAATAATCCACACAAATACATTTAACAAAACCCTAATTCTAACCCTACACTAAACCTTACATATATTACCTATCTATGCACTTACCTTAACCTGCACCCTAACCCTAAGGTCCATAACTATCGCACACTTACCTTACGGAGCTGTAACGCAGATGGGCCAACCATGACACTTCGACTTTTTGAATTTCGCAGTTTAGTACGTTCGGCATAATCGCGTTTTGCGCAATACGTGTCAGTGTTTTCACATTCGCTTAAAAGGAATTTTGCTATTATAATATAGACCCGTTTTATACAGGGCTTTGTTGTTAAAGAGTGTGTTGAGAGAAAGTGATTTAGACATCATAATGCAGTGAATGCTCTGCAGAAAGCATTGATGTTTCGGAGTGTTGTCTCAAAGCAACTTAATATCATAATAAAATAATAGTTCTGCAAATGGCTGTGCTGTTACAGAGTTTAATCACAAAGTGAATTACATCATAATGCAGTACTAGTTCTGCTCAGGGCTTTATTGTTATAGAGGAGTGTCACAAAGTTACTTAGACTTCATGTTTCAGTACAGATTTTGGACAGGGTTTTGTTGTTATTGAATATTGTTACAAACTGACTATTGTCATAACGTGGTACTAGCACTGCACTGGGGCTTGTTGTTAAAGAGTGTTGTCAGAACGTCTGACAGCATAATGCAGTACTGTTAGCATACATGGTATTATTGCTACAGTGTGCAGTCACAAACTAATGTAGAAATAGTTCTGCAGAGGGCATTGCTGCTGAAGAGTGTTGTCACATAGTGACTTACATCATAATGTGGTAGTAGATCTGCATAGGCCTTTGGAGTTAAAAAGTGTCCTGTGCCGAACTAGTTACACATGAATGCAAACTGGGCATTGTTGTTAAATCTGCCCTGATACCCTTTCAATAAATCAGGAACAAACCCTAAGCTAGTTACAAAAACAAAATTGCCACTGACTCTAAAGACAACCACAAAGCATTCTATAGCTATGTCAAGAATCTAAATGGGAACACTCAGATCTGCTCTGAGTTACAGCACAATGGCAATAAATATACAGAACCAACTGATATTGCCAACATCCTAGCAGATAGGTTCAGTGCTAACTTTACCCCCCTCTCACCCCCTAGAGGGCCCATCTCTATACCGGAAGAATGCAAAGTTCCTATAATCACATCTGCACAGGTAAAAAACACACTCTCCAAAGCCAAGAACACAGCATCCATGGGACCTGACAATATCCCAGGCTGTGTTCTACACGAACTACAGAATGAAATGGCACCCTACCTAAGTACCATGTTCAATCATAGCCTCACCTCCGGCTTTGTACCCACTGAATGGTGCACTGTGACGGTTATCCCACTCCACAAAGGGGGAGCCATGAAGGACCCCGGGAACTACTGCTCCATTAGCCTGATGAGCCTGGTCTGCAAGGCCATGGAACATATCATCGTGGAACTCATAAACAAAGACATTGGTAATCTCCAAACTTTGGACCCTACCAAGTTTGGATTTGTAAAAGGCAGATCATGTCTCCAAAACCTGATTGACTTCTTTGAAGCAGTCACCAAAGCCAGAGATGAGGGTAAAATGGTTCACACAGCTTATCTAGATCTCGCCAAGGCTTTCGACACCATCCCCCACTCTGGAATTATAGATAAGCTCACTAAACTAGGTATAAATCCCTATGTCACAAGATGGGTTGCCAACTGGCTCATGGCCAGAACCCACACTGTAAAAGTAGCAGATTCCAAATCCGACATCAGACCAGTGACAAGTGGAGTTCCACAGGGTTCAGTCCTGGGACCTCTCCTGTTTGGTATCTACTTCTCTGAAGTGCAGGCCAACACAGAAGGTCTTTGGCTAACAAAGTTTGCAGATGTCTGCAAACTAGGAGCCATAATCAAAACTCCTAACAATGTGGACAAACTACAAAAGGGCCTCACTGTGACAGATACCTGGTGTCAAAGCCATGGCCTGAAGCTCAATGCCAAAAAGTGTATTGTCATCCCCTTTGGTAAAAACTCTGTACCCATGAACTACCATATAGCTGGTAGTCTACTTAATGCCAAAAATGTGATAAGAGACCTTGGGACACAGGTGGACATTAGTCTCTCCTTTGATAATCACATCACCACAGTGGTCAGGAAATCCTTCTATGTGGCTCATCTTATCACAAAAGGATTCTCATCCAGAAAAAAAGAGGTCATTGTTCTCCTCTACACATCACTCATTAGACCCATTATAGAGTACAACGCCCCTTTTGGTATGTACCTAACAAGATATCTACAACAACTGGAAAGACCACAGAAATACCTCACAAAGAGGATTACTGGCCTCAAACAGATGCCCTATGCAGACCGTCTCAAAAAACTACAGCTTTACTCCATCACATATCACCTACTCAGGGGCGATCTCTGCCTAACATACAAAGCTATGTCAAACCCAGAGCTGTTGGACATGCTCCACTTAAAGAAATCCCAATCCCTCCGTGCTACATGCTCTAGGGACCTAAACCTTGTCACCACAATAAACAGAACATGCTGGAGGGATAGATTCCCGTCCCAGAGACTTCCCATACTCTGGAACAGACTACCTATGTCAAACAGAGCTCCTCATTAGCACTCTTCAAGAAAAATCTTGATGATTGGATGGGAAATGGGAAATTCACCCTGGGGATCACTTCTGTGGCTCTGCTTGACAGGGGCACAGGAAAATAATTTTCTTGGGTGGCGAAAGCCAGGGTACATTTTTTGGCTAAGCTTGTATGGGCCCTAGGGCTGATAGCCTAGTACCTACCTATGAACATATGAACCTATGGTATGAGAAAAAGGCTGATATTAAATGTGAAAAAGTAAAGTATTGTCACATTTGGTATAGAGTTCTTTCCCCTCAACACACTATATTAATAACCCTCTCCAAATTGCAATATAGTCATGGATATTAGAAAATGAGGTTATAAGTACTTGGCATCAGGCTACAGGCTCTTGCAAGCCTAGCTGATAATTCATATTCAAAAATTCTAGCCTCAAGTAGGGCAAGGCAAGATAGACCAGGGGAGAATTTGAGGCTGCCCTTCCAGTTATCTAAGTTTACCTTGAAAGTGGTAATGGTGCTACTCTGTTGTACATGTAGTGGAAGTTTGTTCCAGAGGTGAAGGATATATTGGGATATGAATCTATCATGCCATGCATTATGTATCTGCCAAAGTAGGTTTAGTTGCTTAAACCAGGTATTTAAAGTATTATTTCTTCTGTGAAGGAGCAATAGTCAGAGAGGGCTGGATTTTCATGGCTTAAAAGGACAGATACAGAGGAGTCTATAATAAACTTGAGTACAAAGACAGGACTGCCAGTCTGTTGTTATTTTTAAAGATTTAAGAGTTTTAAGGCCACTGAGCTTTTTAGTTATGAATCTCTGAGGTTTCCCAAGTTGAGTGATATTTTTAGACAAATCCATGCCAAAAGGTACATTACATTAAATAATGGCCGAATGACATGAGTAAAGAGGAATTATGACTTCTTTGCATGTATTGGAGATGTCTTTGGAAGTTACATGATCCAGACAGAAGACTTTCTGAACTAAAGCATAGACACGATAGCTAAATAATAAGGAATTATCAGCAAGAATGCCTTGATCCTCTACAACAGTGTCTGATAGGAGGGGTGTATAATTTCTTTGACACCCCTGCACTGATGCAGTAATCAAGGAGCCACAATCCTCACCACTGGCAACAGTGGGTGATGTACACAATGGGAGGATAACAAGTACACACACAGTAAAGTGCAATTTCCCTTAAGATCACATAGAGACTACAGTCAGTCTGGGGTTGTTTTCTCCCTCTTTCTCCAGATCCTAAATAAGACTCCCCACTGGCACACCTATATGGTTGAGATCTCAGCTGAGTGGCCAAGACAAAACCTTCAGCACCCTCTCTGTCCAACCAGTGCTTCATGTCCCTGTGCAAGTAGCGGACATGCACACACTTTTTGAGGATTGACATAAACAAACACACACACACTCCTGGGAAGGGCTGGCACAGGTTTACTAGCTATGCCCCCCTTCTGTCCAGACTATAAGGTAGTTTCCACTGCCACCAACCACTCTTATCAGCTACATTTAAGGCCCTTAACAAAGGGTGCCCAATTCTACTGTGTAATGTTACTATTAATTCAAATGGTAGTGTTGACCAAAACTTGCAAATCTATTTAGGAGTGGCCTGTTTCGTGTCACCAAATACATATGAAGGTACTCTAAGAGCTTAAATATGTCTCAGAAATATCAGCCACAAAGAGAGGTTTAAATATATTTAATGATAAATAATAAAAGAACAAGACAATACTCAGTAAACAAACACAGTTACTTTAGAGTTCAAAATCACAGGAATATTTCAAAACAACATTGCAGGGCAGTCATAAATAAATACAAAAAACATCTAAACCAATCTTTACTATATTCCTATCTATATCTAAAAGTGATGCCATGCTCTGAATCTTACTTACAGCAAGGTAAGTGCAGACGATGATGATAATGAGTGGATGCTCTTGCTAGGTCCAAGACAAAATATAAAATGCACAGTCTCTCTCTGAGAGAGTTCTTAAATTAATATGAAATATTACTGCTGGGTTAGCTTGGATGACATCACATTTTATCACCTGACTTAAGTTCCCAAGCTAAACCCCACATTGTAGCATTTGACATCTCCTTGTGCAAAATACATAGCCTTCAGATGTTTGCAGTTGCTAGAAGACATAAAACAATAAAACATTTACAAAACAATGCAGAAGGCACCCTAGTTCTAGACATCCTGTCTCCTTCCTGCATTGAGACTAACTTTTATAGCACAATCATAAAACAATTTAATTTCAACTTATTTTCTTGAAGTTTTGCAAGTTAACTCTGTATGTTCCAGTTTCTGTTATTAAAACATATACATTTGCACAGGTGTATAGTTTATATACATTTCTGTTATTTTCCAGTAGGGTACACTGTGGACACATCCTTGAAGCTCATTACTGTACAAATCCTATTCAACACACACTTCTGTACCAGTAGTTTAATATATACACATATCATATAGTAATGCTTGGGATCAACAGTTCAGAGTAACGGTGAGTGTGGAAGAGAGGTGAAGAAGATAGTACAGGCAGGATGGAGTGGGTGGAGAAGAGTGTCAGGAGTGATTTGTGACAGAAGAGTACTTGTAAGAGTGAAAGGGAAGGTCTACAAGAGGGTAGTGAGACCAGCTATGTTATATGGGTTGGAGACAGTAGCACTGACAAAAAGGCAGGAGTTTGAACTGGATGTGGCAGAGTTAAATATGTTAAGATTTCCACTGGGTGTGAAGAGGTTGGACAAGATTAGGAATAAGTAGATTAGAGGGTCAGCTCAGGTAGGAAGGTTTGGAGACAAAGCCAGAGAGGCAAGATTACATTGGGTTGGACATGTGCTGAGGAGGGATTCTGAGTATATTGGGAAAAAGATGCTAAGGATGAAGCTACCAGGTAACAGGAAAAGAGGAATGCCTAAGCTAAGGTTTATGGATGTGGTAAGAGAGGACATGCAGGCGGTTGGTGTGACAGAGCAAGATGCAGAGGACAGGAAGAAATGGAAACAGGTGATCCACTGTGGCAACCCCTAACAGGAACAGCCGAAAGAAGATGATGATATAGTACTAATACATTTGATCACACAAATAATTGCATCATGCTGGTATTCACAAATGACATATAACTATTTACAAAATTCCAGACAGCTGGGATGGCAGTGACTCCTTTTGTTATATTTCTCTATAAATCATATTAATATTCTCAAATGACATATAATTATTTACAAAATTCCAGCTAGCTGGGCTGACAGTATTTCCCTTGTGTCACAACTTCTATGGCACAGTAAAATGTTTTGTTAACTAAAATGAACTATGCTACATTTTTTTACATTTAATATGAGGCCATTGTCATTGTACCAATTGTTAAACATGGTCTAATCCATGATGTAGCAATTGTGAATCAGTAGAAGATAGAATAACAATACCTACTTTATAGTTTTTTGCAAACTTAGATAAAAATAGACCAGGAATGTTAACCACAAGGTCTGACAAATAGATGACAAATAGGAGAGTGCCCAAGACTAAGCCATGTGAATACAGTTGTTAAATGTAGAGCCCCAAACTGCTCATAGAGCTTGGGTATGTAGGCTAATGATGCTGAGATTTTTTTTTTTACCTCTTGGAACATCATTTGTCAATCAGTTCCTGTACAATAGCAACAGTGGGTAAGTCAGTTGGATTATAATATTTCTAATAAGGTAAAAAGTGTGAGGTAAAAATCATTACTTGGGTTGCCCTGGTCTTACCAGAAATTGCCTGAAAATTTACTAAGCTGGGAAGGAGATTCTATATTTTAGCCATTAACTCACTGAAGTTAGTTTTCCCAGTTTCATAAAAGTTTGTCCCTAATGTCAGCTCTAGGTATGTAGCTTCATAGACTACTAGTATGAAATAATGATCTAGGGTATAGTTTGAATCCCCATACTTTATTATAACTGATTTGGAGAAACTGCACTTAAGGCTTGGCACTCTCCCACCAAAGTAGTAAAATATGTATAATATCTCCCTAAGACTCCTTGATAAGTTTGTACTCATTAGTACACAATAGTGCCATGCAAACCAAGGGAAGGAAAATTGAGGGATCCATCCAGCAAGGATTGGATATCTAAGGCTGACCTCACCTGGCAGTCAATTCCTCCATGAGTGGCAGGGAAAAAGCAGTGTAAAGGTGGACACCCCTGTCTTGTCCCCCCTCCCATTGTTGCTGGATTTGACAGATTTCTATTGATAAGTACTCTAAAAGAAGGGAAGAAGTATAACCTTCTTATCCAACTTACGAAGCTTTTCTAAAGTTTGTCTGTATGAGGACCTGAAAAAGGAAATCCAAATCAGCTGAGACACATACCTTTTTGATATCAAAGATGACAATGCCTGCTCTGTATTTGAGGCCTTCATGATTGTATAATAAGGCAGCTAATTCTCAGAAGTTGTCCACTAACTCCCTTCCTTTTATAAACCCATTCCATGCATTAAAGCTCAGTCTTGGAAGTAGTTTTTTTTATTTTTATAACCAATGTCTTGGCATATATCTTAAAATCCAAATTGATGAGAGTGGTGGGTTGGAAGCTCCCTGCATTAGGTACTCCTTCCTTTACTTTTCAGAATAACTGTATTTATCACTTGGATGTGTTTCAAGAAAATACCCTGAGTCGGATGTTCAGAGTTAAACACAGTTGCAAATATCTATCCTAATTTTTAGTCATGCTTCTTAGAGAATTCTACCGGGAGGCCATCTATTCCTGGGGCTTTATTAGAATGGAGCTGTCTCAATGCTCTGATCTGCAATTGTAGGCAAAGGGATGATTCAGAATGAGTTACTGATCATGACTAATTAGGCTTGGTTGTAATCTAGAGTAATCTGACTCTTGACATGGGTCTAAGGGTGCAGGGCAATATAAAAAGGCATATTAGTTCAGAAAGACCTCTCTCATGTCATTCTCATTGGTGACTACAAGTTCCACTGATATGATTACTGGTACAGTGAGTCAACCTATACAATATTTATAGAACAATGCATCTTGAATTTAGCCACCAGAACTGTCCTTTGCTCAGGAGCTTAGCTTCTAATTTCATAATGTTGCTTTTGTACATTTAATAAGACCAAAAGTCATTCTTATATCATCTGAGAAAGCTTTAAACACTTGCAGTGCAGCTGTGCTTTCAACTCCTCATCTAATGAATTATGCAGTTTTAAGTCATTCAAAAAAGCAGATAAGAGATTTTAAACAAGTTTGTTTTCTGAGAGCCAAACTGTAACCAAGACCTAATCTGTTAAGTAAACATCTTTATGGGTAAATGGCAAGACAAAACAATAGCAATGACAAAAACATCACACTGGAATATTCCTGTTTGAATTTTTATCCCTTGGATAATAATTTGCCCTGTGACATGGCTTAATTGAAAAGTGGTCTACCACTGTTTCATGGTCACTGTAAGGTAATTGATCAATTGATCATAGTAGGATGTATCATATATGTCTGTAAACACCCCTTATATCCATGAATGTAGGATGCAGTCAAGTGCTTTTTTGTAATCTACCCATGCCATATGTAGATACTTCGCCTTTTTACAATTCTCCATTTTGGCTTTACTTAGCAACAAATGATCCTTTGTTCCAGATGACTTACTTTTATTCTGTTTCCATGACTGAGTTTTCCTCTAAATGACTATAAACTCTGTCTGCATTAATCACAGTATAGAGTTTATACATTGCCAGAAGAAAAAGTTATTGGTCTATAGTTTTTAGGATGCCCTACAGGTTCACTCTTAAGAAGGAGTATTCTTTTTCCTGTTTATAACCAGGTCGATGTCTGTTTGGGGTATGCATATAAGTAGTTTTTAGTCAAGGCTAAATCATTGTGTAAAGATATTAATACTTCTAACCAGAAGTTAGCTACTGCATCTGCACCTGAGGTTTTCCATTTAGGAATTTTCCTAAATGTTGCTTCAATTTTTCTGGTCATTACTTCATCCCATTTGGTATCCTGTATATTTGAATTCCTTATTATTTATTTAATTTTCTGTCCATTCAGCATCCTTGTTATGTTATACAGTCTTCATAAATATTTCTCCAAAATGTATCTATTTCTTTTGATTTTGGTGGCATTTATATTGCTTTTGCTTTGTTTCCCAGTTCTCTATAAAAGTTTTTGGGTCATGAATAAATTGCTTATTTTGTACTTTTCCTTTATGTTTATCTGCATGTCTTTTAGTTTTTTTTCTGCCTGTGCTGATATCTTTAATTTATTATATGCAATAGTGTATGAAAGATCCTGGTCTGTTCTGATATCCTGTGTTATTTTTATCACGTCTATCTTTCTAAGTACTTTTGTTGATCTGTTCCCTTTTCTGTATTCTTCTAACAGTGACACTTCTTGTCTTAAATGTTTTATAGTTTTCTCTATTTGATGTTTCCATGATTGCTCTGTATTTTTGTGGTAAGATTTTGACTGCTATTAGTTCAGCTGCACAGTAATATATGATATTTACTTCTATTATATTGCATGAATTTATGAATAATCTTGATTACTGTGTTTATCTGTTTTATCAGACTTCTAACATTTTGGGTCTTATTTACTTTATGTAATCTATTTCTTTCAGCGATCTTAATATGTCTGTCCATCTCTATTAATTCAAGCAACTCTTCCTTTACATCATTTTCTTCTAAACTGGGTGCACATTTTTTGATCTCTGTTTCCTGTAGGCATTCTACAGAAAGTTCCAGAATGTTTTCCTTTGGCGTGTCCTCTTCAGCTGTATTCTGCATCATCCATTGCTCCTTCTTATAAGAACTCATTGGCCTGTCAGTCCACAGCATTGCCTGCATCAAGAGTTGCCACTGTTTCTTGCTACTTCCCTTGTAGTACAACTCAAACTGAGTTTTTTGTAACAGCTTCCTACAGAAAGTTCCAGAGCATCATCAAGTGGCAACATGAGATGCTTCCCTTTCCACCTATTTCTCCTTAATTTAGGAATTCATTGTTCCATCATGCTGTGACATTACCTCAGTTGTATTTTCTACACTAATTTCTTCACTTTGTATGTAATCCATAACTTTAGGTTCTATTTCTTTAACTTCTCCTTTACTAATCATCTTTTCTACTCTCTCCTTTGTTTTATTATTTTTTTATATTGTGAAATTTTCCATATCCTGGTACCTTTGCCTGTATTTCTCTTCAAATATCTTTGATGACGCATTTTATATTGATTAGTTTTACTTTCTCCTTTGCATAAATATTGTACCATATCAAAACGCTTTTTCTTTCCTATGTCCATATTTCTTCTTCAGATGTCTCCTGCTCCATCTATTTCTCCATAATTTGGGGACTCATTGTTCCATCATGCTGTGACATAACCTGTGTTAGACTTTCTACACTAAATCCTTATTTTTGCAAGTATTCCATAACTTCAGTTTGCATTTGTTTGACTTCTACCTTACTAATTTTCTCTTCTGTGCTCCTTCTTGGTGTTTTATTATTTATATTGTGAAATGTTCCACATCTGGATTTTTTTGCCTGCATTTCTTTCAAATACCTTTGGAGCTACTTTTTTGTATTGATTAGTTTGCCTTTCTCATTTGCATAAATACTGCACCATATCAGATCTATTTTTCTTTCCCATGTCCATGTTTCTTTTTTAAACTTTTCAAAAATCTGTGGGTTTTGTTCTTGATATTTTTGCACTTCCTCTTCAGGGTATCCCAAAGTTTCTTTGTCTATGTAATTCTTTTCATAGATCTGTGGTATTAATGAATGCAAATTTTCATTTGAAGCTTTTGCTGTTTTTCTTGTGCAAGTATTTTTCTTTTCTGCAATTTGTCTCTTAATCTTTTTGAATATCTTCTATCTGAAAATTTTGGACTTCTTGCCTAATAGTAATGATTCATAATTTCTTTCTTATCCTTAATTGTCCAATCTGTCATCTTTCTGGCTTTTTTTTTTGGCCTGTCAGTTTTTGTGGACTAGTACTTCCTTCTACAACAGGGGTCCATCCTCAACTTGAGACTGGCCTAACTCCATTGTAGGAATGTTTCCATTTGTCTTGAGGATCCTACACTGCCATTTTGTCTAGTCGTGGCATCAATGTACCCACCAGGATTGGGCACTTTTTATCCTGGGACTTGTGCACCCAGCTGTCTTTTTTGTTTTTTAACCTACCTTTCTCCATGATATATACTATATAAGATACAGTCTATATATCAGTGTTGCCTTGGTGAGATTTTGTGAAGACAGGGTCTGCCACATGGAGGTACTCACCAAGACTTTAAGATGACTTCAGTTCCAGCAATACTACTCTCCTTTTCTTGCTGATTTCATCATCTCTCCATTTGGACCCCATTAATCACCAATGTAAGGGGGGGGGACATAATCAGACAGATTTCTTGGATAATAGGAGACTGAACTTTAAAGAGCAGCTCTGATTTGTCAAAGGCAGATACTGTCTACACAACCCAATCAACTTCTTTGAGAAGATTACTGAAACAAGGTATGAGGACTAATCAATACACACCATATATCTAGACTCCAGAAAGACATTCAACACCAACCCACATTCCTGTGTCATAGATAACTCTTCCATATAAATGTAAATTCCTATGTAACTTGTTGGATAGCAAATTAGCTCAGAAACAGAACCCAAGAAAGTAGGACAGACAGCTCTAGCTCCTCCAAAAGACCCGAGACTAGTGGAGTATCCCAGGGTTCATTCCTTGGGCTACTCCTCTTTGACATTTACTTCTGAAAGGTCAATGCAAATGATAAGTGTTTATGGCTGACCAAGTCCACAGACAGCTGTAAACTTGGTGCTATCATAAACTGTGCAGTGGTCCCCAAAATCCTCCAAGAGGATCTTTCCCAAAGAAAAAGCTGGTTTCAAAACCATGGATTAAAACTAAATACTAATAAATGCATAATCATATCTTTTGGCAAGCATAACTTGTCTTGCAACTATCGTATTGACAATACACCCGTGAAAGATGATACTGTAGTCAAGGTTCTGGAACCTATGTCAAAAATGAACTGTCCTTTAATCACCACCTATTGTAAGGAAGTCCTTTGTCCTAGCACAGCTTATATCTAGCTGTATGGTGTCCAGGTCTGGGGCTGTATGGTGTCCAGGTCTGGGGATGTATGGTGTCCAGGTCTGGGGATGCAATGATATAGGCAGCTCTCATCAAGCTAAGCATTGAATATAATGCCCTATTCAGTATGAACCTGTCCAAGCACATGTTACAACTGGAGTGACCACAGTACTTCTCACTAAAAAAAAAGTAAGGGTCCAAAGCGCAAAAATATGCAGATCTTCTCAATCCTGTGTCCCTTTTCTCAGTGTCATGCAGGCTACTAAGAGTTGTGCTGTGCCTCACTTTTGTTGCCTCATTAGGCCCTGGTCTGTTATATCTATTATGCATTTCCAAGTCCAGGGATCTCAATATATTTTATAAAATAGACATACCATGTTGGAGGGATAGATATGTATCACAGAGAATACCTCCTCTAAGGAATCATCTTACACTCCACATAAAGTGAAGTACCTGTCTTACTCAATTCAAATGTAATTTGGATGAATGGCTGGATAGGAAACCCCAGTTTCACCCTGGTTTAGCATTCAAGTCCCTTATGGATAGGGGCAGCAAATAAATGCCCAAAATATCCATGTTTTGCCCTCCTCTAGATTATTCATATTCAAAATATAAGGTCTAAAAATTATCATGAGAATGTAAGTAATAGTTTTGAATGGGATATTGTTGTTGCAGAAAGCTGTTATAAAGTAATTTAGACATCATTTTACAATAACTCTGGACAGGGCAGTGTTGTTAAAAATGAATTGACGTCATAATGCAGTATGAGTTCTGCACTGGGCTTTGTTGTTGCAGAGTATTAGAATAAAGTGACTGATAAATAGTGCAAATTCTGCACAGGGCTATGTTGCCACAGAATTTTGTAACAAATTGACTAATATAATGCAGTACTTGTACTGCACTGGGCTTTGATGTTAGCATGTGCTTTATACAGAAATGGTCATACATGAGTGCAAACTGGGCATTGTTGTCAAATCTCCCTCTGATACCCATTCATTACAGCAGGAACTAATCCTTGAAAGCAAGTGGTATATTGAATGGGGTCTAATAGTAAATGTGTAAAAGTGTAGCATTATGAGATTTGGTAAACAATTCTCTCCCTCAACATACCATATCACCAATACCACACTCCAAATCTATAAAGTAATAATGGATATTGGAACCTGAGTCAATAGTTTCCTCTCCTTCTACTACCATGTAGGAGTAGTGGTCAAAAAGTCTTTGTCCCTGGAACCAGTTTCCTATTCCATGAAACAGAATCAATACGAGAGCAATGTAACCAATGCATTAGATTCCAAAATAGAGCTTTAATCATAACATAAATAATCAACATCAGTACCAACATCAGATAAATGATTCTTGGAGACAGTCATAAAAAAACTGTGAGATGTCAGTATGCAAAATAGCCACCTGATCAGGTAGCATGACAGACAGCCCACACTAGTCAGCTTGCCCAGCCCCAAGCTGGGTGGGATACCCTCAGTACTGCCTCAGTAAAGCATGACCAACTAATTAAGTAAATAGCTGTTGACCACTCACTTGCACAGTCATTAACTTTTACAGACTGGCCCAAGAAAAGCAAAGGGGGTAAGGATTTGCAGTGGCTGCCCAACATGTGACCAGTTTATTAGATGCCAAAATACAGTTTTATACAAAACTGAAATTATCAACATCAATACAAAGATCAGATGATTCATTCATAATGATGGTCATAAATAAAACTGTGAGGCTTCAGTATGCCAAACAGCCACCTGACCAGTTGTATTGACATACAGTCCACACTGGTTGGCTTATCTGTCCCCAGGCAGAGTGCCATATATTCACTGACCCTTGACAAAACACAACTAACTAATCGAGTACAACATTGCTGACCACTAACTTGCCCAGTCATGAACATTTCTAGATTGATCCACAAAAGGGAAAGGAAGGGAAAGGGAAAGTGTTAGAAAAATGTGTAACAGTAATATGCATGCTTAGTGCATTCGAGGTTTAAAATAGTTAATACATTTATTCTGTTCACACTGCATGAATCTGCACAGCTATTAGAAAATAATAAGAAGCATTTCATTTCTGCTAATGTCATGAAAATAACAAGAGACATTTCATTTCTGCTAATGTCATGAAACTTAACAAAGGGATATTCATTTCTGCTTATGCCATGAGAAAACATGCAGCTGCTAGAAGCTATTGATAAAGAAAACAATAGATGCTTGAAAGTTTAAACCATAGTCAGCATTACTTGTACTAAAGCTAGAAATGTACCTTGAATCTAGACAAAATGTAACACATGTATTAGAATAGTACAACTGAAGAATTGAAAAGCTGAAATGGACTAAAATAAGCCCAAGGCCAGGTTGTTTTTCTCAAAATGTTTTGCAAAACAGCAGATAATTTAACTTGGTCAGCAATAAGTCTAGCAACATTTTCTGTAGAACATACAGAAAGCTGTGTCTAACTATGTCAGCAATAGAATAGTAACATTTTCTGTGTGACAGGAAGAGAACTGTATAAGAATAACATACTAATCACCAGTGATTCAGACAAATCTTGTGCCTATATGCTTTGTCTCCTTGCTGCAAGTAATAAAGGGTGCCTTGCTTGAACCTGACGTGAATAGGTCTTTGAAGTTTTTTCCTTTGACAGAAAGGAAAGGAAGGGAAAGGAAAGGGAAATAGAAGGGAAAGGAAAGGAAAGGAAGGGAAATGTAAGGGAAAGGGAAAGGAAAGGGAAAGGGAAATAGAAGGGAAAGGAAAGGAAATGAAGGGAAAGGAAAGGAAAGGGAAGGGAAAGGGAAAGGAAAGGAAAGCAGTGACCACCCACAAGGCTGCCAACTTGAGCAGTCTGTTTCTCCTCCTTCCTCACCTTGGCTAGTCCAAAGAGACAAACTGAGTGGTCCTGATACCGGACCTAAATCCTTTGTTAAAGTTACATCGTATGCAGATAAGGCACTCATCCTATTATGCTCTCCTCATTCCATCTCAGTTGTTGCATATATAAGTAAGCATACCCCCCACCCACTTTTTTTTGATAACTCCATAGTATTCTAACTAGACTGAGCTGAACAGATCCTGCAAAGAAAGATGCCAGATGAAATGAAATAAATCCCCACCAACATTAAGAATGTGTACTCTGTCTGCTGTACATCAAACATGGTTTTTGTCTGTGCACTTTTTGCATCTGAGGTTAAAAAACAAAACAAAACTACGGCTTCTGTGACCATCCAGTGGTTATAAATGTGTTTTCTTTCCAAAGTATCTGCACTGCACATCTCATCCCATATTAATCTAGACATAAAGGTCAAACAAGTCCCTACTGTATTAATATACAGTTGTTATGTTATAAAGAAGTCTCAAAAGATTCTATATAAAAGCCAGTATTTTGGAATCTTAACAATATTGTTGACCAAATTTATTAACACATGAGGCTGACCTGTTTCTTCAACTAGCTGATATGAGGACAGTAACAAGTGGTCCCACAACATTCCTTCAAAACCCTTCCATACCACATCCTATCTATCATGGTCAAGTTCTAAATAGATGCCTTCTTGCTGATTTTCCTGCCTACCGATGAAAGAATGGACCAAGAATAAACTCCACCTTGAATCTGAAAAAAGCCAAAACAAAAAAAAAAACAAATGATCAACATTAACAAGATTCAGATGCCCTCCTGGGTAACAAGAACATGAAAAAACATAAACTAATGCAACTCAGAAATGCTTTAGAAGACAAGCTACCCATCCTTTTGATTTTGTCAACTGTCAATCACTACTTAGAGTAGAGATAACCATGGCCCAAAAGTCCTTCACTGATGAAAGCTTTCTGCAACAAGCAGTCAAAATCCTTGGGCATCACAGGTGACCCCCTTAAATTGTCTACTGTAATATTATGAACAATCCTACATAACAAATCACTGTACTAGACTGAGTAACAGGACAAAATAAGCAAGATAACCTTATGACCCAAATTGTGTTGGTCAGTCTTAGACCCAACAATTTATACCAACACCACAAGATCAACGTATCTCTGCTTGAGGAAAGCAAAACATCTCCGACACAGAATTCTCCCATGTAGAACCAGGATAACAGAATAGTCTACAAAGTGTATGTGTGGTATTCACTGATAACTAAATGGATATCTTTCATGATTGGTCATATAAGTTCTGGCCAGTGAGACTCCAAGAATCTGTTGCCAAACACCTTAATCTCTTCTGACCCTTTAACAACTTATGTTTAGAATAATCTTGTAGGCCAGCACATCTGGTTAGCAGCCTCAAAGTCACCAAATGCACCCTGTTTGTTTTGGCAGCTTCTCTCATTACCCAACTGGGTATTATATAGCAAACAAGGAAATGTGGTGACTAGCCCCTCCATTCTGGTGGCAAATGTATATGAAATAAGCAAAAGGCCTTAAGGGGTACCCTGTATGTGCTTTTAGTACTGGGAGCCCAAGAATTCCATTGTTACAGATGTGTTCCTCTTCACCAATCATCCATAACTCTGCCAGTATTTGAGTAGGGCCATACGATGAAACCTGGGGATCTGTAATTGAAAGATGACCACCTAAAGCATTACTACTACCAGGAATATGCCTGGCAGTGAATGAAATATCAATGTGGAGACTGTGCAAAACAAATAGCCTTAATAAGGTCTGCATTCATCTTGCTATGCAAGTTTTCAAATAGCCTTAATAAGGTCTGCATTCATCTTGCTATGCAAGTTTTCTTAACTAAACTTTCATTGCTTCCTCGTTATCTGAACAAATGTGACATTTCTGCTACACAACTCTTACTGACCAAAAACACAGACACCCATACGGATTTGAGTTTAAAAATGTAACATCCATTCTTCTCTCCCTGGACCATCCTGGACCATGTATGGAGCCATGGCAGGGAAAACCATGGTCCTTTAAAATAGGCCCCAATGCCATGTCTCCCTATGGTGTCTGTAAACACCTCTAGAATGTTTGATATTATCCAGCTATCCTGCCACAGAGGAAACCCATTGAAATCCACTAAGAAAATGCACCATAAATGAAGATCTTAGAATATTCATGAGCTAACCATTTACTCTATTGTGTTTTTGATGTCCTCCTTTTAACAGATTAACCAGGTATCTCATGAATACTCTCTCTGGGTCCACAGCCCTGGATGCAAAATTGAGAAAACCAAGGAGTTCCAAGATCACTAATCTGCACTTTCTTCGTCAATCTGAGTTACTTGGTAGGTGTGTTCAAATGCTCTAACTTAAATCACAGCAATGTGAATGACAAAGAGACCATGCCTATCTCCAGTCTCAGGAATACCAAAGTTTTGACTGGACATTCAAGCTTGTCAGCAACAAGAGTGACCCCAAACTCCTGACACAACTTGAAAAACAGTTAAATGCCTTCTTGGATACCCCAAGCACCATCACCAGTGACCAAGAAGTCATCAAGGTACTGAACTGCCTTTTGATTATGGTCTTTCTGTTGCCAACACCAATGCAAGGCTGGAGTGAACTTTTCAAAAAATGGTACATGCCACTCTGAATCTGATGGGAATAGTCAGGTCAAAAAAATTGGCCATTGTATAGCATGAATAATGTCACTGGCTCTGAATCCGGCCATTGCTTATGAATGGTCCTGTTAAGCAAATGCACTTATACCAACAATCAAATCTTTTAACCCAGTCAGCTGCATCCAAAAGAAAGAGTCGCTGACCATAGAGGCTGAGGCCATGGATAAGTCCTCATTCTCAGCATCTGAGGATCTGGCCTTCTTCATAGTTTTGTCAGCACACTCGTCAGTATACTTCTTAGCATGGTGTTTATAAACTGCTCTATCAGTGTGGAAAACACTGGTATGAACAATGTTGGGAGTGTCCCACAAATCCCCTTCTAAAAATGCTTTCTCCTGAGCACATACACCATACAGTGTGTGTGTGCCTGATATTCCTAAATCTCTAACCAGGGCTGCACATCCATTGTCAGTCACATAACAGTAAGAACCAAATGACCCCAGTACAACTGCTACACTACTGCAACTCTCCTGAATGACATCAGTGACCTGCCATTGTGAAAAAAGTTTGGTAAATGAGGTGGATTAGTGCACTGTACACCATTCATTTTCTTTAACACAGAGGTATTATGACCTCAGAGTGAGTGATTTGCAGAGATCTGAGGAAGTGCAGATTGTTGTGTTTCCCTTTAAGATTCACTATCATTGTGCGCAGCAGTTCTCTACACTACAAGTACTTATGTCATTTCAATTTTGTTCTATAATCCCTTGAAAGTAATGTTACATCTGTATATGTAGCTAATTATTACAACAGCAATCAGTACACAGTAATGTTGCAAGTTAAGCTGAAAAGGTTGAAACTTGACTTGTTAAAGTTTAAGGACATGTTCTGTTTCAAAGATGTGTAGAGCTCTGCAACAGTACTGCTGCTCTACTGCTTTTTCCTAACACAATGAGGTTCAGTGCTTTCACTTGTGCTAACCTGTGTGCCTGAGCATGATGATTTTGCAAATGAGGGCCCAATGCAGAAATGTTTTAGAACTGATAAAGTTTTACATCAAGCATACTGTCCAAACTCCATGCTAAGCACTATGCAGCCTTGTGTACACTCTTGGACAGCTGTGGACAGCACTGTAAAGGCACACTTCAGCTCATAGTTCTAGGGAGATATATGTAATTCCAGAAAAAGACATACTGAAAGTGGATTTGCTGTCAATCATAGCTCAGTGGCAACGTATACAAAGAAACTGGACTGCCATGTTTCACATCTTAAACTGCTATGTTCAAATATTATATTATTATACATTACTTAATTACCTATACTGGGCTTTTCCACCATATTTCCACCTTTTATTTTGGTCAGAAAATAGATCAGCACACATGCATCATGGCCCTTTAAAGCTTTCACATTGCTCTCCTTCATGCTGCTACAATGCATGCAGGAGACACAGAACCTCACAGAGGTGCAGACGCTACTAACACACACTGCTTTTGCTTCTGTTTTCCTGCAGTCACAGCAAAGTACTCTACTGCAGCTGCAAGTGGGATATCTAATGAGCTCATGTCCTTGTACTGTTTCACTCCTGTATTCATTGTTAACAAGCAAGGTAAACACCTGGGGACTGGCAATAACTGTGCCCACTGTCATTCTGAATACCAGGAAGAAAGTTGTCACAAAGTGACAGACATTGTAATGCAGAAGTACTTCTGAATAGAGATTTGTTCTTCTAGAGTGTTGAAAGGAAGTGACCCAGACATCATAATTTAATTCCCAGTTCTGCTCAGGGCTTTGTTGTTGCAGAGTTTTGTTACAAAGTGACTGACACTATAATGCAGCATAAATTCTGCACAGAGCTTTGCAGTTACAGTGTGCTGTCACAAACTGATGTAGATGTTATAATGTACAATCAGTCCTGCACAGGGCTTTATTGTCATAGGATGCTGTTACAATGTAACTTAGATACCATAAAAAGTAGTATATTTTCACAGAGATTTATTGTTTCAGTGTTATTGTAAAATGCCTGTCATCATAACATTGTACAGGTTCTGTTCAGAATTTCATTGTTGCAGAAGGTTTTTCACAAAGTGACTTAGAAATTAAAATGCAAGGTTACGTCTGCACAGGACATTGTTGTTACAAAGTGTTGTCATAATGTGACCCACATAATGTGGTACATTATTTCAGGATGGCCATTTCAACCACACTAGCTACAAAGATGATTGTAAAGTGCAAATCCATAACTGCATATGCTTTGTTGTTAGAGGTTGTCATCATAAGTAACATTAGACATCATAATACAGAATTAATACTGCATAGGGTGTTGGTGTTTCATAAAATGTCATCAAAATTAATTATTCTTCATAATACAAATTCTGTAGACAACATTATTGTCAGATACTGTTTTCAAAAACACACTTATTAGTCATTATAATGCAGTACTAGTTTTGCAAAAGGCTGTGTTGCTACAGACTGTTGTCACCAAGTGATTGAAATTATAAAAGAGTACTAGTTCTGCACAGGGATTTGTTGTTGCAGTGCTGTCACAAAGTAACAGTCATTACAATGCAGTACTAGTTCTGCACAGGGATTTGTTGTTACAGTGCTGTCACAAAGTAACAGGCATTACAATGCAGTACTAGTTCTGCACAGGGATTTGTTGTTACAGTACTGTCACAAAGTAACAGGCATTACAATGCAGTACTAGTTCTGCACAGGGATTTATTAAAGAGTGTTGTCAAAGTGAATGACATCATAACACAGCACTGGTTCTGCACAGGAATGTGTTGGCACACTGCTGTCACAATCTGACATAGATATCAAAGTGTTGTACTAGGTACTGTGCAGGAGATTGATTTTCTGAGTGTTGTCACAAAATGACTATCATTACAATGCAGTACTAGCTCTGCATAGGGCTTTGTTGTTACACCATGTTATCAAAAAGGTGACTTGAACATCATAATTCTTTATTAGTTTGGCAGAGAGCCTAGATGTAAGAGTGCTCTTTGAAGATCTAGTCTCATATGAGTGCAAACTGGGCATACTTTTGAATTTTCCTTCTAGCACTCATTCATTACAGCAGAAACAAACCATCATAAAAAGGGCTAACAAATGTGAACAAGTATAGTATTGCAACAGTTTGTTCTCTCATTCTACAGTATAATTAACACCTCACTCCAGAATGGCTATTTTTTATGTTATTTTTATTTATCTGACATTTGTGTACTGGGAAAGTTCGACTGGTCCAGAAAGTGTCCATTTTCAATGGAGGCCCAAGGAGAATAGCTCCACAATCACAATATTTCAAAAGCAAGTACATAGATTCATAGGTTCATAGGTTCTTAGGTTGGTACTCGGCTATCAGCCCTAAGGCCTATACAAGCCTAGCCTTAACAATTCCCTGGCTATTTCTTCCCAAAATATTTACTTTCCTGGACCCCTGTCTAGCAGGACAACTGACGTGATCCCGGGGTGAATTTCCTATCTCCCATCCAGTGGTCAAGGTTCCTTTTGAAGAGGGCCAAAGAGGCACTTTGCTTGATATGTATGGGCAGTCTATTCCAGAGTCTGGGGAGTCTCTGGGTCAGGAACCTATCCCTCCAGCATGTTTTGTTCATTATGATGACAAGGTGTAGATCCCTGGAGCGTGTGGCTCTGAGGGATTGGGATTTCTTTAAGTGTAGCATGTCTAACAGCTCTGGGTTTGACATGGCCTTGTATGTTAAGCAGAGATGGCCTCTGAATAGACAATATGTGACAGAGTATAGTTATATTTTAAAACACAAAGGATCATGTTACATTACAAAATATTAAGTACAAATATTTTAAATCACAAAGTATCATTTTAAAACTGCAAAACATAAAAGTGAAAAAAATGTTGCAATGAGAAAAATATAGAACATATGTTGCATAGTAGAGTGCAATAAAAACAATAACACGAGTTGAAAAAATATGTGAGGAAAAATTCAATAGTCATATTATTTGTTACATGGATTAGTATGTGACAAATGAGACCTGAGACAATTTTAATAAGATATTTAAGGAGATATTAGAGATTACATGATTAGAGATAGTTAGGTGAAACTGACTGATGTCTTACTAAGAGAGAGGTGTTCATATTATGGTTCAAGACCGACGGAGAAAAGGAGATTATAAGAAGAGTGCATGGTAGGCTGTCTTCAGGTAGCTTAGGTGAGTAGGGGAGAATGAGAAAGAAGTCGAAGAAAGGTCTGCAGAGATGAATTAAATAAGGTATAGTACTGGGGAAAACAAAAATGGAGTGGAATAGGAGGCTGGCAAGGGCTGTGAAGTGTGATATAGGTTGAAGGGGGTGAGTGAAGTATAGTGAGTAAGTTCAGCCAGGATTGGCACAGGAGCATTTCCAAGATTTTGTAAGGTATTCTGTTAGGGAGCATATAAAGGTAGGTAGGTTAGAAATAGCTCTGATGGTTAGAGGGAGGGAGTTACATTTTATTTACTGCTGAATACATGTATAAACTTTTTCCAGGGATTTATTTGATTTATTTATGAACATAAATATAGTCAGGGATCTTAGAAATTGGGCTATTTCCATTTGCTATGTAGCAGCAGTAATAGTCAGAAAATCTCCTTGGTTAGTAACACTAATATATAGGGGAATTTCATCCCTCTCTATGCAGCCCTAATTAGACCAATGATTGAAAAGAAAGCTCCCTTTAGAATACATCTTTCTAGAAATATTGAGAAACTGGAAAGGCCCAGAGGCTCCTAAAACATATTGTCCTAAAGTCCATCTTCATCCATGAAAGGTTTCAAATATTACCCTCTTCTCGGTTCCTTATAAGGATTTGCAGAGTAATTCATGATCTAAGTAGCTTCACTAATATTAGACATTAGGAACTTTAACCTGCACCAGAACATAAATGCAATGCAAGAGACCAGTTTGTTACCCAATACCAACCTGACCTCTAGAACAGACTTCTGATGTAAGTTAAACAAAGTGACACACTAGCTTCTTTCATATTTAGATCCTGGATGGTTGGATGGGTACCCATACATTTACTCCAGGACTGACTTGTTTTGAACTCCTTAAGAATGGAGGTGTAGCATGAGGGTGGGTATAGGCAAGGTGTAAATGTCTTGTATTTCCTATGATCACATGATCATAACACAATACTAGTTCTACACAAAGCTTTATTGTTAAAGTGCTCTCACAAAGTGACAATGTAACACACTACTAGCTCAGCCAGGGCTTTGTTTTCTTCAGAGTCATGCCATTAATTAATTGACATCATAAGGCAGTGTTAGTTTCTGTGTAGGACTTTGATGTTAAAGCATTATCCCAAAGCGACTTAGACATTATAATGCAGTCCTAGTTCTGTCTGGGGCTTTCATAATCAGAGTGTTGTCAGAGAATGACTTAGACATAATAATTCAGTGCTGGTTCTGCACAGGCACTTTTTGTTTAAGATTGTTGTATCATAATGCAGTACTGTTTGTGCTTAGGGCTTTGTTTCTACAAAGTGTTGCACAAACTGACATAGTCATCTTAATTCATTACTGTTTCTGTACAGGCATTTCTTGTTTAGGATTGTTTTTCATAATGTGGTACTTTTTGTGTACAAGGCTTTGTTTCTACACTGTAGTCACAAAATGACTTAGATACCACCATGCAGTAGTGGTTCTTCACAGAGCTTTGACTTTGCAGAGTGTTATAATGACTGATCATAATGCAGCTCTAGTTCTGGACAGGTCCTTGTTGTTACAGTCTGTCCTGTAGAAACCTAGTCACATGTGAGTGCATTATTGCGAAATCTCTTTCTATACCTCATTTATTACAGCAGTAACTAACCATTTTAAACAAGTGGCTCGTGTAAAAAAAGCTAACATTAAATAAAAAAAGGCAGTATTCTGCCATTTGGGAAGCAATTTTCTCCCTCAACATATAGCACCACCAATACCCCACTTCAAAATTATAATGTGGTCAGTGATATTGAATCCTCAGGCAATATTTACCCTCTCATTTGACTACCACAAAGCAGAAGTATTCATGCAGTCCTTCTATTCATCACAGATAATATCTAAAGTGAATGCCACTCGTGTCAGAAGACATTATCATCCCTCTCTAAGTAGCCCTATCTATCCTAATTATGGATACAATGACCTCTGAGCAATGCACCTTTATAGACATTTTAGGCAACTGGAAAGGCCCTAGAGGCCACTATTCAAGAATATTGTTAACTGAACAACCAGCAAGGGGTTGAAGTTTAATAATTTTATTCTGTTTCTCATAGGCCTGTGCAGGGTGAGTTATGGTTTGTGTTATGTACTTTAGGGATTCAGTACAATTTGATCTCTTGTATTTTTTCAAGTCAAATACCTTCAATCATATCAGAACTGTGGACTTTTAATCCCCACTATCAAATAAATACAACATGCTAGAGAGAGCCAAACTTATTACCCGATGCCAACCTGACCTTTGAAGCATATCTCTCCAATACATTAAAAAAGGTTTATTATACCTGCTTATGGGGCAATAAAGTCAACATGGTAATTGAGAAAACTGTCTAAACTATTAGAAATATTAAGGAATGCTACTATTGACTCAATACATCAGATTGTAGCTGAAATGACTGAACACAATGGGACTTGATTTCATCCTTGCTTCTATGGATGGTATTTGTGCGCTCATCAAGATAGATCTACTTGAGCTCCACAAACATAACAGAATTTATGAAATGATGCCATACCAAGGCCTCCTGTCTCATCTATACATTTCAAGTGAAATTGCAAGTACTATATTTGACAAAAAGTGTCCCATTTTGATCTAACAAATATGTTGTTAATATTTATTGATAATTGAAATGGAACTACTGTAAAATGAGTAGAATTATGTTTAACTTTCTGGTTCTTGGTTAAGAAAATAGTATGAAATGCTGATCTGATTTCTGCAAAAGTTTCTGCTGTTGGAATTAATGGAATACCCCCATCATGTGCAGTAGGTATATGTGCACACAACCAACAGTAATTAACTTTTATAGTCTTTGTATAAGTATATAAGGTAGTAGAAAAAGTATTAAATTTAGGATGATAGTCTGGGGTTCTTTGCTCAGTTTTAACCAAACATCTGTCTCTGATTTTTGTAAAACACTTATAGCTGATAAAAAAAAAAATGGTCAGTACTTACAGTTCCAGATGGCAGGAAGAAACAGAAGTAAAATGATGATAAGAATCACAACTGTCCCAATAATGAGTCCATACAAATATTGAACATGTTGGGGCCTTAAGATTTTTTCCAAAAGAAACTGCAAACATGGATGATAGATTGTCCTTCTGTAGTCCTTATAAAATTGATTTCCCAAGCAAACTCCATCTTGAAGTTTCTGCTACTTGTGACTCTACAAGTGACACAATCACCTGATTCACCGTCCGGATCTTGGGCTGACTTCCAATTGTTATACATTAGACATACTGCTGAATCATTAAGCCTCACTTCTGATTATGGTGCTGACGAAAATATTTATGTTGAAGAATAAGAATCACTAAGTCATATCCAACCAGGATGTCATTGTCAAATCACTGGATTTAACTTCTGGACACAATCATGATGGTATTCACGAAAAGTCATTAAGCTTCACTTCTAGATACAAAGTTTTCCCTGGTTCTTCATCTGGTGCAATTTTCAATTAATTCAGTAACTCCAAAAGGAGTGACACTGATGGCTTTCATCAGTATTTTTCACTAGGGAGGGCCTTCTTCAAGTGTGACACATGGATTCAAGTGGGTATTCCTTCACATTTACTGGCAGTGACACTGGTAAGCAAAGCAATGAAGAATCCTTTCCATCTCTGTTGTAATGAGTGCCATCTTGTAAAGGCTTTGATGAAAGCAATATCTATGGGTTGCTAGTCATTCTGCACAGCTGGGGTAGGTTGCTTCTGTGCCTGTGGAGTTTGCTTGTGTTACTGCTGCAGAAGAGAGAGGAGACATTTGCAAATGAGAAAAACAGATTCATTAACATTTTCTCACTCCAAATTTCTAGGTAGGGGTGCGACAAGCATTTTTGTTGGACTCCCCATGAGAATTTCATGAGGGGAAATTCTCTGGTACTGTTAACTGCACTTCATACACCAAACAAAACTAGGGACAAAAGCATTTCCTCACATAACTTTGCAAGTCTAGTATTCACTGTCTGGTTCATCCACAGTCCCAGAAGTTTGTGGTCTGTGTGGGAAATGGTATTTCACATTTATTTTCGAAGTTTTGTTTACCTGTTGTATCGCTTGACTAGTGAAAATGTGTACTTTAGTCAGATTGAATGCAACAAGGAGCACCAATCAGTATATCAGTTTAGAGAGGAGTTTCTTACCTATAGGAATCACACTACTTTAAGCACAAGGATAAACATCTACTCATCCAGAAAAATCATCAACAATCATCAAAACATATTTAAATCTCTATATTTGTGGGAGTTCAATAAAGTCCCACTGTTCACAACAGAAGGGTCCCCAGGGCTTTTTCAAAGACTGGAACTCTTTTTGACACATTGTATTCTAAACAAACAGGACATTTATTTACAAAATGCTGAATACCGTCTGAAATGTGAGGGGCATACGAATCATTCAAAACTTGTTTTACTAATGCATTTTTCTCAAATGCAAAGGTAAATGGTAAGCTCACGCCAATTGGGCTAACTCTCATACATGTCAAGAAGAAATTGTCCTTGTTATTTTATGATTAAACACTGCCCTCATTCAATCAGGAAAATGCCATCTTTGTTATTTATGGAATTAGCCACCACTCTCATCCAATTTCCACACTCACATATACATTAACCCGCTAGCATGCAATTGTATCTGTTACAGAGATTGTTTGTAAACGCTTACCTGTGGAGACCACAAATTCTGCTGATGGTGGAAAATGTATAATTGTGTATTGACTCACCAGAAATTCACCAGACAGAAAACTTGTCAAGAATGGGCCCAGATGTGGGGTGATTTCTACTGCAGCAATCCACAAATGGCTTGAAAGATCTGAGATTTTGCTGCACCAAAATGTGTTACAAAATGACTTCAGACAACACAGTTCAGCAGAGGAGAATAGCCTCATTTATTACAGAGAACACATGTACATGGGAGACAAAACAATCAAGGTCTTGTCTCCTAGAACACTAGAAAATTCATTATTTTATATTATTTTTAACTCTAAACTTAATACAGCTACTGTCCAATTAAAAAGGAACACCTTTGCATTATTTTTGCTAGCTAAGAATCTGCTGACACTTTATCTGTGCTTTTACATATCAGGCACAGATTTTAAGTTCCATATTGGAATTTTCTATGCTGGCACTAGCCATCTTGGCACTTTTTATGTTGGCAGGAAATACATCATCAAAAATAGACTAAAACTACCAAGAATCCATCTTGAAATAGAACTAATTCAAAATAGAATATTCAATAAACTTTTTCCTTTCTTTTACAAATTTCTTCACAAATACTCGGTGTTTCCTCACCAGGAAAATCAAGGATCTAAAATACAAGAACTATATGGATCATGTCAAAGCCTTTTCCCTGTTCTTGGTATCATGCAGATTGGTAATGGGTGACCTCTGTCTTGCATGCAATGCCTCAACAGATGCTATCCTCTCAGACCTATAGTCACCTGCTGCACATCCACAAGTCCAGTGGTGGCCAAAACACCTACTCAAGACATCTTAATCTCTTCTGCAACATAAATAGAACATGTTTGAGGGATAGATATGTATCACAAAGAATTCTCCTTGTTTGAAATTGTCTACTTCTTCTCCACATAAAACAAAGTACTTCTCTTACTCTATTCAAACATAAACTGAATTGATAGGAAACAGCAAGGGGTAACGTAAATATTCTTCCTTCTTGGGGTTATACATATTGAAATTATAAGGAGTAAAAAACTGCATGGGAATGCATGGCTAGGCTTCTAAAGATTGTTCAGGGTCACTATCCTCATAAGAAAATATCAACTTAGGAAGCAGGGATAATGTACATGCTGATTAGAATTCTAAATGCTCTGTCTTGCTAAAACAGAGAACCTAAGAAACAGGAAAGTGAGCAACAGATGGGTGTTCAGGAAGTGTAGTTTACCAGTAAGCCTACCTCTTAACTGTCCAGGTTTCTATAGAATGTCAACATTTTTTGCCTTATATTTTTCTTCCGTCCCTTATAAAATGTGTGATTTTCTAGCAAATCATTGGGGAATGATATCACTAAATAATGGCAAACATTTGAGTTTCAGATGTCATATCTTTCAAAAAATGCATGTTCATGTAAAACTTGTTATTTTAGCAACTTTTTCAGTTTATAAAAGCAGTAATTAATATAGGTCCCTTATTTTGAACGTTTGTCCCCACATTATTTTTGGCTTTGTCTGGATTTCATGTGCTAAAGAGGTTGAGATGCATGCCCGTAATTAAAGTAACACTTATGTGGTTATAGAGATAGGATTATTATTGTATTTTTGTTCTTCTTTCGGCTTCCGGTTAGGGGTCGCCACAGTGGAACTCTGGTCTGCTAATGATTGGCAGTAGATTTTTACGGTGCTAAGGTGCCAGCTCAACGCCCAACCTTCAACGAAGGCATGCCCATTCACACATGTCTTTCGAGCACCACTTGACCATGGGGAGGACATGCAGACTACACACAGAAGGCTCTCCAGCTGAGAATCGAACGGGAGAACCTCTTGCTGGGAGGCAACAATGCTACCGCTGCACCACTGTGGCTTCCCTAGGAATAATATTGTATTAAAATACCAAACTTCTAAACAAATGTGCTACCATAAAAGACAGAAAAATCAAGACTCTAAGTAAAGGTTAACTATAAGTAATGAAACAACAGTGGTATATGAAACATGCTCTGAGATACTCTGAGGTGGAAAGGCACCTAGAGAAGAAAAAGCCATTCAGAGGGTGGTGTTCATTTACCTTGAGACAAAAAAGCTTCAATTTGTTGTGGTTAGGCAGCAAAGAGGGCCTTGTCTAGTACCAGAAACATGCCTCAATTATAACAGAAACCAAAAACTGCTAGAGATAGGAGTAACTCAAATGAAGATAAACTGGCAGGAGACTTTGAAGTAAAAATCAATACAAGACCACAGTATACAGAAAAAACTTACAATATGCATTAACATAGAAACAGAGAGCATAAAAACAGAAAGAAAAAGAAAGGCACTTGAGTGTGTACTTACAGAAAATGTGAATGCAGAAAGGGTGCTAAGATGGAGAATACAGAGTCCTGAGCTTGTTTCTACTAGTGAAAAGCAGGCGATGCAACTGAAATCTGCAAGCAGGACTGGCCTTAAGCATAAGACAGCTAGGTGACTGCCCAGGGTGCCATGCTTGGAGAGTCATCTTTCAAATGTATTTATTTATTTTTTAGATCAACAAAATATATTAATAAAATGCAGTTGCATGCTACAAAACAATGCATCCTCCCTGCAGCATGACAAGTGCCCCATAATGTCAGGTTCGACTTGTGTTGCAAGGTCACAGAGCAGAAACCTCACAATATTGAAATAGTAGGCACCAAGGCATGATGCTGATAGGAGAGAGGGTTAGCATCAATATGATGTACTTTTTTAAAATTAAAACTATAGCTTTCTAATGTCTGGCTTTACTCATTGGCTGTATCTTAAGGGAGTTGAGAGAGACATTCTGCTAAATTCTGGCAGTTGAGAGAAGCAGTGACATAAGTATTAATTATTTTCATGATGCTGGCAGTGATCAACCAGATATTTTCTAGAAATATTTATGGCGTTGTGATTTGTATGGAGCTACTTAGAATACTGTAATGTATAGCAACTTGTCTATTTGGACTATCTATGTGAACTGGACTAGAAAAGGTGAAAAACTTATTATATGGCCATCGGATCTCATGGTTATAACTGTGAAGGGTCAGGGTGATTTATACCTCTCAACTGTCCCTAAGTTTGGCTCAGAATTTTGCCCTGTCCCTCCAAATCCCTAGTAAAAGTGGTAATTTAGAAGAAAAGGTTATTGATTACACCTAAAAAATGAACAGACTTTCCATCCACATAAAACAAAGTTCATCCCTGTCCATATTCAAGTGCAACTTGGATCTATGAATGGGAAACAGCAAAATTACCCCCAAACTGCCCCTGTACTACAAATGGACAGAGGCATCACCTAAATGCTTTATCCCATGCAGAGGTTCTCTCGAATTATGTATAGTGGTATTTCAGTTATCCTCATTTGGGCTAATATATAATTATTGACCATGGGATGGGTAAAGTCAAGCTCCAACTAAATGGAGAGATCAAGCTGAACACAAAAAAGGAAACTGCCTAAGGTTAAAATGGCCCACAAGGGCAGATTGCCTAGTACTTACTTATGCACCTATCAACCTATTAGAGTTATAGACTTCTTTTGCTTCAGAAAATGCATGTTATTTCACACTCTCTCATTCTGTCAACTCCTCATGTTAATAGTACATATGTTTTAAAATGTGTCCCTGATTATTTTTAGATTTGTCATGGATTCTGATGGTAAAAGACTGGCAGCTATGTGGTTGGAGTTGGTTGGATGACAGTTACTTGATGCCCTTGTTGGCTTTGCAGGATTAGTGTGCATTTGTGAGAAGTAAGATGGACTACTTAACTTGACACCTGATATGCATGGGGAGAGTAGGTAAAATTGCTTGGGCTGCCTGTGGAGGGAAATGACTAGCTGCCTGCTGATGTCTGCTTATTATTCTGCGTTTGCATGACTGTTGTGGTTTATGTGAAGCAACTTGGAGTATTTTAATGTGTGGCAATTATTTGTTTGAAACAAAGGTGAAATCCATTACATGATCATCCTCTTTTATCACAATATGACATCTGAATTGTATGTAGACATGGCAATAACTGCTTTGTGTTGATTATATGAATCAAAGTAACTGATCCACTTGTAACTTACTCAGTTTGCAATCATTAATCAATGGGATAAAATGCATATTGAAAATGACAAGAACTCCAGAGCTTCTGGGGCTTGGTGCCACTCACACAGCAGCTATATAAATGGATTTTGACACAGGCTTAGTAGTATCCTCTGTCCTGAAACCCTTCTAGTATAAAAACACACCTGCTCAGAGGTGTACACAGATAGTCACTGAATCTTGAGTGGAGAGCTGAGGATGATGTTATTATTTCTTTTACTTTCATCCCAAACCTCAGAGATCAATATCTTGTGTTGGGTTGGTACAATATGGTCTTTATCTCTTTTACTTTCCTTATAAATTTCAGAGGGGTGCAACAGGGTTACTACACTTGTATAGGAGTAGTGTACTGTCTAAAAGTAAGTTGGAAACATTACTGTAATTATACTTGTTTTTCTTTTTCATCACAATCACCAGGTTCTTATACAGATGGCTATCTTTTGGGGAGGTTAAAAACTCATTCTGATGGCAAATATGATTTTTTCTCCAAGTGTGACATCAGAGGTATACTCAGAAGGTAGCTGTCTTTTCTGTGTAGGGGTGAGTAAGAAATCTGTTTATATATATTTATTTGTTGACATTTGATTATGACAACAGTGATTTAAAATATACGATTGAGGCCATCTGTCCTTTAATTTTCATCCAAATTTAACACCAGATTGGGATACACAGAAAGTGACTACCTTTTTAAGGGGGTGTAAGGAGGCATGTGCCATTTCCAGGTATGATTTTTGTATCATCAGAAGCAGTTGCCATCTATATTTATTGTGCACTGCTGTTTAATTAACTTTAAGCATTATGGCTTGGGTACAACTCACATCTTCCCTGAAATAAAAAGTATGACTGAATTTCTTTCTTTATGTATGATTTTTGTTCAGGCCATCATTGCACCAAAAGGTTGGGAAAAGCTCTAGTATGCACCACAGAGCATATATAGCCCTATGACTTCTGGCACCTAGCCACCCCTAGACTCCTACATTAATTTAGTTATTATAGTGTAGTCTTGGTAAGTTAGGATATGTTGAAAGAATTTAGGGAAAATAAAGCTGAAGAGTAGGACTGAATTTCTTCCCTTAATCCTGATTTTTGTTCAGGCCATCACTGAATGAAAACGTTGTTTAAAAAATGTAAACTGTACCTCAGAGCATCTAGAACCCTCATGGATTCTGTGAACTTTCTGGCCCCCAAACCCCGACTTAATGTAGCTATTTCTACCATAGCTATTACAGTGTACTCTAAGTCAAGTTAAGGTGTTTTACAAGGACTGGGGGAAAACCAAAGTTTAAAAGGAAGACTAAACATTTTCCTTTAATCATGAGTTTTGTTCAGGCCATCATTGGACAGGATGCTTCATATCACACAGTCTCTCAACAACAGGTACTGTTATGATTCTGTAATAGTCTATATAATCCACATAAAATGCCACAGGACCTGTCGAGACACTGTACACAAAATTTTATTAAATAAAAAACTTTAAAAATGAAAGTTCCTATTACCTGATTGAATGTTTAGGTTAGTAAATACCTAAACGTCGATCTGGTAATAGTAAAAGCAAAAAACACGACTGGCCAATTTAATGCAAGGAAAGAATTCCCTTCGCTGTTATGCGGATTTTGCCCCTTTCCCCATTGTAGAGTGATCTCAGAGTTTGTATATTTAGTTGGAGGGTGTGGAGGGTGAAGCCCCCCACTTCATTTTGGTTTAATTTTTTTTTTTTTTTTTGTGGCTGAGGGAATTCATTCCCTATGTTAAATTGGCCATTCGCTGTTTTAATTTTTCGATATTACCAGTTCGACATTTAGGTATTCTTTAACCTAAATGCTCAGTTGGGTAATATAGATGTAGAAATGGGTGTTTTCATCCTGTTGCCTACAGGACTTCCTCCGATACTGAATTTTCTTTCTAAAACCATTTAAATAACCATGTTACACATCACATATTTCCTTTAATTAGTTGTCTTTAAAGCAGTATAAACACTTTTCAAGCCCCCTTTGTTTAAGCATAATAATAATAACAGAATAAAAACACAAGTAACTTATTATACAACAATCTATGTCCAAATATCAACTTATTTTTTTATATAAATTTTTATATGTACAAAAACAAAACATGTTCCTATTTCCCACAAAACAGAAAATTCTCAATATTAAAAATCTCTAACAAATTTATAACAGCAATCATAAACAGGTTAATAAAAGGTTGTGTAAAGACATTTTCTTACAAAATAAAGCATATGTTAAAACCTTTATACAACATAAACTAATTAAATATATTTGTGAATAAATATGTACATAAATAATTAAGTTACCAACATTCTATGAATTGCAAAATTGTGTTTTTATTCTGTTATTATTGTGCTTAAGCAGAGGGGGCTTGAAAATGGTGTATACTCTTTTAAAGCCAACTGATTAAAGGGAACATGTGATTTGTAAGAGGGTTATTTAAATTGTTTTAGAAAGAAAATTCAGTATCTGAGGAAGTTCTGTAGGCAATGAGATGGAAGCACTCATTTTTAAAGATTTTTATTTAATAAAATTGTGTGTGCAGTGTCCAGACGGGTCCTGTGGCATTTTTTGTGGATTATATCAGTCTGTTGTTTTTCTGGATTACCTGGTTTGGTTTTCCGTCATGGTCCATGCTGGTGTGAACGATTTGAGATGTACCTCTCTCATAGGTGCTGGAAGCTGTTAAAGACTGGGGGGGGGGGGCAGAGGGTGACAGGGGCTCTTAGTGAAATAAAAAGGGTAATTTTTTTATAACTATTTGCTACCACAGCATAGGTTAACTTGGAGGACATTTCAAGCTTAGCCAATTCCCTTTTGGTGCTTGAATTAACATTTTCTGATTGGTCTTAGCTATCCCCATGGCTGAAAATTGTATATTAGCCCTAGTGAGAACAACTGTGATCATACCATAGATAATTTGAGGGGGGCATGTAATGGATGCAGCATTTAGGAACTGCCTCTATGCATTAGTGGCATGAGGGGAAATCCTGGAGTACATTTTCTATTACCCATCCTTAGATCCAAGTTGCATTTGAATATGGATGGATGGGCTTTGCTTTACTTTTATTGATAGTCTGTTCCAGAGCAGTGGTAGCCTCTGTGATATATATCCATCTCTCCACAACATTCAGTTTAGATACCTGGACTGAGTATTTCTGATGCCATTTGACTTGCTGATGTTCAGTAGGTCCATCTATATTATGTCAGAGGATGCTTTGTATGCCAGACATGTCACCTCTAAGCACTCTGTAAGATACTGAGTATAGTAATAAATCTTTGAGGTGGTCCATGCAAGACCTATTGTTTAGGACTTGTATCCTTTTAGTAAGGTATCTCTGAAGGTATTCCAGTTGTTGCATGGGGCTAGATAGATACATGCCAAAGTGAGCATTATACAAAATGATTAACATAATGAGAGCTTTGTAAATGGGGACAACAACATCTCTAGATCTAGTCACAATCAATTTGTTTATAAGCTGTGCAATATAGAAAGGCTTTAATACTCTGGGCACATGTTGGTCAAAAGTTAAGTCACTGTACACACAGTTCCCAAATGCCAAACAACTAGATCAGTTCTCAGAGGGCATTGTCATGATTTTGACACCAGTTATTATTTGGGACAAACCTTCCTGCATGATGGTTAAGTCATTTGGGGATTCAATAACTTCTCCTAGCTTGCAGTCATCTCCAACTTAGCTGGCCAAAGCTCTTTGATATTTCCGTTTACCTTTGAGATGTATATGTCAAACAGAAAAAAGTCTCAGCACCAGCCCTGGGGGACTCCATTGGTGACTGGTCTCTTCCCCTGTTTTGATCTCCTGCATCCTGTGAGCCAAGTTGGCAATGCAGCTAGTGATGTAAGTGTTTTCTCCTACATTATTCATCTTTTGTACTTAGGGGATTGTGTCAAAAGGCTTGGCCAGGTCAAGGTAATGTGGTGTGAACAGTTTTACCTTCATCCATTGCTTTGGTAACAAGAGTAAAGCTTAAAATGTGCCCATGATTTTGAGCTTTTCACACTTTCCTCTGGGCTGTTTTCAAACACATTTTTTAGGGCCATGCATACATGTATGCATTCCTTGATTCACCTTCCTGAATGTATTAAATTATATTCCTTGTATAGTACAGCACACTTGTTAGACTTAAGTTAGAGCGCATTTTAAATTTGTTTAAACATTTTTCCAGTAGGCAATGAAACAAAAATGCATTAACCAGTAATGACAAAACTGCCCTATTCAGAACATTTCCATCATAAAGTTCTACTTCCACACACAACTGCATTTTAAATTTATTGTTTGAACATTTTTTCAGTAGGCAATGAAGCAAAATGCATGCACCAGTAATGATAAAACTGCCCTATTCAGTACATTTCCATGGTAACAGTCTACTTCCACACACAACTGCATTTTAAATTTATTGTTTGAACATTTTTCTAGTAGGCAATGAAGCAAAATGCATGCACCAATAATGACACAACTGCCCCTATTCCGAACATTTCCATGATAACAGTATACTTCTACACACAATATATAAATACAGATTCACAGTAGACTGTAATGTTGCACAGCTTCTTGAACTTATTTTCAATGGGTGGGGGGGGGGGGCAAAAGGCCAAAACACAGGGACATTTTAAGCATTGCATGTATAATTTTGGAAAGTTGCTTGCATAAAACATTGTTACCACCACGCATTTTACTGCCAAGTCTTGAACCCAGAACACTGTGCACTACAGTCAGAGCAACATACCACTACTAAAACAGCAGTTTCTTGAAAGAAAGACAGGAAGACAAACTTAAATGGTTATCATATCATTTAGTGAATTCAGTTCTCACTTCTCACCATAGCTCTCAACCTCTTAGCACAAAAATGCAGAACAAAGACAATAATGGGGGAATACAGCCCCAAAACAGGGACACATTTCAAATACTGATTTTATAACCTTAGAGATATAATTTTAGAAAGTTGCTTGCATAAAATATTGTTACTACCATGCATTTCACTGCCAAGTCTTGAACCCAGAACATTGTGCACTATAGTCAGAGCAACATACCACTAAACTAAACCAGCAGTTTCTTGAAAGACAGGAAGACAAACTTAAATGGCCATCATATCATTTAATGAATTCAGTTCTCACTTCTCACCATAGCTGTCAACCTCTTAGCACAAAATTACAGAACAAAGCCTATAATGGGGGAATACAGCCCCAAAATAGGGACACATTTAAAATACCGATTGTATAACCTTAGAAATATAATTTTGGAAAGTTGCTTGCATAAAACATTGTTACCACCATGCATTTCACTGCCAAGTCTTGAACCTAGAATACTGTGCACTATAGTCAGAGCAACATACCACTAAACCAGCAGTTTCTTGAAAGACAGGAAGACAGACTTAAATGGCTATCATATCATTTAGTGAATTCAGTTCTCATTTCTCACCATAGCTCTCAGCCTCTTAGCACAAACACACAGAACAAAGCCAATAGTGAGGGAATACAGCCCAAAAATAGGGACACATTTCAAAAAATGATTTTATAACCTTAGAAAATTGCTAGAAAAGGTTTTGTTTTACCACTCCTGTAAACCAGAAAGAACAGAACAAAAATGTGAGGCATGCATTCATAAGTGATGGTGGCTAGGGACTTTAAGCTCTTTTTACCTGTACCCAAGGTACAGGGTTTGAGCCTGAGTACTTCTAGCCACCAGATATACCCTGCTGGGGGCATTTACACGCACACATTCCACTGCAATTAGTGTACTCACTCTGATAGACAGACTCTCTGTTCCCCTGCTCCACGCTACAGTCCAGATGCAAACAAACTCCATTCTGCAGCTCCCGCTTGTAATAACAGCCGGAAATGCGCTGATGCTAAGAGCTTCTGAATATCCTGCTTGGAAATGTGTTGATATCATTGTGCAAAAACAGCTAGGAGAAATGAAGGGGGCAGAGGTGATCTGCAAAAGTAGGGGGGGGGCTCCCCTCCCACTGTGCTCTATGGTTCTGGTGCCCATGACCTCTCTAGACTATATGGTGAGAGACATGACTGAGCTCTTGGACTATGTGTCTCAGGCAGGTATGTCCCTAGTCTTAAGTAGCATTTTACCTTCACCTAGGATGATGCATCAATACAAACAGAAAATGATTGACTTCAATAATGGGCTTGGCTTCTACTGTTATTCTAAGAGGATCCACTATTTGTCATCCAGGGATGACATGATCGATGGACCTCATTTCTTTGCCAGAGATAGTCTTCATCTGTCACCCCTGGGATTTCAGCTACTGCATAAGGCTCTTGCCACCCTCATAGTGCCTTTTTGAGGCAATCTCTCAACGACAAAATTCCCAATGTAAAAACTCCATCTAAAAACAACATCAAGGTTATGCTGCTAAATTCTAGGAATCTCAACACAAAATTTCACTCACTGGAAGCTGTCCTCACCTTGGAAGACGCAGCCATTTGTGCAGTCATGGAGACCTGGTTCAAGGCTGTGTAGAGCACCCCAACCATACTGGTTTACACCTCCTTCCACATGTTCAGGCCTCAAACTGAAGGAGTAAAAACTAAAGGAGGTGGTTATCATTATTCATTAAAGATAAATACACCTCCAGATTGGTTAAACAGTATGATTCCCTGGAGACACTTCAGGTACAATTAACTGTTGGTAGGAGACCAATTCAAGTTATTGCCAGCTACAGGACACCCTCCATGAATCAGGACACCCACTCTGCCTATTTGGATCTATTTGAGTCTATCAGGATACATCTGAACACTATGGTTTTGGGCGATTTTAACTACCTGGGCATTGACCGGGTAAACTACTAGTGCTCAAACTCACTTCCTCAACTTCGTTAACTCCAATGCCCTGGACCAGCTGGTTGACACACCATAAGGGATGCCAACATCCTGAATCTGGTGCTTACCAATATTGCGGATCATTGTAGCACCCCCACTGTGAGGTCCACCCTGGTGAGATCTGATCCCAAATATGTCTAATTCGTTCATAGGTTCATAGGTTGGTACTAGGCTATCAGCCCTAGACCTATACAAGCCTAGCCATAACAATTCCCTGTCTATTTCATCCCACACTATTTACTTCCCTTCGAAGTAACTATCACACATGACCCCTCCCTCGCAGCAACTAAATTAAAAAAACTTCTCAAAAGCAGATTATACCCTCTAACGAGATGGTATAAATAGCTTCACTGCACCTCCTTCCTCAGATGGAACTGGCAACTATGCCGAGTTCTACACCCATGCTTTATACGAACACTTGTATACCTGCATTGACTCAGAAGTATACTTGATAGGACCAAAGCAAGCTCCTCAAGGAAACACAAACCTACCTGATTGACAACTGCCATTAACAGGCTTTGCAATAAGAGGAAGAAGGAGCGAGCCCTGCTAAATGGGAAACACTCCCTCCTCAGCTTAAACAAGTAAATAAGACTTTTTGTGAAGTCCATCAAAGCAAACTATGAGTCCAGATTAGCTTCCTCAACAAAGGACATCCACAAGGCATTTTATAGTTACATCTGTAACCTAAAAGGAAAGTCAGATTTGTGCTGAACTGGTAGTTAATGATACCACATATACTAAGCCTTTAGAAATAGCTAACCTGTTGGCTGACAGGTTTTGTGAAAGCTTCACTTCCCTGTCCTCATCACACGTACCCCATAACATCCTTACCACCTGTCCCCTACCTTGTATCTCTAAAGAGCAGATCATAAATGTCCTCTTTAAGGCCAAAAACACAGCATCTCCTGGACCTGATAACATCCCAGGCTGCTTCCTACATGGGCTGCAACATGAATTAGTGACACCAATGTGTACTGTTTTCAGTCACAGACTAAGCACTGGCTTCGTTCCAGCTGAATGAAAAACAGCCACTGTTATTCTATTTCACAAAGGTGTTGCTTCCACTGAACCCCAAGAACTATAGACGTATTAGCCTGACTAGCCTTATCTGCAAGGCTATGGAGTAAATCATCATGGACCTTATCGACAGAAGGAGTCATTACTGGGCACATTGTGGGCGCTGCAAAGAGCACTTTTGGCTGACATCAAAGACTGAAACAATACTAATTTCATGAACTTTAATCATACTTTGACTTAGGAATGGGGTCCATTCCCATCATGGTATTAGAAACCCAAAAGATTTGTAGAAATTAGAAAAAATGGAGAGACCTTATCGACAAAGATATAGGTAATCTTCAAGAACTTGATCCTACTCAGTCTGGATTTGTTAAAGGGATATCATGCCTGTTAAACCTGGTGGACTTCTTCAAGACTGTCACTAAGGCTCTGTACGAAGGGGAAATCTCTACATACAGCCTACCTGGACTTAGCCAAGGCATTTGACACTGTCACCCACTCAGGCATCATTGACAAACTCGCCCAACTAGACATCAACCTTTATATCATTAGATGAGCCACTAACTTTCTCACTGATAGAACTCATATAGTTAAAATAGGAGAATCCACCTGCAACAGCGGACCTGTAACCAGTGGTGTTCCACAGAGATCAATCCTGGGACCTCCACTTTTTGGAATCTATTTCTCTGAAGTACAAGCAAAAACTAAAAGTCTGTGGCTGACAAAGTTTGCTGATGACTCCAAACTGGGAGCAGTCATAGAATCTTCAAATGATGTCAACATCCTACAAGAGCGTCTTACACAAACAAATGATTGGTGCCAAAGTCATGGCCTTAAACTCAATGCAACAAAACGTATTATCATTCTTTTCAGTAAAAGTGATGTTCCTGCTAACTACCACATCAATAGCAACACCTTAAGTATGCATTCAATAGTGAGAGACCTGAGAACACAGGTTGACAGCAACCTCACCTTTGACCACCATGTCTCCACAGTGGTAAGAAAGGCATTCTATATTGCTCATCTCATAACTAAGGGCACTGCCTCCAGAAAAAAAAGAAGTTATGACATCCATGTAGTCTTGCCTCATCTGGCCAATAATTGAATACAATGCCCCTTTTGGTATGTACCTTTCTAAGCACATGCAGAAATTGGAGAAACCACAAAGGTTCCTCATAAGGAAAATCCAAGGTTTTCAGCATTTGTCCTTTGGGGATCATTTGAAATCACTGGCAAGTTGTATTCTGTTTCATACAGACTACTCAGAGGTGATATCTGCCTTGCATACAAGGCAATCTCTGACCCTGCTTTACTGGAAATGCTGCATATCCGTAAGCCAAATGGTACATGGGTTACTCACTCTAAAGATCTTAACCTGGTATGTGAAATTAATAAAAACTGCTGGAGGGACATATTTATCTCCCAGTGGTTACCTCACCTTTGAAACAGACTCCCACTTCATGTCAAACAGAGCACCTCTTTGGCCCTCTTCAAATCCAATCTGGGTGATAGATGGTTGACCATAATTTTACCCCGGGGGTTCCACCTGTGTCCCACTTGGACAGAGGCAATAGGTGCTGATGGGGGAAATAAAGGGTAAGAACTTGGCTAGGCTTGTAACCGCCCTAGAGCCATTAGCCTAGCAACTTCCTATGATCCTATAAAAACATGTTAAAGAAGTAAAATTCACATTAGAAAAGCATCTGGAAGCCCCACTGGCTTCTTCCAGTCCCCAGACTTCATTTTAAAGCAGTTGTTTCATGCACAGTTATCAGAAAGCAGTCTTGCCTACTTAAAATGTGTTGAATGAATGAATAAATGCAGAAAAAAGTTGAAGAATAAGATAGACTGTTTGAAAAAAGCAAGAAAGAAGTTATCTGTATGGTGTAGATAGGCCAGGATGGGGAGGCATCTAGTGGTTTTGTGTGTGTGTGAGTGTGTGTGTGTGTGTGTGTGGGGGGGTGTTGTGGATGGGGGGTGCTATTGAACCCTTTTCTCTAAGCTATTGGACTTACAAATCAATAAAATACACTTTAAAAAGGCAAATTACTTCTATAGTCATGGAGTTATTTTTCTTATACAGAGAGAGACAGATTCACAGGGAGAGAGTAAGGCAGTAGAGGACTGGGGACTTCTGGATGAGTGGTGGCCCTTTGTTGCATATCAGATCAAACCTGAAGTTTCTAGATAAAATTAGAGACATTGAAAGTGATACTAAATTCATTGCCATCCACAATTTACTTGTGGTAGAGCATTACAAACAGGTTAACATGGGTGACAGAGACAATGCATCAGTTGTACAGAGAGATGTCTCTGAAGACAAAGAAAAAGGTGTTGATGGTAAATCTTATAAAATTCCAGAGCTCTGATAACAGACTATCCAGCATACATTGAAGAATTGTCTTAACACAGAGATATCGGAGAAATCTGTTTCTACTGGAAAATCATACAGTGCTCCCACACCAGTCAAAATAACACAATACCCTTCAAAAGCAGTGTTCAGTTATATTGGGTAGAATAAATCTTGATATGTAAGGTAACATGCAATCCAAGCAGTCAGGCTTTTCAGAGTGACCTTGGTATTATCACAATAAGCGTAAGCACTCTCAGGTTACTACAAGTAGTTTCTCAATAACCAGCCACAATAAAAAGTAGTAAAAAAATTACTAAATAAAATGATTTAACGCTTTGCCTAACATACAAGGCCATGTCAAACCCAGATTTGATGAATATGCTTCACCTCAAAAAATCTAGATCCATCAGAGCCACAAGGGCGGGAGACTTAAACCTCGACACGGCTATTAATAGGACGTGCTGGAGGGATAGATTCATCACCCAAAGACTCCCTATGCTGTGGAACAAAATCCCGGTACATGTGAGGCAGAGCACCTCGCTGGCCTTGTTCAAGAGAAATCTTGACCAATGGATGGGAGATCGCAGATATACCCCAGGGATTACCTCAGTGTCACTGCTCGACAGAGGCACAGCAAAATAATGGGTATAGTTCCCCATACTAAAGGGGTGGCATAAGCCACAAAACGATGGGCTAGGCTTGTAAATGCCCTCGGGCAGATAGCCTAGTATGAACCTATGAACCTATGAACCTATATATACACTGAATAACTGATTCCAATAAACCACAGAGTTTCACACAGAGGAATTATGATAATAACAGTGTATGGCAGGTTTCACACTGATTAAGAAAAACTCTACACCATCTAACTGTAACTCCCTAATTGTCTAAAGATTAACTCTCCCAGTCTAATCTAAGTAAGTCAGCAAGGCAAGATGATATTCTTACTTTTGCAAGCAAACTAAGAATATATTTCCACTCTTTAGGCAGTTGTCTGGTTTTCAGCGACTAGAATAGCAAATCCTATTATTTATGCTTAACAGCTCTGGAAACTCTGAGTGATAACTACTGATGTAGAAAACAACTGCTGACTATTACAACAACTGCTGGTTTTATGTTAGGAGTGGAGTAGTGACATGCTGAGTCTATAAAAATGTATAGAATGTTTTAAAAACGTGTGTATCACACTGTCTATTGTAAATGATGGGAACAGTGTTCTAAATAAAATGTGTTGTAGTGTATCATAGTTTGGGTCTTTAAGATGGTAAAGTTTTGTGACTGAGTAATCACTGAATTATGAGAGGGCTAGGGGAATCCCAGAGAAGAGAGCTTTCATTCCTGATAAGGTGAACCAAGAAACCAGAGATGGAGGTCTGTATACAAAGAAAGGAAACCAAAAAGAAGAGACTAGAATTTATTATACAAAGATCTTTAAGGGATATTTTGTAATCACAGACTATTTTCACATCAGATTTGTTCTGTGTTAAGCTACAGTGTTACTTTGTGTACATGACCCCTAGACTCTGTGTTATGTACAAGTATGCACATTTTCAGTTCTGTTGTATGGAAAAAAAGTTTTATTTTGCAGACTAGTATCTCATCTGCACTTATTTCCGATGAATGATGTCTATTTCTTAACTTTCCTCTTTCTTCCCAGTAACACAGAATATGGTGGTTGCAGCTTTTATTTTTAGTAGCAATATCCATAGCAAATTCTGTTTGCTTCTTTTCATTTCCTTGCTTACTTTTCATTTAATACATCTGGGAGAAGAATGAGCACATACCAATGAGTAACCAATCACTGTTCACATTTATAAACGCTAATATAATCACCTGCTCTTGTAATTATTATTGTGCTTTTGTAGAATCTTATCATGGCTAGGGAGCATGCTCATTACACTTCCATGTAATATTTGCTTCAGGGATCTTTCATTTTTCTTATTTAGACATTTACTTAATAATTTCATCCCCGAGTCAAAATTTAGCTGTGGCCCCCTAATTAACCCACAAAACTGTGAAATGTGTGTATATCTGGTGTCCTCTTCTTTGCCATGTTCCCAGCTAAACATTTGTACTGTTCAATTTTGCCTACAGCAGAAATAATATGAAATATTCTGCTGGAATATTCTTTCTGGATTTGCAGTTTGGAATTGAATGGAATATAAGACATGACAGAAATTCTTGCATAAATATAATAACTTGTGTATAAATATTACATGTCTTGAACAGTGCTTCAGGCATAGCCTCAGTGGCTTTCAAAATAAGACTACAAACTTCATGTTTTCCAGACAAAAATTATGGATTTTTCCATGACACCTTAATTATTCTGACAGTCACTGTCACATTGATCTGGGGCATTCAACTTGGTGTGTACCATTCCTCCTATAGTCAGGTCTTTTCTTTGGTATAAAATACAAGCTATGGTTTCCCACTTTCAAGTTTATACAAGTCAGCTCAGTTTCCTGAATCTAAATGCAGTGCACTGACTTTCTAATTAGTGCCATTAAGTAAAATAGAATATATGAATTGCTATTGCTGTTTAAGATATAAATCGTGGAACAAAAAGGAGACATCTCATTTCTGAAAAATAAAAAAATCCACAGTGTGTTCTATATTTAGTGATTTCACAATGACTTCAGAGAACATATCTTAATGCATCTTAGAAAATGACTGTACAAACTGAAACAGACAGAAATATCCTTATGGAGTTAGCTAAGCTATATTTAAATGTTTCAAACACTTTGTTGAAAAGTAGAATTCTAATTGTAGTACATCATGACAAAGCTGGTGATAAATCCTAACACTAGAATTCATTATTAAAGTTAAAGTACATTTAGGGTAATCTATCTGTCAAGGTTTGTCTGTCATACCTGCAGAAGCTCATGTATAAAAATGGAATAATTAAATAACAAACTGCTAGTCTTATAATAAAAAAAGTTCTCTATTCCTTGGGAGGCTGTGACTTGACTGTTTTGCCATTTTTAGTGCCAGCAACAAATAATGTATTAGGTCAACATTCAGCAAATACTGTTCTGAGAGAAGATGGAGAAACCCAACATGTTATACTGCTTTTGATGACTATAAATATCAAGACATTGATTTCTGCCTACTTTCCTGTTTCTGTTGTCGACTGCTCATTCATAGTGTTCGCTTCATACTTTCCACAAAATAGTGGCACAACAGATAGCATTGTCACCTCACAGCAAGAGGTGTCCCAGTTCAATTCTTGGCTGGGTGCCTTCTGTGTGGAGTTTGCAGGTCCTTCCTATATTGAAGTGGGGTTTCCTCTGGGTGTTCCAGTTTCCTCCCACATTGCAAAGACATGCAGTAGGTGGATTTGATACTCTAAACTGGCCATAGATGTGTGTGTGTGTGTGTGTGTGTGTGTGTGTGTGTGTGTGTGTGTGTGTGTTTTGTGGAAGAAATACTGTGGGAGGGCCAGCCACCTGGTGGAGTAAACCTTAGCTATAGATGATTGTCACCTTTGAAGTGACACCCCGACCTGAAGTGAAAAATTGGGAAAAACAGTTTGATGATGGATGGATTTTTTACTCTTCATGTCTCATGCATTCTATCAGTCCAGTATTCTGATATTGTGTTCACCTTTAACTACACAAAGACCTTATAATGTACTTCTGTGGTTCCCATCCTATTGTTTCACCTTTTTCGTGAACTTTGCTTGACTTGTGATAGATTGCATAAAAAATGTTAGATTATATAGCGACCTGTATTGCTACTTTCAGCAAACATATGATATCCCCCTACTTCCAATGTTGTGCAACAGTCGAGTTGGCAGGTATACTTTGGGAGGGGGAGGAGACCATCCACAAGGCTACAAGAGGGCTTGCCCCCTAAAAAAACAGCTTAACATTGTATCACTGAGACTGGATTTCCTGGATTTATTTTGCTATTTTGTCCATTGGAGAAAAAAATGTTTGTTGAATAATCATGAATCTGTGGGACATATTATGGATGAAACTCTAGTGAGAACATAGAAATTTACATTTAACAGTTTAACAGGTAGAATTGCAATGTAATATTCTGATGTAACAAATCACAACACTAAGTTATGCATCTGGTTCAGACTTTAATACCAAAGGGGAAAATACATCCTAGAGTAGTCATTTCCTTGAGCTAAATATTGGACTAAAAGTATAAGCACACAGAGGAATAGGAGAAATACTGGCTTGCATATCCAGAGACACAACTAATGGAATATGTAAGAAGAACTTGTGCACATTTACTGGATGAAATCTCATCTGCTGTGTTGTTCACAGCCATTAATCCATAAGGATAAAGGATAGAAGCATTTCATAGAGTAGGGAAAACATGTTTCTACTATAGGTCATCTGAAGTCTAAATAATAGAAATGAATAGTAATTTATTTTTTATTTATTTAACATTTGTTTACCGGGAAAGTCCAACTTGGAACAAAGCCAATTTTCAGTGCAGGCCCAGGGAGAAATGCTCCAGACACGTCTTTGTAACATTCCTGATTTATAGATGCAGAGGAGGAGGAGAATGACAGCAGCTTCCAACTCTATGAAGGATGTCAATAGACTCAATGAGAACATTGATCACTGTTAGGGAAACTAGGCCATGATCACTCTGAATGGGTCATGGATAAGAAAGTAAATAACACAAAATCAGTACTAAGCATCAGGCTGCTCTAAGGAGGAAGAAGTGAAAAACCTTCCCAGTGCATTTTTTCAAAAGCTACTAAAAAAAGTATGGGTGGATCAATTACATATGCAAATATTCTCTTTTCATGACTGTTCTGTACTTTGCCATGACTTCTACCCAGTGCATGTTCTCCTCAGCTACTAAAAGAGGTAGGGAGAAGGTCGAATACATATGCCGAATATTCCCTCTTTCTGACATGTTCTGTATGATGCTATGAGTTCTACAACATGCAAGAGCTGGGAACCAAGGTGATAAAAAAACACAGAGGGCTGTCTAGCTGAGAGGTGTGAATCAAATATTAACTATAAACCAATGTGCCAGCTGTAATCTCACCAGACTGCTAGGCTAAATAAAATTAGCCAAAAATAACAACTACATTTAGTCACATTTGATGTGGAATTGCTTAAGGGAATCATTTTGACTGATGTGATATTCAGACCCTATGTAGAAAAAAATAGGAGAAAGGCATGTGATGGTGATGATGATTTAGATTTTCTTTTTGGTTAATATCTTGTCTGACCCTCTAAACAGAGTTCATTTATTCAAAATAACTTCTTGGGCTGCCATCAACTGCCCACCAGCCAGTGATCTTTAAGCCTGCATTTTCAGTCTGCCCATTCATTTCTCCAGCTACTGGCTTCCTAAGATGCCAAAAGAGGGAAATAAGAGATATGAATTACAGTAATCTCTCTGCTAAGGCTTGCCAATAAAGAATGCTATCACACCCCTCAGAGCTCACCTATAAAAGTTAACACCTGATTAAGGCAGTTTTTGAATGGTCCTATCACTCCTCATGCTTGGTGCAATGCCTGCTCTGCTGATCCCAGATAACTGCATACCTCTGAAATCATGCATTCCCTAGATGGTTTGACTGCAGTCCAAGCAGGGCTCACTCCTCCCTTGTCTCTGTTGTGACACCTGCAATTGTGGACCTTTCCCTTGGTTGTTTTACATTTGCGTGGAAATCTGCCAACACATTCCTCCTGTATTAAGTTAGCTGGTATCTGCCACACTCTCTCTCTCCCATTCCTTTCCATTTAGCTGTTTCACAGCCAGGGCTATTAACTGAACAATGTTTGCCTAGGATGTGGCCAGGACCACAATCTCTGTGCCATGGGGCTTTGTTTTAGTTGGAAAGTGGAAAAATTATAATTAAATACATTCATTTTCATAAGAAAACAGTGTTAATATGTTAGACTTTTGGAACGAAAGTTGAAATGTATAAGTTATTCAAAAAATAAGCTGGAATAAAATGATCTGTGCTGATGGTAAGCTGTTCCTCAGAGTATAGTCTGCCTTTTGCTTTCTCATGCTAATTGTGACAGGTAGAAATGCCAGAAAAAATAGATCCCATCATCAGTGAAATTTTTCATTTTTTTTAAGTCAGTGTTTCCTGGGTTTTATTTTATATAGTTTTTTTATCAGAAATTTTAACAGATCAAACTCATGCATACAATTAAAATCCAGTGCAGCAGATGTTACACATATTTACAATTCTTGTTGTTTTTCTTTTTGTTTTTTGTTTCACTTATACATATTAGCCCATTCTATTTCTCCTGGAATCTCTGTATTCAAGTCTGTTCTTTTCTGTCATTTTGGATCAAACCAGTTATGTCTCTGTCACTTGGCTGTTTGTTTCCCGTAGTTTGTTTTGACTTGTATTCCCTATCCACCTCTTATCCTGTCCCATTGTTGTATTCTTTAAAATGACTCCCTAGTTTTAAGTTTGCCTTTACTCTTTTCAAAGTTTCTAAAATTGTAGTTATTTAGTTCTCGTTGCTCTTTCCCTGGACATCTTTTTCAGTACTTTGTCATGTGGTTTTATTCTTTAGAAACACTGGTTAGTATTTAATTTCCTATACTCTCTTTGATTCACTCTTGGTCCTTGTCTAATCCCAGCAGACGTAACTTCCAATGGTTAACTACCTTGATCTTCCATATACTATTGGATTAATTTATTGCCATATCTCGACTTCATTTTACTTATTCTGAGATCCAGAACATATAAAAACATGCCTGCTACAGTTTAATCACATCTTCAACAAGTTGTTTCCTTCTGCGCCCTGCCTCTTCTAGAGCAAACTGGTGTTTTATGCTACATATTCAGTCATTTCATCTGTTTGTCTATTGATGGGTCCTTGGCTTCATTTTTTTTCTACCAGTCTCAGAACATGCTCCCAATCTTCTGCAACCATGATCCATCCTTCCACCTACTACTTCCTCTGTTTTAACATAACTATTCCTCTTGTCTCTTCACCTTCCTCCAAGTCCTTGTAGCCCTTCTTTAACATATGCAGTTTACCCTTGTCTCTCCACCTTTTCCTGTTTCCTGAATGTGATAGTGCTTTTATGACAGTTTGTGTTCTTTTCTATGATGTTCCTGTTCAATGATTTTTACTCTCTTATAGAAAATTATTTTTTATGGCTCACCTTTCATCTATTTGTTCCTTATAGTTTAGTTCTTCTCTCACTGTCCTACCCAGATACCCAGAGCCGGGTGATTATTAAATGGGGCCCTAGGCAGGGTAATGAATTGGGCTACACACACAAACACACACACACACACACACACACACACACACACACACACACACACACACACACACACACACACACACACACACACACACACACACATGCAAACAGCATCCTTCAACAGCCTCCCTGCCCGCAGCCATTTGAGGGTCCCATTACTAAACTATTTCTCCCAAGTTGCCATAAACACTATTCAAGCTTCTCATTGTGCATACTGTTTTTTTTTTTTACTTCTGCAATAATTACAAGTATTTGGATTTAATTTAAAAGTTTTATTTCAAATTTTATAGCACAGACACTGATAGACATTTACTAAACAAAACAGTACTAAATCACTAATGTATAGTATAATGTATAGTATGTTTTGTTATACTGTTACACGTGGTACCATGTAGGCACAGAGATTGGGGAATTAGTGTCCAGCTCACATAAGTATGGCATCAGATATAGGGGTTTTCTGCAGTAGACCGACAGCTTGGAAGATCGACAGCCACATCACCAATGCCAGAAGACCGACGGAGCAGATAACCAACAACTTGTAATCCCGACAGCAAAATCACCGACATGGGAAACGTGTGAGTAGGACTCGGTAAGTGTACGATAGTGAGGGATATAAGGTTAGGGTGTGGGTAAGGTAAGTTTACGATAGTGAGGGATTTAGGGTTAGGGTGCGGGTAAGGTAAGTGTGCGATAGTGAGAGATTTAGGGTTAGGGTGCGGGTAAGGTGTGTGTACAATAGTGAAGGATTTAGGGTTAGGGTGCAGGTAAGGTAAGTGTGCGCTAGTGTCGGACTTTAGGGTTAGGGTGCCGGTAAGGTAAGTGTGCGATAGTGACGGACCTTAGGGTTAGGGTTTGGGTTAAGGTTAGTGCATAGATAGTTGTGTGTATGGTATAGTGCAGGTTTTTAGGTTGTTGGTGTGCTTGTGTTGTGTGTGTGTTGTGTGGAACAGCAAACTTTTTGTTTTGTTAACTGTTGGGATTGTGGTTTGTTGGGCATGTGAACTTTCATGTTTTTGCAGTTTCGTTCTTGTGGTGTCAGTGTTGGGGTTGTCGGTGTTGTGTGCTGTCGATTTAGTGTAGTAGACCCCAGATATAGTTACTGTTGCTAGCTGCATACATGCTGGTAAACCCTTATAAGCTTATTTTCTTTGATGTAACTCCAAGTATCTCCAAGTCTGCTTAAAGCGATCTGTATTCAAGGGCTATCTTCCATATCACTCAAACACTAGCCAGAGTTGACCTAAACATTTTGTAGAGCTTGATATTACAGACCAAATGCCTTACGCTGTTGTTATATAACTATACCAAATATTCTTAGTAGTTTTCATTTTGTGTAGAGCTTGTGGTTTTAAATACAATTAGCTTACACAGTAGATATATAGCCTGCCAGGCCTTCTGACTGTGCAGCACTAATGAACAGAGTATGTATATGACAAATGTGCTGCTGAAAAAATCACTGTAAATACTCTCTGTCTTTGGTTGCATGAATGCTGTGTGTCGCACTCATACCTGTACTTTCTTTTGTATTTGCCATATAATATCTATGTTTAGTAACATACTGTCATATTCCATTCCTTAGTTGCTCTCCCTCATAGACGACCACAACCACACCATCCTCCAGTGAGTCCAACTCCTGAGTACTGTGTGAATTGTATGTACTGCATCCGGGCTCCACATCTACACTCCGGCAAGCCAACAAAGCACCCCTGCTAAATTCAGTGTATGTCTAGCTTTTTTGTTGTTCTATGGTAAATTGGATAGGTAGTATTTCCCTGGAACCACACTGCAGTAGAAGACTCTGTTCCCCCTCCCTCTCTTAACTAGGCTCCAATCTCTATAATGCTCTTTTTTTCTCACATAGACTCCTGCATTCTAAACACCTTTGTGTCTATTCTCTTCAGTAATGCAAACATTTACTTAAGACATGGCTTCTGGCCACTGGCTAGCACCAGTAATATCTCTCCCTTCCACCCCTATATCTCTCATCTATTTTCCCTGATAATAAATCCCAGTGATACCTGAGAAAATTACAGGTCTAATTTTTAGAAGTGTTAGTGCTCCCAATCCCGAGGAACTGACATTTCTGTGAAATCTACAATTTCTAGTTAGAAAGTATCATTCACTCTTATTACCTGTATAGCATATCTCTACTCATTTTTTTCTGCAATTTTTGTTTTTTTTTAAAGTCTCCAAAAGTTGCATCCCACTCCATTTGCCCTCCACTTTGCTCCAGGCTCACTCCACTACCCTACCCTACCCCCATTTCCACCCACCTCTGTTTTAACTAAATTCATACTTACTTGACCCCTTCCACTACTGCTCCAACCAATAGCCCCACACCCCATCCCCTAAATCCTAAGTCATCCCTAACCACTCTCCTGCTCTTACCTCCTTCACACTACCCTTAGGTTTCTCATAATGCCTCCCTGCAACAGACCAATATCCAAATTAACATTCTCACTTCTGATTATAACACATACTACTTTCTTACTCTTAGTACCCTACTCCACTACTACATACACCACCACTTACACAGCACCGCCAACATCCACTACTCAAACCTTACCACCACACAACAGCTTACTTAGCTACTCCAACATTTCACTCTCTTTACTTGTAAGCTCCATCCAGTATACAGCCAAAATACATCTACCTCCTACCTGTTCCAGACTAAAACTATGTCATACATGTCTCCCTAAACCCCACTCAAAAAGCAACCAACCTTATACTACAATCCATCTTCTCCTCACCCTACAACAATGTGGAGACATCCATCCAAATCCCGGCCCAAGCAACCCACCTACACGCACTCTTCCCTCAAATAACCAACATCTTCATTTAATAACAATAAATACTCATAGTATCTGCAACAAAGTCACTGAGTTTCATGCCTGGCTATCTAATCACACTCCAGACATTGTGGCAGTAACTGAAACATGGCTAAAACCACACATTGCAGATACTGAAATTACCCCACCAGGGTATAGTGTCATTCGCTCAGATAGACTTAATAAAAAGGGAGGTGACATAGCAATAATTTATCAAACCTCTCTAACCATTACAACCTATCCCAAACCAGTTCCTTCCTTTGGCAACACTGAACTCCTAATCATATCACTTCATTTCAATAATAACAAATGCCTTTGCATAATTGTACTCTACATTCCCCTAGGTCAGAATATTCCTATTCTAGAAGACCTCCTATCATGGATAAATCAAAATATTTCACAATAAACCATTATCCTATGTGACACCAACATTAACTGGCAAGCTTTAACTTCCACCTCCCCAACCAATAGTATAAATCTACATAGCTTTACACAGCTCATCACCACCCCTATCCACTCCCTCAGAAATAACATTTGACTGGATACTAGTGTCACATCCTCAAAATCACTCAAACTCAGGCACCCTACCTAACATACTAAGTGACCACCTCCCAGCAGATACCCATCAAACACATGCTCAAATAGTAAAAATGCATTCCTATAGAACTTCCAGAAATCTCACCCACTTTAACCAAGACATATTTATAAGCACTCTGAAAGCTAACACCTGGACTCCATTGCACAAATTTCCCTTAGATGACACCGTTAACTATTTTAATAACACTTTTTTGGATACCCTAAATAGTCTAGCACCTATACGAATCAAAAGAACAAAAGTTAACCATGACCCCGGCTAACAAAAATGACCAAACAAACTCTCTGCCAAAGAGACTAAGCTTGGAAACAACTGTGTAATAACAAAGCAAAACAAAATGAACTAGAATTCAAACAACTTAGAAATGAGGCAAAAACTAGTCATACAGGACAAAAAAAAAACTACTTTTCCTCTAAACTATCCTCCCTACACAATATCCCCAAAGATTTTGGAAATCTGTCTTCTCTCTACTTAATCCAGGAACTCTACAAAGTCCTTCCCCTTCACCTAAAAAAAAAATCTGCAACAGATTGCTCATAAATTCAATACCCATTTCATTACTACCATACAAAAGTTAATCAAAGACCCACCACCTAACCCAAACTCCCACAACAAGAATTGTCCAACACTGCTAAACAGCAATCTCCCCTGCTCAGACAACACAAATAGCACGTACTCAACTCCCTCCTTTACTAGTCAGTCAGTTCCCACTTCTCTTGTATTCAAACTCCTTTCCAAACTAAAACCCTGCTCTCTGTCTGCTGACACCCCCCCCCTGGATATCTACAACTGGCAGCAAAAGCAATTGCATACCCTATTAGCATTGTTATAAATCTGTCCATTGCTGAATGCTATGTACTCCTCCTATGGAAAAAATCCATAATTACTCCATTTCATAAAGGTGGAAACTCCCATGACCTCTCTAATTATCGAATGATCTCCATACTCTCTCCACTATCAAAAATACTAGAAAATTGTGTACAAATTCAGCTTCTTAATTATCTATTCACCAATAACCTCCTTGCCCCAACACAACATGGTTTCTGCCCTATCTTTCACTGATACTGTTTACAAATCCATTGACACCGGACAATCCACTTCAGTTATCTTATTAGACTTAGCAAAAGCCTTTGATACTGCATCCCATAATAAACTCATAAACCAGCTATCTAAACTATGCTGATCTCCCACATCTCTCATCTGGTTTTCCTCTTATCTAAACAACAGGGAACAATCAGTCAAATGGCACAACCAACAATCCAACTATCAGTCAAATAATATTGGAGTTCCACAGGGATGAATACTAGGGCCCCTTCTCTTTAACACATTCATCAACGATCTCCATAAAACCACCCAACTACCTAGCCTCATCCAATGTGCAGATGATTCTACAATCATCACTACTGCCAATAATTTCTCAGATCTCCTGACAACCACTCAGAAGGTCTGCTCAACCATAGAAGCCTGGCTAAATAATCCACAACTGCTGTTAAACCCCCCCAAAAACCAAACTATTACTTTTCTCCACAAAACAATCAGATATACAAATCAGGATCCTCTCTAGACAACACAAAAATTGAAATAGTAAACACAGCAAAATTACTAGATATAACTACCGATAATAATCTCAACTTTGAACCACATATTCTTAATACTATAAAGAAAACTAATTTCAAACTAGGAAAACTATGCCTTCACAAACTTTACTTGGGCAAACATACAAAGTTAAACTGGCCAATACCCTACTCATCCCTTCCCTATTGTATGGCAGTGACATTTTTACAAACCTACACTCATCACTTAGCAATAAAATGCAATCCTGCTATAACAAAATAGCTAAATTTGCCTCAGGTAAACCAAACCATACTCACTACTGCATTGCCATCTCAGAATTAAACTGACTTGAATTTTCTGACTACCTCACCTATACTCTGCTAATTCTTGCAAATAAGCTTATTTTCTAACCCAACACCTTCCCTGCACTCTGCTCCATTCTTCACACATACACCCCAACATGAACCGTCAGATCTTCCAACAAAATGCTTTTAAATGTGACCAAACCAAACAAAAGAGCTGGACAAACTATATACTCCCACTGTGTAGCCAAACTTTGGAATTCCCTACCCTCCCACATAACTCAAATTGAGTGTCTCAAAAACGTTGTTAGCTTTGAAAAGCTATTATCTGAATAACCATCATTGCTCCTGAAAAAACAATAAACCGCCCTAGAGTTGCTTTCTTCCCACTAAACAAAAATAAGATACCCACATAGCAAATTCCAAAAAACTCAAAACAGCCAAATTTATCTTGTACATAAGTAACCTTATGCATTCTAACTTTACTATGTCATATTATATTATACTGTAAGAGTTCTAGTAATTCAAAAAAGTATGTTTCCTGTAACAAATGTAACCTTCAAATGTGTATGTTTCCTAAAACTAATGTAATGTGTATTATCTTGTGAAAACTGTAATTATTTACTATCTTGCTAAAACTGTAAATATTATGTGGAGCTTTTCTCCCCGGGCCTCCACTGAAAATGAGTTATCTGACCCAGTGGACTTTCCCAGTCAAAAATGCCAATAAATAAATAAATAAATAGATAAATAAATAAATAAATAAATAAATAAATAAATAAAAAAGATTTAGCATTAACAGTGAACTTCTCTGCCCTTGAAACTCATATTCATTGAAATGGCATTGAAATCCACACTCAAACAAAACATATCTGGCCGTCAGTGATGTATAAATTTACCTTTGGGCTGTTTTTAAGCCATAGGCCTCTTGCACACATTTTTAGGACCATACATACATGTATGTGTTTTTTGATTCACCTTCCTTATAGTATTAAATTATACTCCTTGTATAATATTGCACCACTTTTTAGATGTTGTTTTAAATGTGTAGTTTTGAACATTTTTCTAGCCAGTCAGCAATGAAACAAAACATATGGATCAATAATGACAAAACGTCCCATTGCAGAACATTTCAAGAATAAAAGACCACTCAAACTTCTGTCATTACAATCCAAATATGAGTCAATATGCACAATCTCTGTGGAAATAAAAGTCATCTGAATAATTCCACATTAAAAGAGATCTGTAAATAATAAAGAAGTTGCTGCTAACAAACAACTTTATATTTCAGTGTTTCATCTACAAATGCAGTGCCTGCTGTCCTTGAAGAATAAATTGCCAGTGTTAGATAAAAAAAAAATGGTAAGGTGGTAATATTTCAATAGAGAATGAATGGCAAACCAAAAACAGGTTCATAGTTGCTAAGCATCTCATGCAAAGGAGGACATGGTCAGCACTCCAGTCTCCCTTAAACTGCAGCACATTATCAGCAATCCATTTCCATGCTGTGGGAGTAAGTCCCACAGCCTTTTGCTTCCAAAGCAAGTATGCTATGTATTGCCCTAGTAACACTGTTTTCAAGTTGTATAGAACAATAGTGATGACCATTTGCTAAACAAAACAGTTGCACATTAAAAACAGAAAGCATGAACAGGGGTAAACTTATCTTCCCTTGAAGCTCGCAATTCCTTGAAAATGTACTGAAGCTGACAGCTCCATGTAAATGCACTGAAGCTCACAATGCCTTGAAAATGTACTGAAGCTCACAATACCTTGAAAATGCACTTAAACTCAATTCCTTGAAAATGTACTAAAACTCATATTTTCTCATTAGTTTGATAGTTGGTGTAGAGGATTCAGGCTTTTGTCTCCTGTAACCAAAGTACAGGGTTTGAACCTAAGCAAATTAACCAACCTGCCATCCCTAACTAGAGCATTTCACACACACACACACACACACACACACACACACACACACACACACACACACACACACACACACACACACACACACACACACAAAATCATACCAATGTTATGAATATTGTTTGTTGTCTGTGTTTGGCAGCGTGTTTCCATGTCCAGGCAGCACACACTGATGGATGGAATGTCAAACATTCATACTTAACATGCAGCATGAAATGTCCAGTATTTAAAATCCATGTACAGAACACAGAAAAGAAGAAGCAAGCAAGCAGCAGGTGTATGTCGATCCACATGTAGGGATGCACAGAAGTAGAGGGTGTTCTTAAAAAATAAATCTCTTAAAGGACTCATCATTTTTTTTTGCTTTTAATTACAAAAGTAAATGTTGTGGCAGCGCCCTGGTCAGCAGACCCCCTCTCAGTCAGCTCGTTCTAGCCAGTTGAACCACGGGTGACTGCCTAGGTCACCTAGTGCTGGACCCGGCTCTGGTTCTACCCCTATAATTTTAACTCTTCTTCTTTTTCCTTATTGTGTATCAATAACCAGCCCAGCTTGCTTCTCCCTTTCTTTCAACACTCTGCACCTCTCTTCTCCAGTCTCTTTTCACATTCTTTCCTTTTCCATAATGCACCTTGAATGCCCTTATCCCTTTCTGTACTCATCATTTTCCTGACTGTCATTTGATTGTCTTCTGTTATTTAGTCTATCTATATCTGTGGTTGTTTCAACTTCATTCTGGTACTAATCTTACTACCCTTTTCCATCTTGACAATTGCCTTCCACTTTCCTTCATCCATCGGTGGAAAGGATACTGTATAAAACTGTAAACATCTGTAAATGTGGGGCTTCATAGATCTACCTCCCTTCTAGCTATCATTCTGCTTATTGACCTGTCACTCTTTTCCATATAAACCTACTGCACATCCCTCATTAAAGTACTGGATTTAAAAATGCATCTTCAAGATACTTCAAAGGTAGAGATACTTTCAAGACCTGCCTCCTCCTTATTTCTTTGTACTCATTCATGGACTACTTTTCCTACCTTTTGAACATCCTTGGTTACTATGATGCAGTCATTGACAGAGGTTTCTACCTCTTCTTGCCTCCATCTCTCCCAAGCTCTCCTTTATTTTTTTGGATCAGGTCTCCATTACTAGAATATGTAGTGAGAGTAGGATCCCAGCTTGATCCCTAGTCTGCTCCGATGAGGCTGCACTTCATCTGGATGGCAGATCTGGGAGATTTGTATAGTACGTTCAACCATCTTAAACCTTTTTCTTTTATTCCTATTTCTTCAAGGACGTTCCAAAGAACTTGCCATGTAAATATCTTTCTTTGGGACAAACAGGACCACTTCTACTTTGTCTAGTTGGTTCTCTTAGTACAGTTATATGAATCTCACCACTCTTCACTAGTTATAAATTAATATTCTATATGGTAGAAAGCTAACTGGTCCTCTATATATTATTTCTAAACAAAACGCTATAAAGGTTATACAGGCAGACTACTTAGTCAAAACTACAAGAAAGAACCACCCAAGTGAGTATCTTGTCTGTGTAATAACTGAAACCTCCTGTAGTGGAGGCCCTTGGGATGTATGCAAATGGCCTCCTTATGGACACAAAAGTGTTTCAGCTACATGGCTTATGAATACATATAACATTTTATTTTTTAAGTCTTTGTGGATAAGCAATGTAGCGCTGAAACACTGTTATGCCCACAAGGGGTCTTTACATATATCACAAAGGCCTCATGTACAGCAGAGTAAGTGTGTTACACAATGAAGACACTAGCTTGGCTGGGTCTTTCTTGCAGTTGATACTGTATATATTAGTTTTGAAATTACTTTCTTTAACTTTGTCACAAGTATTTCAGCTATGATTTCAACATCTTTAATTATGGCAGATATGAGTATGTACACCCTGTGTTTTATAACTTTCTTGCTCTCCTTTGGTATGAAAACAACTCTCTACTCCATTAGTGGATGTAACTTGTTCTCCCTCTTTACATTGATTACAAATATATGCTAGGTTTTACTTTATGTCCTTTTGGAACAGCTTATAGAATTTCACAGGCAGCCTGCCCATTGCCAATCTTTTCCCTTTTGCAGGCTGCTCTTCATCTTTTGCACCTGTAAAAGTCCTTAAATTCACTGCTGCCAAATTCTTAACAGATGGGATTCCCTGCTGTGAAAGCCCAAGCTTCCATCCAGTCTGCCAAAGACTACTTGTTGCTTTTAAAAGGAACGCCGAGCGTCACCTAAATGCTCCTTGGGTAGAGTAGGCCATAAAGGTGATGTTTAGGCCTACCATAATCAGAACTTCTTTGCTGCTAGTCTGAACATATCTTTTTACAATTGGTCTGTTTATCTGAATCTTTTTTCTGCCAGGTGGATGCATTTTTGTTCTCCAGTGAATATCTACACCTGTTTGCTGACTTCTATTGCAGTTGCTGATAGTGCCCCATTAGGGATTTTGTTTTTTCTTACTTTTAATTCTGCTTCTTGGGGCTAATGCCATCCAAGAAAGGTACATGCCAGTGTGGGAGATAGATTCCCCCATAAAGACTGCCATGATAAGTGTCTTTTTTGTCTAGGAGCTTCTCATGACCATACATCTTGTTCTATTTGTCAGGTGTTCGTTCCAAACACCCTTCACAGTAGACTTTCTTCTCTTTCCTTGTATCTTGAGAACCAGCATCTTAAACTTCTCACTAAAGATACAATGGAAGGAATCACCCACCCTGAGGGTCAGCTGTTATGGAAGAAGAAGATGAAAAAGGTACAACCGGAATCTTTTGATGTCCAGCCTCTGCCAGGTGTTTCTCCTGAGGTCATTACAAACCTGGAGGCTCACCTGGCTGTGTTGTTGGATTTCTCTGCTGCGACCTTGTTGGAGGCCAGTGGAGGACCAGCTGGCAGCATGCCTGAAGAGGCTTTGCAGGCATCTGTCTTGGATGGTCAGGTGGAACCACAGCTGAATTTTTCTGAGGGGCCCGGGGAGTTCCTCAATTTTTGGTTGGGGAATAAGTTCCTACTATGATTCTCGACTGCTGTCCTGGGTCTGAGCCTCCTCAGTTTTGTGGAGAGGACATTCCCTTAAAAAAGAAACAAAAAAACTAAACGTTTCTTCTGCTCCTAGGGATACAGAAAATGAGTGGCAGGCCTTCACTCAGGGGCTATTTACTGCTTAAATGTCCTTAAAGTCTCCTCAGAGGGTTTCAGTTCCTTGGTCCTCTACTCCTCTTGAAAGCCCTAGATACCAGGATTCTTCTGAGGATGAGTTGGATTTGGATAATGCATCCCTGACTTATTCTTCTCAAATTCCCTCTCCTTTAGACTATAGGTCAGAGGAGGAGGAATCTATCAGTCCAAATGTTTCTTTTGAGGAGACTTCCTTTGGGGATACACTGTCTAGGATGATGGATTTTTTTTTAAGTGCGATTGTGCTCAGGTCTCTGATACCCATAGGAGGTTCTATGAGTTGCTGCAGTTGGAATCTGCTAAACCTGTGGCTATTCCTTTTGTTTTGGCTGCTTTGCTGGATGCTTTTTCCAATGCCTCTCATGTGCCTGAGTCTCTGCCCCCTGATCCCAAGAAGCCTGACAGGTTTTATAGGGTGCCTGAGGATTGTTCTTTTCTATATAAATGTCCTGCTGCTGACCCCTCTGTCATGTCTGTAGCCTTTGATAAGCTGTCTCAGTTGCTTCCTTTGCCCAAGTTATTGTCTTCTGACAAGGATAGCTAAACTGTGGAAAGGTTAGGTAAGAAGGTTTACACTTCTGCTACCCTAGCGTTTAGGGCTATTAATTATCAGACCCATATGTCTAAGTATGTGTTGGGTCTCCTTTCTCAGGCCTGTCAACTTATTTCTGATTTTCCAGACTCTGAGGTTAGAACTTCTCTTGCTTCCCTGCTAGGGACTTCCTCTAAAGTCATTCATCATTCTACTAAATGTAGTTATGATGCAGAAAATGCTTCTTCTAGGGCTGCTGTTTTTGGTTCAGTGATCAGGTATTATTGACTTAGTCTTCAAACCCCACCTGAAGATATTGTAGCTAAGTTGATGGATGCTCCTCTGGAGTATAAGCTTTTGTTTGGGGAAGCTGCTGCTGGTTTGTTTAAGTCCCCTCAGGATATGGGTAAAGCCTTACAGGAGTTTAAACATGCATTTGTTTGTCCTGTGCCTAAATTTCAGAGAAGATATCTCATTAAGCCTGCCTTTGTTCATAGGCAATTTCACCCTTCTACTAAAGGTAAGAGGAGTGCCATACAGGCTCCTCCTGCTAAGTCTACTCAGTTTTTAGGAACACTGAAGCTTTCCTTTCCAGACAAACCAGGTGCTGTATGACTCTCCAGCTCTTCACAGCCATATTCCTCTTTCTCTACGCCTTTCTCTTTCTCTTCCTGTTTTGCTTCAGATCATTTAGGATTCTTGGCTTCTGTTATTCATCAGTGGTACTTCATGGTATGGAGATCCCATCCTCCCTTTATAGACATTCCTCAGCCTCCTTGGGAACAACTTTCCTCTTTCCCAGAGGCTGTTCAAAATCTCTTGACTCAGGGTACTATTCAAGATGTGCCTGTGTCCCAAAGGGGGAAATGATTCTACTCCAAAATGTTTCTAGTGCCCACAAAAGAGGTTACTTGGAGACCTATTCTAAACCTCTCTCATCTAAATACTTTTCTAAAAGTGCCTTCCTTTTGAATGTTGTCCTTTCAGATTCTGTTTCCTGTCTTGCTCTCTTAGGCCCATATGGTCTGTCTGGATCTCATGGATGCTTATCTACATATTCCAATCCAACCTCTTTTCAGGAAATTGTTGTGTTTCTCTGTAGATCCTGGCATTTTCAGTTCTCTGCTTTGCCCTTTGGCCTTTCTATTGCCCCATGGGTGTTCATCAAATGCCTTGCTCCTGTGATTGCTTTTTGCATGCTTCGAAGGATCCAAATATTCCTGACTTAGATTACTTACTTGTTGATTCAGGTGTCCTCTCCAGAGGCCCTTTTACAAAATCTTCATTTTGCCATTTCCCTTCTTCAGAGCCTGGGGTCCACTATACATTTCAAAAGGTCTTCTCTGACTCCTTCGCAGGATCATGCTTTTCTGGGTTGCAGAATTCAGACAGTGCCGATGCTTGCTTCCCTGCCCCCTTCAAAGGCCTTAACTCTCATTTCTTTCTTTCTTTCTTTCTTTCTTTCTTTCTTTCTTTCTTTCTTTCTTTCTTTCTCTGGCTTCCATTGCCACTATGGAGTTTCTGAGAGCTCTGGGTTTCATGGCATCCACTATTCCAATGCTCTGTCTGGCCGAATTTCACATGAGGAAGTTTCAGTGGTTTCTGAAGTCAGTGTGGCTCCAACATGCACATCCTCTAGCCTTTGTAGTTCCTCTTCTTGCTTGCCTCAGACAGGAACTTCAGTGGTGGATTCAGCAGTTGTCTCTAAATCCAGCGATTCATTTTCATCCCCTCTTCCCTCTCAGGAATTGTTCACAGACACTTTAGATATGGGATGGGGGCAACATTTGGCTTCCTAAATGTTCAGGGCATGTGGTCACCTCGTTAGCAGAAGGAACACATCAGTGTCAAAGAGATGAGAGCTCTTCTTCTGGCTCATCAGACCTTTCACCCTCTTTTCTCTTCAGGGTCTCTCAAGGTGTTCACTGACAATATCACAGTGATGTGGTATATCAACAAACAGGGAGGAATGACATCTTATCTTCTTTGCCGGTTAGAAATTTTGGTATGGGATCTTGCTGTCAAGTATCTAGTGACTCTTCAGGCAGTTTATATTACTTCTAGTCAGCACATTGTGGAAGACACTCTGAGCAAGTCCTTAATGCTTCACATGGATCTGTTTCTGGACATTATCTACCAATGGGGTACTCCTTAAATGGATATTTTTGCCTCCCCTCTGAACAGACAACTTCCTCTGTTTTGTGCTAGTGTCCCAGGTGCTCTGGTGTGGAAGGTAGATGCCTCTCATTTTCTTGGAAAGGAATGTTTCTTTATGCATTCCCTCCCCTTCTTCTCATTCCAGAAGTCCTGTTCAAGATTCAACAGGATGCTCCCAAAATCTTCTTGATGACTCCCTTTTGGTCACGACAGCACTGGCTCCCTTTACTTCTGCATCTAGCCAGGGCCAATCACCACAAGTTACTTCACAGCATGGATCTAATCACAAAAGATAAGGGATCCATTATCCATCCACACACTGTGGGTGACAGGATTTTGATTCTTAACAGACACCTTTTTTTGAGGACCTGCTGCAAGTCCTGCAGGAGGCCAGGAAATCTACTACTAGAAAATCCTACTTATCCAAATGGAAGAGGTTTTCTATTTGGTGTCTCTCTTGTAACCCCACTTACTGTGGGTGTTCCTTTGGTTCTCTCTTATTTTTGTGAGTTGCTCAATGCCAGTTTATCCTATTCTTCTATAAAGGCCCACGTAGCTATTGCTGCTTGTCTGCCTTCTCCTCCTCCTCCTTTAGCTTCTAGATTTGAGGTTAAACAATTTCTTAAAGGAATTCTTAATATTAGACCTCCCAGAAAGTCAGTTCCTCCTCCCTGGGATCTTAATTTTGTTTTGGAAAAGTTGACTCAGGCTCCTTTTTAGCCTGCTTCTTCAGCTTGCTTGTAACATTGTTCCTGGAAGACTGTTCTTTTCTTAGCTCTTACCTCTGCCAGATGGGTGTCTGAGTTGCAGGCCGTTGTGGCTTGCCATCCTGTTTTGGTCTTTCATGAGGACAGGGTGACCTTGCGCACTAACCCTTCTTTTATGCCTAAGGTGGTTAATGAGCTATGACTTTATCCATCTATTAATCTACCTACTTTTACCCTGTCCGCAATCTGGCAGTGAGAGGGTGCTGCATACTTTGGAATACCTCCTGCAATTACCTCTGACATTTCCCTGGAGCTGCCGGCTAAAATTGAGCTAAAGAATTACTGTGAAGACTGCCCTAAAGTAAATATTGTGAATTTCCTCTCTCCAGAAGCTCCCTCCAATAGCTCCCTCCCTACCTCAAAAGCCTAAGGAATACCTCTTGCAATTACCTCTGACATTTCCCTGGAGCTGCTGGCTAAAATTGGGCTAAAGAATTACTGTGAAGACTGCCCTAAAGTAAATATTGTGAATTTCCTCTCTCCGGAAGCTCCCTCCCTACCTCAAAAGCCTAAGGAATACCTCCTGCAATTACCTCTGACATTTCCCTGGAGCTGCCGGCTAAAATTGGGCTAAATAATTACTGTGAAGACTGCCCTAGACTGCCCTAAAATAAATATTGTGAATTTCCTCTCTCCAGAAGCTCCCTCCAGAAGCTCCCTCCCTACCTCAAAAGCCTAAGGAATACCTCCTGCAATTACCTCTGACATTTCCCTGATGCTGCCGGCTAAAATTGGGCTAAAGAATTACTGTGAAGACTGCCCTAAAGTAAATATTGTGAATTTCCTCTCTCCAGAAGCTTCCTCCCTACCTCAAAAGCCTAAGGAATACCTTCTGCAATTACCTCTGACATTTCCCTGGAGCTGCCGGCTAAAATTGGGCTAAAGAATTACTGTGAAGACTGCCCTAAAGTAAATATTGTGACTGTAGGTAGCCTTAAACCAACTACTGTCTTTGTAACTACCTACTTAATAACTCTTGTATTTTTCTTTAACTTCCCTTGTAAGCGATTCAGCAGCCTACCGCGGACCAAATGAAAATACCCCCCCAGGTCAACTGAGTCTTAGATATTTCTCTCAGTGACGGATAGGTGTCCTGCACCCCCTTTCTGCCTGCTTACTTCTATTTCACCACTAGGTGGCAGCACCGACCAACCATAAGATGGTACATCTTTTATCTTACTTGGCTCCTCTCCTATGAAGCTGACTAAATAGCTTAAAGAGCCAGTATTATCTCTGTCAATATCCTGGTAATTTACCCCCTGAACAGAATTCCATAACTAATTTGAACTCATTTTTTTCATTCCTGAAAGTTATTTATCCTTACCTAATTTTACATCTACTATACCTGCTTACCTTTCTCTTTTGCAGTGGCTGATTTTTTTTCTGCTGCTGGTTTTTCTTTTATGTTCTTCCCCACTCCGTTTACACTGCGGGCTCACTCCGCTCCCCTACCCTACCCCAATTCCAACTCACCCCCACTACATCTACACTTCTACCCACATAGCCACACCTACTTCCTCTCCAATTACTAAACCCCACCCCTTCCTCTTCCTATCCCCTCCCCTTCACAACTTCCTTTCACTACAAATCCCATTTCATCCTCAGCCTTATTCAATACACCACACATCCCTCTTCTTCATTAGTGTTAACCATATAACTCTCAAGGAACCTAAACATGTCTTCAAAATACACATCCTTCTCAATTCAATTACTGCTCTTACTGAACATAACCTTCATCTACTACCTTACCCAGCCTAACACCATAACTCACATCCCACTCTTTCACACAACCTGCTCTTTCAACACACCTCACTCCTACACAGTCATACCAATATCTCCTACACTTTATCCCATCAACCACAATCTATGCTTTTGCTACAATCTTATCTCACCTTATAAAACCTCAACTCCCACTCTACCAGCCATAACCCCCACAACTCCTATTACTTTTGAAAAAAAACCCAAACACGTCTACTACATAGGACAACTTCTAACATCTCTACTATTATATGGGGATGTACACCCTAACCCAGGCCCAAACACCTCCCCCTCTACATCTAAATCCATCCTACTAGCATCCCTCAATGCACAAAGCGTAGCAAACAAAGTTCAAAACCTACAAGCCTGGCTACACCATAACAAACCAGACATCTTAGCCATATCTGAAACCTGGTTAAAACCACATATAAAAGATGTGGAGATAGTACCACCTAACTACTCCATTATCAGAGCAGATAGAACCCAAAAAAAGGTGGTGGAGTAGCTCTACTCTTCTCATCCTCTCTATGCATTACTCCCTACAATAAAGCCATTCCCCAATTCAACAACGCAGAATTAATACTAGCACAATTTCATTTAAATAAACACAAACATATATGCATAGCCTCCCTTTACATTCCCCCTGGCGACAATATCTCTGTACTTGAAGACATCCTTTCCTGGTTTTCTACCAATATATCTAATGAAACCATCATCATGAGAGACACCAACATTAACTGGTCCTCCATTCAATCCCATACCCCCTCCCTTAACATCAACCTGTATAACTACTCTCAACTCATCAACTCCACTACTAGGCCCTCTAAAGATTTCACTACTGGCAGTATTCTAGACTGGATCTTAGTCTCTCACCCCCACTACTACCCTGATAGTGGAACTCTTCCAGACTCCCTTAGCGACCACTATCCCATCTTTGCTACACATCTTCCTTCTCCCTTATAAGTTACCCACAATTACATCACTTCCAGACACCAAAAACTTCAATCCAGAAGCCTGCTCTGACTCCCTAAAATCACTTAACTGGTACCCCCTAAGAACTCTACCCCTAGAAAATGCTATCGCTCACTTCAATTCTACTTTCCTAAATCTTTTAGATACTCATGCTCCCTTAAAAACCAGAAGAATAAAAAACAAAACTACCCCCGGCTAACAAAAAGCACACTAACAACCATGTGACTTAGAGACAAAGCCTGGGCACCCTATCAAAAGCACAAATCTCCCACTACCCTCAATGAGTAGAAAACACTTCGTAACATGGTTAAAAAGCTTATCACAGCAGACCATCAAAATTACTTATCCTCACTTCAAAGTAAACATAAAACTGACCCACAAAAATTCTGGAGAGGTATAACCTCCCTCTTAAAACCTGGTACAACTGAAAACCCAATCTCTAACCCAAATTTACATGAAAATGATCTTGCCACCCAATTTAACTCCTTCTTTATTGACTGTATTTCCAAACTAACCTCTTCCTTCTCTAACAACTATCCACCTCCTACTTCCACTTGTCCTGTCCCAACACTCCCCCATCTCCACTCTATCATTCTATAACCTCTCAACCTAATACCTCACAACCCCCTACATTCTCCATGAAACCAATCCCTACTTCTACCATAAAAAAACTCCTACAAAGGCTAAAACCATGCACCAATGCCCCCGATAACATTCCCTCACATTTCCTCAGCATAGCTGCTGATGCCATCGCCCTCCCAATTAGTATCCTAATCAACCGCTCTATCCAAGAAAGTCATGTTCCACAACTCTGGAAAAAGGCTTTTATCATTCTCCTTCACAAAGGAGGTAATAATACTAGCATTACCAACTTCCGGTCCATCGCCATCCTCTTTCCTATTTCAAAAATTCTAGAGAAATGTATCCATCTTCAATTCCTTCTCCATTTATTAGGCAACAACCTACTAACTCCTACTCAACACGGTTTCCAGCCTAATCATAGCCCTATGACAGCCCTCCTATCATTCCTTGAAACTGTGAATAAAGCTAGAGATTCAGGTCTCACTGTATCTACCATCCTACTCGATCTCTCCAAGGCCTTTGACACTATCTCCCATAACCTACTACTTACTAAACTTTCTAAGCTAAACCTATCACCTTCAACTCTCAATTGGTTCACCAGCTATCTCTCAAACAGGCAACAAGCTGTTAAGTGGAAAAAAGCCACCTCCTCCTTCCTAAACACCCCCAGAGGTGTCCCACAAGGTTCCATATTAGGCCCCCTCCTCTTTAATATATTCATTAATGATTATTACCACTCTATCCCCTATGCTAACATCATACAATATGCAGATGATTCCACAATCATCTGTGCTGCCTCTTCCATCCCAACTCTCCTAAAGCTGACTCAAGATGCCTTCTCCACCACAGAACAGTGGATGAAAGACAACCATCCTGCACTTAATGCAGCTAAATCAAAACTAATGATATTTACCCCTTCTAAAACCAATAAATTTAATAGACAACTATTCTCAATCACCAGTCAAAACAACACACCACTTGAACTGGTATCTGAAACCAAACTACTAGGAGTTCTAATCGATGACAAGCTTAAATTCGACTCCCATCTACTACTAAACATTAAAAACACCTGGCCTGCTCTACCAACACAAGCGATACCTCTCACCAGCTACCAAGCTCACTCTCTCTACCACATTTCTCTTACCCTCCCTTCTCTATGGTGCCCCTCTTTTAACAAATCTACAATCATCTCTTAAAACAAAACTATCCACTTGTTATAATAAAATAGCCAGATTTGCCACTAGCAATAAATCTTCAACCCATCACTGTGCACCACTCCACAAACTAAATTGGCTTGAACTTCCCAACTACCTCTCCTATACTCAGTTCACCTATGCTCACAAACTCATTTTTCAGCCATCCCTCTGTCCTTCCCTGTCCACTACCTTTAAAATTCACCACACACAAAGACTTCTCAGATCTACTAATCAAAACCTAATAGAAGTCTACAGACCCCTTTGTCCCCCAGGACAAAACCTCCTGTCCTTTTCCCTAGCACGCCTATGGAATTCCCTCCCTCCATTTGTACCATCACTAGCCTCCCTACCTTTAAAAAAATCACTCCACTCCCACCTAACATCCACATGGGAATGCTCCTGCTCCCACCCCACATAATCACTCTCCACTTTCTACAGTCTTCCATCTCATACATTCTTTATTGAAGCTAGTAATCAATTTCTTAATAATACCTATCATCCTGAAAGCCTTCTGCATCTATCCACTCACTTCCTTATCCTACTAGAATAATGCTCTCAAAAAAAAAAAATTATATATAATTTCGTTTTTTTTAACTTTTGTGATTGTAACCTCAGTACTTTGTTATGTCTTGTAATGTTATGTTTTATTTGTTATGTTTGAAATGTAAATCTCTGCAATCTTTGTTTAATCTGTGTTGGAGCTTTTCTCCCCAGGACTCCATTGAAAAAGGGTTCTTTTGGCCCAATGGACTATCCTGGTTAACAAAACAGCAAATAAATAAATAAAATAAATAAAAGGTGCATAAGCAATTCAGGGTTATTTGGATAAGACTAAGGCTATTAGAAAATCTGATCAGGTATTTGTTTATTTTCATCCTAGATCTTTGGGACTTGCTGTATCCAAGCAAACTATTTCTTCTTGGATTTCTAAGGCTATTTTGTTTTGCTACACTTTTCATGTCAAGAGCCTTCCTTATTCAGTTAAGGCTCATTCTACTAGAGCTGTGACTTCTTTGGTGCTTTTTTCAAGGACTTGGATACTAATTTTATTCTTGAGGCAGCTACTGGACTTCTGTGCATTCCTTTACCAAGCACTACACGTTGGATGGTATCTCTAGAGCTAGGGATGGCTTTGCTAGTGCCATTCTTCATGGCCATTTAGGGGTCTCCTCTGTGCCTACCCCTTCCCAAGTTTCCTCTTGAGCTTTGCCACTCTCCCAGATGTTAAGAATATTGCAGTAGTGAATGTAAGGACATAGTACAGTTGTGTAAAATGTTACCATAATGGAAGATGTCCTTGCCTTCACTGCTGTAGTATTTGCTCCCTCCCTTCATCCCCTAGACTTTTGCCTTCCTGGATGCACATGTTATCTCTTGGGTTTCATGGACAGTGTTCCTACTGGGACATTCAGCTCTGATTATGGTAGGCCTGAACATCACTCTTATGCTCTACATTACACAAGGAGCATTTGGGAGCTGTCCTGCGTACCTTTTAAAAGCAACAAGTAGTCTATGGTAGACTGGCCGGATGTTTGGGCTTTCATGGCAGGAACCCATCTGTTAAGAATACTGTAGCAGTGAAGGCAAGGACATCTACCATTATGGTAAGATTTTGCACAACTGTACTTTCTTCCATCTAGTGCTTCTGCTTACTTCACCTGCTATCACTACCCCTTCCTGAGGAAATGTTCTTTGGAGTCTACTTAGGGTATAAAAAATATCTATGCAAACATTTCCCGGCAAAAATCGTAAATCTTCTAGATTTTGTTGCATATTTGAGAGACATACATAAATTCTCCCATTGTCTTTTTTTTGTGAATTGCTTATCCAAGCTCTCTTTCCAATCCTTTGTAAACTCCTATGATTGATTCTTATCATTCAACATTTTATATGGTCTACTAATTATTCCTTTTTAATGTCAGCTTCTGTTCTAGATTCTATTAAAAACTCTACCAGTTTTGGTCTTTCATTTAACCCCCCCCCCATTTCTTTCTGTTTGCCTATACTCCAACTTGACTTGCTGACCTCAAAGTGTGATAATAGCATCCCTGGGTCCGTCCCCATAAAATAAAGCATGCCCTAATTGTGCACTTTTTACTGAATTGTTAATTTCACAAATTAGGAACAACTTTGTACTGCAATTTCATCAAAGGAAATAGCATGCAGCTACTGGAAAACTAGATTACAACATTTCAGACTTCCACTGGAAGAGAGGAGTTGAGTGGAGTGTGACAGAAGGTTCTCACTGAAAGACCTTGCTTAGGTGAAAACACAAATTTTTAGTATGTCTAATTGTGACATCCCCACACTGGGACAGTAATCAAGAAACCTGAATCTTCACCACTGACACTTGAGAGGGATGTTCACTTGGAATACAAATGGATGCACTCAGTATTTCCATAGATGCAGCTCTCTGCACCAAATACAATTTCCCTCAAGAGCACACAGGGAACATACTCAGCCCTGGGTCTGGGTTTCTATATCTGTCTCTCTCTCCAGGTCCCCAGTAAGACTCCACACTAGTACAACTGTAGAGTTAAGTCCTCAGCTGAGTGCCCAAGCCAAGTTTTCATGCACCCTCTCTGTGAAACAACTGCTTTGTATCCCTGCTCCAAGTGGCTGAGACACACACACACACACACACACACACACACACACACACACACACACACACACACACACACACACACATACACACACACCTGGGAAAGGCTGGCATAGCTTTACCTGCTGTGCCCCCTTCTTCTCAGAGTATAAGGTAGTTATCACTGCCACCAGACACTCCACAATCAGCTGCACTAAGGCCCTTACAAAGGGTGCCCAATTATACTCTATAATATTAATACTAATACAAATGGTAGTAGTTGACCAAGGCAGCTAGGTCTTCTGGAGTGGCCCACACAATGTCACCAAATAAATACAAGCCCTCTAAAAGGTTAAATACTTTCTAAAAGAACCACTCACAATAAAAGTTTTAAATATATTTAATAATAAATAATAAAAGATCATGAAAATATAAATATATCTTTACAGTAAAACCACAGAATTCAAATCACAGGAAATATTGAAAATAACATTGATGGACAGACTCAAAAAAATAAAGAAAAAAATATCTAAACTAAGATTCAGTATATTTTCCTGACCGAATCTAGGAGAGTTACTATTCCCTACTTACTTAACAGAGCAAGACAGATGATGTGAATGGTGCTTCTTATCATCAGGCCCAAGACAGAATACTCATTACTGATAGATTTCTCTTTGTAATATCTAAAATTTTCCAAGATAACTGGCAGAATGACCTCATCTGGTCACCTGACTCTAGGTTCTCACACTATTCACCTTTGAAGCTTGAGCACAGATGTGATAAGATGCATATATAAAGTTTTGCTAATGTTTGTGGCATTATCTGGGGCTTTCACTCTTTACTGAGCTAATGAACAAAAGCTTCTTCCAGACATTTCATCTCCAGTCCTGTTCAGAACTGTGAGGTAAGCACTTCCATGGCCCAACAGGTGTAACAATTAACAGTATTTTTCTTAAAGTAATAAGCACGCTAGCTGTTTAACCCCTGTCCTTTGCTAACATATATACATACAGTCTCATGTGTATATTCCTTCTCTGTCCAGCAGGACCCACTGTTGATACATTTTTTAACACTAGCAACTTTACAAACACATTTTGATTTTAAAATGTCATATGGTTCTAATACATTTGTAACATAAGCATTTGTGCAAATCAGTTTGATATTCAAATGCCATACAATTCTAATACATTTGTAACACAAGCGTCTTCCATAAATCAGGTTGATATTCGAAGGACATATCATGTTTTACAGAACTACAGCTGGATATGCTGGCTGTAGCCCATATCATCACACTAATAATCACTTTATCTTGCTCCAAACTACTATATTTAATGTAACAAAAAAGACTACACAATAATGTTTTTTAATTCACTTAACAATGGAGTAGATTATTGCTCCATTGGCTTCATTTAATTGTATCTTCTACCAGGAATGCAAAATGTTCAGACTTCAGAAAATGTATTCTAATTTTACAAATAGGGTACATTTAAACTATATTTATGGTCTGTTTGTTTTTACTTTGCTGAATAAGTAAAATATTAACAGTCATGGTTTTCAGTTTATTGATTTATGAAATTTTCATAATATTATAACTGATAAGCGGCTTAGAACGTAGCAACTTAGCAGTAAGTCACCTTAGAAATGATGAATGAGCCAAAACAACATCAGGAACTCTAGCATTTATAGAAATACATCCAGATAACTTTCTTGATATTTAACTTTATCACAGTCAGATATCTTGAGTTCCTGCATCAGCTGGATTCTGACCATCACTTAATCTGAGAACCAAAAAAAATCATTCAAGTTGTATTGCCTTCAAACAACAGAGAACATTTTATAAGAATGACAATTAATACATTAATTATTCCATTTATATATATATATATATATATATATATATATATATATATATATATATATATATATCTAAAGTGGTGGGAAGGTAATAATCTTTATTGACAAGTTTTGTTAAACAAGTTATCCCAAATGTGTTTCAACTTTAATAATAACATTTGGTGCTAGTGGTTATCACTGACTTTTTCAAAATGTGCTAAAACCAGAGGTTTTCCAGTAAACTAAACATTTAGATAGGTTTGACAACACTAAAGTTTATTTCTGTCTACTTCAGTTTGTACAGTCAGTTTTCTCAGTTGCATTGATATTTTTAGCTTAATGTGAAGTGTTCTGTTTGTTCAGTAATTTACATCTTAAACTGTTATAGCAATTTATATATTGGCATTCTATTTCAGGTAATTACACTGCATAGAAAACTAGTGTACTGCATCTGTATTTAAGAAATTGTGTTTACTTGTAGAAACTGAAAGTGGCAAAGAACAGTGTGCACTTTCCACTCCAGAAAAGACTGGGTTATGGGAGAGATGGCACACACCAAGCTAAATGCCCCAGATCAATTTTATAGTGACTGTCAGGAAATTCATTTTGTCTTGGAAGAGATCCAGAAGATTTCTTCTGGTAATCATGAATTCATAGTTTTACCTTAAAAGTCACTGTAAAGTGGTGACTGGGGAAAGTGTAGTTAAGCAGCATAGAATGGTGGTCTGCAGGATGATGTTGGTGATCAAGAAACGGAGGAGGAGTGTGAAAGCAGTGCCAAGGATTAAATGGTGGAAGTTAAAAAAGGGTGATTGTGAGGTGGAGTTCAGGGAAGAGTTAAGACAGGCACTGGGAGGCAATGAAGAGTTACCGAATAACTGGATAACTACAGCAGAGCTAGTAAGGGAGACTGCTAGGAAGGTGCTTGGTGTGACATCTGGACAGAGGAAGGAGGGCAAGGAGACATGGTGGTGGAATGTGTAAGTACAGGAGAGTATACAGAGGAAGAGGCTGGTGAAGAAGAAGTGGGATTGTCAAAGAGATGAAGAAAGTAGATATGAGTATAAGGAGATGAGGCACATGGCAAAGAGAGAGGTGGCGAAGGCTAAGGATAAGGCATATAGAGAGTTGTATGAGAGATTGGACACTAAAGAGGGAGAAAAGGACCTGTACCGATTGGCTAGACAGAGGGACAAAGCTGGGAAAGATGTGCAGCAGGTAAGGGTGATAAAGGACAGTGAGGGAAACATACTCACAAGTGAGGAGAGTGTGTTGAGTAGATGGAAAGAGTACATTGAAGGGCTGACGAATGAAGAGAATGAAAGAGAGAAAAGGTTGGATGATGTGGGGATAGTGAATCAGGAAGTGAAGCAGATTAGCAAGGAGGAAGTAAGGACAGCTATGAAGAGGATGAAGAATGGAAAGGCTGTTGGCCCAGATGACATACCAGTGGAAGCATGGAGGTGCTTAGGAGAAATGGCAGTGGGATTTTTAACCAGATTGTTTAATGAAATTTTGGAAAGTCAGAGGATGCCTGAGGAGTGGAGAAAAAGTGTTTTGGTACCTATCTTTAAGAATAAGGGTGATGTGCAGAGCTGCAGTAACTACAGAGGGATAAAATTGATCAGTCACAGCTTGAAGTTATGGGAAAGAGTAGTGGAAGATAGGTTAAGAAGGGAGGTGATGATTAGTGATTAGTAGTATGGTTTCATGACAGGAAAGAGCTCTATAGATGCAATATTTGCTCAGAGAGTTTTGTTGGAGAAATACAGAGAAGGTTAGAAGGAGTTGCATTGTGTCTTTGTGGACTTAGAGAGAGCATATGACAGGGTGCCTAGAGAGGAGTTGTGGTATTGTCTGAGGAAGTTGGGAGTGGCAGAGAAGTATGTAATAGTGGTACAGGATATGTACAAGGGTAGTGTGACATTGGTGAGGACTGCAGTGGGAGTGACAGATACGTTTAAGGTGGAGGTGGGATTACATCAAGGATCAGCTCTGAGCCCTTTCTTATTTGCAGTGGTGATGGACAGGTTGACAGATGTGAATAGACAGGAGGCCCCGTGGACTATGATGTTTGCAGATGACATTGTGATATGTAGTGAGAGTAGGGACCAGGTTGAGGAGACCCTGGAGAGGTGGAGATATGCTTTAGAGAGGAGAGGAATGAAGGTCAGCAGGGCTAAAACAGAATATATGTGTGTAAATGAGAGGGAGGATAGAGGAATGGTGAGGATACAGCAAGTAGAGTTGGTAAAGGTGGATGAGTTTAAGTACTTGGGATCAACAGTTCAGAGTAATGGTGAGTGTGGAAGAGAGGTGAAGAAGAGAGTACAGGCAGGGTGGAATGGGTGGAGAAGAGTGTCAGGAGTGATTTGCGACAGACGGGTACCAATAAGAGTGAAAGGGAAGGTCACAAGAGGGTAGTGAGACCAGCTATGTTATATGGGTTGGAGACGGTAGCATTGTCGAAAAGGCAGGAGTCAGAGCTGGATGTGGCAGAGTTAAAGATGTTAAGATTTGCAATGGGTATGACTAGGATGGACAGGATTAGGAATCAGTATATTAGAGGGTCAGCTCAGGTTGGATAGTTTGGAGACAAAGCAAGAGAGGCGAGATTGCATTGGTTTGGACATGTGCTGAGGAGGGATGCTGGGTATATTGGGAAAAGGATGCTAAGGATGGAGCTGCCAGGTAAGAAGAAAAGAGGAAGGCCTAAGTTGAGGTTTATGGATGTGGTGAGAGAGGACATGCAGGTGGTTGGTGTGAAAGAGCATGATGCAGAGGACAGGAAGAAATGGAAACAGATGATCCACTGTAGCGACCCCTAATGGGAACAGCCGAAAGATGATGGTGACCTAAATCACTGCTAAAGATATACAAAAATTATACAGGAAATGTTGTCATCCATTGTATTCCTAACAGTTCCAAAATGAAAACTCATTCATTGAGTCTCATGATATAATTCATGCTGTAAGCAAAACTACATAGGGTGGTATTCAGTCATTGCATTTAGGTATAAAACTAATAGGTCATGTCTAAGCACAGCCTGTGTGCTTATTGACTTAAACCAATGAAGAGGTAATGAGATGAAAAGATTTAGAACCTTTTTATTTATATGAACCTGTTTGTTATTCATAGTAGTTTTTTTTTATGTGTTTTGGTACTGTACTAAGAGATGTTATAAAAGACGGAATTGTACTTTTGTATCTACTTTGCAAATTGTGAAGATTATTGCTGCTGCTGACTGCCTAGCTATTTCGTGTGTTGAGCATCTTAACTTGGCTGAACAAACAGTGCAGGCACACAGCAGTGCTTGCTGGCCAAGAAAGAGCAGAGGCAGACAAAGATTAACTCATTATAACCTTGATAATAATCAAAGAAATTCTTGATCTATTTACAGTGGACAGGGATTTTGTAAGGACTTTAGTGAATTTGTATGACCCACAGATGGGAACTTGGGGGAATGGGTGGTCTTCCTATAACTGTGGATATTACAGTATATAAAACCCTCACTATACTTGCTACTGGGACCTTCAGGGATAGACAGGGGACACACTGACTGTTAGATGAGGGGGACACACTGAGTGTACCTCAGGCTTCTGCCTTCAGGATTCCTGAGAAGTTCCTTGACATACACTTTGTAAGTGTGGATCAGTATATTTACCTGTCAGTATCACATGTGCCTTTTACAGGATGGCACATTTCCTTGAGGTGCTTGGTGCTATAGACTGCACCCATGTTGCCATTAGGCCCTCATCAGGACCATAAGGGTATTGGTAAAGGTTGTATATGATGCATGGGTGTGCATCACCAATGTGTCAGCCTAGCATCCTGGAAGTGCCCATGATTCTCATAAATGGAAGACAAACTCACCCTACCATCTATTTATGCATGTTAGATGATTCACAGCCACTTTGTTGGGGAATGAAAATTTTAAATATAGTTAAGTGATTAGTTACACTTTGGAATATATATTGCCTAGTACTAAACAACTCCTCAATAGTAAATGAATAATCTGAAATAAGAACCAAAATAATTAAATTGAATCCAGCCCCCTGTTTCTCAAAAAGTACTTAATTGCTCATGAAAGAGAAAGACGTAGACTGTAAAAAATGAAAGCAAATTGAAACCACAGCTGCCAATCAATACTATAACTCTACAAAAGATCAAATCAAAGCCAATTAAAAATATTATATAAATAAACAGGCAAACATTATAACAACCCTAGAGCTTTTTTGGACTACAGTCAACAAGCTGTTAAAATCTGGTTCATCAATACAACCTACACCTGCTTCAGCAAACCAAACTGATGGCATAGTCAGCAAATTCAATACCCATTTCATCCAAACAGTAAGTTTTTTGATTAAACCCACAGCACAGGCAGACACAAGTTTCTCTCCTCCCATGTTAGCCCCAAAACACTTGCACTCAAAGTAGTCTCATTAAAACTATTATTAAACGTAAAACATACCAACCACCCTTGCCCCTGATAACTTACCATCTGAGTACTTAAAAACTGCTGCTTATGTCCTAGCATCAAAATCAATTACTCCATCGCTGAAAGCTATGTCCCAACCCTATCGTAAAGATTCTACACTCTGCCTCTCCATAGTGTTAGAAACACGGATGAAATCTCAAACTTCAGGCCTATAGTCATATTGTCCCCACTCTCGCAAATTCTGGAGAAGTATATCCTATCTCATCTTCTCAACTTTCTCATGGACAACTGCCTCCTTTCCCCTACACAACATGTTTATGCCCTTTTCATAGTACAGGTACAGCTCTTCTTAGCTTTATAACATTTTTAACCAGCATCGAAACTCTGGAAACAGTCTCAGCACTTTTTCTATATTTATCTAAAGTTTTCAACATGGTATCCCACCAGAAATTGCTTCAAAAAGTAGCTTGGCTAGGAATACATGAAACATTGCTATTTTGGTTCTCTAGCTACCTGTCAAATAAGCAACAGGTTGTAAAATAACAAAATGACATATGCTCTTTCCTTCCCATTATAGTGGGTGTCCTTCAACAGTGGCAGATCCAGAACAGGTGTGGATGGGGTAGCTACTGATGACCATACACAAGTGTATGTACAAGTACTAAACAGTCACACCTATAGGACTATTCATGTTTTGCTTATTTAGAAATTGACATATGGAGCTGTAGACAATGAATTGTGTAAAGCAAGTACATTTAATACATATATTAAAGAAATAAGCAGAATCCATGATAGAAGGTATTAAGTTTAGCCAAATGTGAATTCCTGCTTATTTTTCTTGCCCCGCACACACCTGTCCACTCCATCTATATGACTTCCTTATTGAACTTCTGTGCCTTCAAATAATAAATACAGCAGCAGTGGGTTCAGGTAAAGAAGCCAACTCACAGTTTATCCAAGAGTTTATTCAGTAGAACACACAAAAGGTGCATATACATAACAACCAACAATCCAAAGGTCTAAACAGTATTCCAAGCACTTTTGTCTCTGTTAATTCAGAGTTAATAAATATTCAACAATCACAGCACAATTCAACCACAGAACACGTGTCATAGTAAAAAACAAACTAAAAAGTACAGGAAATAACACACCCAATCCCAAAAAATCATGCCCTTGTCAAATTTATCAAATTTGAGAAATGATGGTCGCATCACTAATTTAAATATTAATGAAATAGAATGCCAGAATAATCTGAGATCTAATATGGATATTAGAATTATTACACCAGATAAAGGGGGTGGGATGGTCATAATGGACAAGGTGGATTATAATTGGAGAATGATGGATGTTTTATTGGGAGATGCTTATGTGAAGAGCTCTTTGAATGAGTTGAATGTTTCATATAAGAAGATTTGTAATGTATTAAATGACTTATTTATTGAAGGCTCTGTTACAATTGATGAAGTCAACTTTTTATCTGCCTCTTATCCATGAATACCATGTACATCTGGTTTGCCAAAAATCCACAAGTGTTTATTTAATCCCCCCATGAGACCAGTTGTTGATGGTCGTGGATCTATAACATATCCATTGGCCAAATTCTTGGATATCAGGTTGAAATCACTTTTAGCGACAGAAAATAATTTATGTAGACGCTCCTGGGACTTTCTTGAAAGAATCAACAAGTTGGACTATATTGATTCAGGTATTTTTATTACCAAGGATGTCAAAGACATATACACAGTGATATCTCATGAGCTTGGTCTGGAATGATTTTGTGAATTTTTATGTGAAAAGGGTGTTCCTCAACCTAGGGTTAACACATATGAACAATTGTTGGAGGTGGTGATGAATAATTTTATATTTTTTAACAAGGATACTTTCTGCAGAAAAAACGGGTTGCCATGGGTTCACCATGTGTGGGGCTCTATGCAAACATTGTCATGCTCCAGTGGGAGAAAAAATATCTATTGAACTCAGTTTATTATAAACATTGTAGAATGTACATCTGTTTTTTGGATGACAGTTTTATTTTTTGGGTGAGTTCCGTGATATGATTATAGAATTTTTAGAATTTATGAACAACTCGACTCAATTTCTACATTTTACTTATAGCATCAATGAAAATGAAATAGCATATTTGGATGTTAAACTAGTTAAGAATAGTTCCAGGAAGGTTTTTCAATCTGAAATTTTCCATAAAAAGACATATTTGAACAGTTTCCTTCACTTTGATAGTGGTCACCCCTATAAACAAAAGAACGGGGTGGTAAAAGGTCAGCTGGTTAGGGCTGCCCAAATAGTTACCTCTTTTGATGCATTTTTAAATGAATGTGAACTGTTGAAGGAAATGTTTTTGAGAAGGGGTTATCCTAACTCACTTGTAAATGAGGTCTTTATTGAGGTTTGGAATCAGATGGAGAAAGGATATTTCAAGGCTATCCTAAATCAGGATGTGGATGAAACTTGTTTGATTAATATACCCAATGATAATAAGGAGAACAATAGGACCATAGAAGTAACTTATGGAGAGTTGACTTGTGTTACGACCTATTATGGGCCCAATGGAATGGTCATTGAAGTAAATGCTGATGACACAGATGATTCGAATTTGGTCATGGTGGACCAGAATGAGACTGAAAGGGCTGTAAGAGTAACACAGTCGAGATCAGCTCTAGTTATGACCTATAATAGGTCCAGTAAATTAATTATGGATATCTTATATAAGAATTGGGTAATTATTGCATCATGTAATGACATTCGACAATGGGTGGGTGAGAGACCGAATGTTATATACAGAAGGGGTAGGATGCTAAAAATTGTCCTTGAATCTTGTAAGAGGGGACCTATGACTGGTTACATGAGGAAATGTGGGGTTTGTTCATCTTGCATACACATTCTTGAGGGCCCATCTTGCGTTATCAATGGGGCCACTACAGAACTGAGAAGGAAGACCACATGCCAAACTGAAAGGGTGGTATACTGTGCCTATGTACGGTTTGTCCCACTTTCTACATCAGGAAAATGGAAAGGAGATTAAGATGTAGGATATATAAGCATATAAGGGACATTAGGTTAGGCAAAGAGACGAATGGTCTTTCTAACCACTGTAAGGAGTATGAGGGGCATGATTTTAAATTTACGACAATTGATGTTTTAGACATAGACCCAAGAGGTGGCCCCTGGACCCTACAACTGGAGAAACAAGAGGCACTATGGCAGATTAAAACTAATGTGATAAACTAGCCAGGTATCAATGATGCTCTATCCTTAGCCTGTTTCTTGAAGTTAATAGCATTAACTAGATAAATAAATTATATGCAACTTTTATATGTATTTATATAATTTTATATTTTACATGTACATATGTATATGTCTATTAATAGCATTTTATTTATACTATTTGACAAGGGCATGATTTTTTGGGATTGGGTTGTTATTTGCTGTACTTTTTACTGTGTTTTTTACTATGACGTGTTCTGTGGTTGAATTGTACTGTGATTATTGAATATTTATTAACTCTATGAATATTTATGACATGGTTTTATTTTAATTGGCCTAATGTCAATTAAGGGTGGATCTGTCTGTTTAAATAGGGCTCAGTAACAGTTTTCTAATTTCCTTGAAAAAGTTTCTGAATTACTAGAGACGAAAGCGCTTGGAATACTGTTTAGACCGTTTGGATTATTGTTTTTTATGTATCTCCACCTTTCGTATGTTCTACTGAATAAATTCTTGGATAAACTGTGAGTCGGCTTTTGTACCTGAACCCACTGCTGCTGTTTTTCTCTTTTGAAGTTTGTGTTGCCTACTACTTCTGTGCCTTGTCATACTCTTCAGCTTTCCCCCCATCCCTTCAACACTGTAACTGGCCAAAACTGCCCAAAAATAATTGAAATATGCTGGGGATCTGAGGGCCACTAAACCTCCAGAAGCCATTGAGTTTGAAATTCTCAAAGGTACCATTTAGAGATGTTTTCCAAACTTTGATCCAATGATGACCTAAACAAAAATTTTGACATAGGAAAGAAATAAGTTACTAGATCCAAAAAGAGCATGTCATTTTTTCCCTAATTAAGACAACCTTACACAAACTGTAACAAAGCCATCTAGATTAAGTTTAAATAGTACACTACCGGATTAACTAATACATAATGCTCCATTTAGATTAATTTATACAAAATGCTCACCAGATAGTTTAAGTGACTAACCTAGCAATATCTACTAAACTCATAATCTCTGCCCCAAAATTAACTCCTGTTGTAGTCAAACCAAGTAATGTAAGTGAAAAGATGGTCTGATTATAAATAAATTAAACAGCACAGGCAATGCCTAGACTAATTAAACTGTTTGACCAATTAGCTGTGTTTTTTCTTTCTTTCCTCTCTTTTCTGACTGTAAATTGAAAAGACCATTCTGTCCTGAATATTTCTGTTTTTTTCCTATTGCAAGTACAGTCACTAATTACATTGTAAAGTGTGAACTCTTCACCTTGAGTGGACTGAAATACTATACTGCATTTTGAATGTTGAAGGCTCCTGAAATGTTTGTATCCATGTAAATGTACTGTTATCAATTTATACTTACTCCCAGTTTCTTTTTCATATATATATATATATATATATATATATATATATATATATATATATATATATATATATATATATATATGTGTACATGGTGATGGTGCTGCGGTAGCATTGTCGCCTCACAGCAAGACATTGTCCCGTTCGATTCTCAGCTAGAGCGTCTTCTGTGGAGACATGCGTGAATGGGCGTACCTTCATTGAAGGTTGTGCATTAGGGCCGGCAACTCAGCACGTAAAAATCAACTGCCAATCATTAGCGGACCGGAGTTCCCCTGTGGCGACCCCTAACCGGGAAAATCCGAAAGCACAACAACATATATATATATATATATATATATATATATATATATATATATATATATATATATATATACATTTTTACTGTGCTTACATAATCTATTTGCGTAATGTCTAATTTAACTGAAAGTAGCTGCCTATGATTTCCTGTGACTATTCTGCCTATGTACCAGTATTACATTGCAGTTTTGATTTAAGTTATTAGACTATGTCGCGCCCTCTCCCTCTCTTGCACACTCACACTTTAACCCTTTCTTTCCAACCTAGCTGCTGTTAAGCTACTTTGTGTTAGTAATTGTTTTATATCCCTTCTCTTCCAGTTTGCCTTGCCAGGTGTAAATCATCCCTGGTGTCTCCTGCCACCCTTTGAGGTACCCTGGATTCCTGCATGTTGAAACAGCTCTCTAAAGATAATATTTAACTCTCCCTGTGTTTAACTGGTTCCCAAGCTTAAGCTGAAAACATAAACGATAAAAAAATAAAGTGTATGTACCTTTTTTGAAAGTTGTTTGCACTCCCTCTAGCTGTATTGTAATCCTACATGTGCATGCTAACAGCCTACTGTAGACCGCACTCAACCTGCTCTCTCCAGTCCATCACCACCCCCTAGGTGTTTGTGGCTCTCTACTGCAGTTACAGATCTGTCCATTAGATGGGAGCATTTATCCACTTTTAAATTTTTCACTCTAGACTAAATAAGCAATAAATGTTAAATAGATAAATAAAAAGAATAAAAAAAATGTCTGCCCTACTTTTGCTCTTTTGCCCTGTCCTAATCTCTGTAAACCTCCCTGCCTTCCCTCCAGTCTCACTTAGCAAATTAGTGCCTCACCCCTGTGCCTTTCTTACCTTGTGCTTGCTATCCCTCTTACTGATTGTTCCTCACTCACTTGCTCTTCCGTCTCCTTGGCTCTACCCACTCTGTTTGCCCTGCAGGCTCACTCCGTTCCCCTACTCTGCATCCAAATTCCAGCCACCCCCCAGCACCTCTACACTTATAGCTAATATACACACCCACTTCCTCCCACACCCAGTCAACTTATCCACCCCACCCAGAATTAATCTACTTCTTCTAGTTCAATCCTTTACTATAACTCCACCCCCTTTACACCACTATAGGTATAGCCTAAGCCCACCCAATCTGATATCCAAAACAAACACCATGCCTACCAAACCTGCCACATTATTAACTGAAATACTAATACTTATTAGCATATCCCACTTAAACTATCTCACCAGACCTCTGTATGTCAATCACTCTCCTTCATTTCATACAACTACCTCACTCCATATACAGCATGCACACTCCCAAACCCACATATCCCCTAGCCTTTACTTCCTCAACAATACTATGCTCTTCCCCTATAGACTCATATCTTACCCTAAAAACTCCACTCTCATCAATAATACTTCTATCTCAAATCTTACAACCCACAAACTTAAAACTAAGCAATTCAAATACCTACTCTCCCACATTCGGCATTTAATCTCTATCCTTCTCTCTGGGGACATACACCCAAACCCCGGCCCATCTCCCTCACATAATTCAACCTTCCCATCCCACCCACCCTACTTAGCAGGTAGGTCCCTCCATTTCACAGCTCTAAATGCCCAAAGCATCTGCAATAAAATCCCTAACCTCCACGTCTGGCTTCTCCACAATCAACCAGACATTCTGTACATCTCTGAAACCTCATTGAAACCCCATATAAAAGACTCAGAATTGATTCCTCCCAACTACTGTATTATTAGAAAAGATAGAACACATAAGAAAGGGGGAGGTGTCACTCTCCTTTACTCCTCATCCCTCCTAGTGACCCCCTACTCCAAACCCATCCCTACATTTGGTAATGCTGAAATAATCTCAGCTCTTCTTCACATAAACAAACATAAACTTATCTGTATAGTCACCCTTTACATCCCCCCTGGAGACAATATCCAAATCCTCAAAGATATTCTTTGCTGGTTTTCTACCAACATTACTAATGAAACTATTATCCTGGGCAATGTTAACATTAACTGGACCACAATTCAATCTCCAACTAACTTCCTAAATATAAATCTTTTATAACTTCACTCAACTTATTACCTCAACAACTAGACCCTCCAAAGACTTCCACTATGGGAGCACCCTAGATTGGATTCTAGTTTCACATCCTCACTATATCATTGACAGTGGCACCCTTCCCAACCCACTAGGTGAACATCTTTCCATTTTTGCCCATCATCTTTCCTCCTCCCTACAACTAACCCATACCTATGCCTCTACTCAGTGCCTAAAAACCTTTAACCCTGATGAATTCTCAAATGCACTAAAAAGAGTAAACTGGAACCCACTAAAAACTTTATCCCTTGAAAATTCTGTTTTCTACTTCAATACAACCTTCTTAGACTGCTAAACTCCTTTGCCTGCTGGAAAACAAAATGCACAAAAAGCAACCCTGTCCCATGGTTAACTAAAAATACTTTGCTCATCATGCAACTCCGAGATAAAGCTTGGAAACGCTACCATAATACTAAAACTACCACTACCCTAAACAAATACAAAACACTTTACAACAAAGTAAAAAAACTGATTATCTCAGACCACAAAGCCTATTTTTCAACACTCCAAACCAACCATAATACTAACCCTAAAAAATCCTGGGATGGAATCTCCTCTCTCCTTAACCCAGGCAAAAAAGAAAACCCCTGCCTTGACCCAATTGCCTCCAACCTGAATTTAGCATCCCAATTTAACTCATTCTTTATTGACTCCATAGCCAAACTACATCATCTTTCACTAACAATATTGCTTCCCCAGTCCCACAACCACATCCACACATGCCTTCTTCCTCTAGTAACTCCAGCCCCCAACCTCCTCCCTTCTCCATGAATCCTATCCCTATATCTACTATAAAAAAACTACTCCTAAAAATGAAACCATGTTCTAATGCTCCTGACGTGATACCCTCCTACTTCCTAAAAATAGCAGCAGAAGCCATTGCCTTGCCTATCTGCATTCTAATAAATCGATCACTTTCAGAATGCCATGTTCCCCAACTGTGGAAAAAGGCCTTTATTATTCCACTCCCTAAAGGAGGCAACAACAATGATATCCCAAACTTCCGACCTATCGCCATCTGATGCCCTATTTCTAAAGTTCTCGAAAAATGTATCCACCTTCAACTTCTACCCTATCGCTTAAATAACAACCTTCTTACTCCATCACAGCATGGATTCTGACCAGGACAGTACCACCACTGCTCTTCTCTCCTTCCGAGAGACCATTAACAAGGCCCATGACACTGGTCATATTGTATCCACTCTCCTCTTAGAATTTTCAAAGGCTTTTGACACCATCTCTCACAACCTTCTCATTACCAAAAACTCTCTAAACTAAACCCATCCCCCTCCTCTATCAACTGGTTCATCAGTTACCTATCAAACAGGTAACAAGCAGTCAAGTGGAAAAAAGCTACTTCACCTTTCCTAGATACTCCCAAAGGACACTGGCAAAAAATCACTGAAAGTAACAAAAGAACAGCCGAGGAGTGCTAAAAAATCTCATTTCTTTACTGTAAGTGCTTTCGTTCATCCATACTATGCAATGAACTTCTTCAGACAAAACTCTATCCAACATTCAATGCCTTATATAAGGGCTGAATGAATTTAGCTCAGTTAAATGCATTCTAAAGTAAAAATCATTGGATAGGTAATATGTGGTATGAAATGTGTATACATTTATTCAGTTACATTTTACTATGATGATACCACTCAATTTAAGTAGCAGTTTTCTTTATAATATATGATATTATTTAAAAAAAAAAGGGGTCAAAGTTGATTCACTCTTTTAGCTTAGCATCTAGATAGGAAGTGGAGGCTGTTTATTTATTATTGCATTGTCTACAGACACAACGTGTTAATACATATATTTTAGTATGGTTATATTTGTCTTATTTTGTTTGTGTTATATAAGAAATTATAATGTTTAAATTTCTTTGTGATTTTTAGCTTTTTAAATTTCATTTGTAATGGCATTTCTTATAGCACTTAATTTGATCAATTTGAGAAAGCTTGTTAATTGTTTTATTACCTTATTAACTAATTAAGAGCCTTATGCAAGGCATTGAATGTTGGGTAGAGTTTTGTCTGAAGAAGTTTATTGTATAGTGTGGATGAACGAAAGCACTTACAATTTCCATCCACTAGTATTTCCTGCTTGCCTGACTATTGTTCATGAGGAGGTGGAGATACTTGCTGTGTGTGCTACTATACTGCTCATAAGTGTGATTATGACATCATCACATGTGCTGGTGGAAATCCGTATGTACACCCTGTAGTGTTCTGATCATCTCTTGCTGACTCTTTGTGGCAGTCATCTGTGCCTGAACAATGTTCTGGCACATCTGCTGTTGGGTAGGCAAGGCTTTCCATCTGTCTGGAACTAGCTGTGACATATGCCTTCATCGGGCACCCCTTTGCACAGGGGTTACAGTGGATACTGCTGTCTCTCAGATTGTAACATCTTCCTGAATGCATTCCCGTGGTTCAGCAAACTTTGATGTAGAGCTACATGGCGTCACTCCCTGTACTGACTACAATGTAATGACCTCATCTACCTCATCCACCTCACTATTTGAACCTGTGTCACTGCTTGCAAAATTAGTACTTGGTGTCTGGTGTTTGATCCTGCCAGTACATTTACAGTTGTGCGCCACTGTCCTCAGATAGTGTTGTAAATAATACAGTTATGACATCGTCATCAATAGCCATTCTGCTGTCAAAATCTGCCTGCTGTTCTGGCATGGTGGAACAGCTCATTTCTGCTGTTGACCCCGACTTTGGACCACAGTACTGACTTTCATACAAGTAGGTATTGAGCACACTTGCACACTTATTATGCAAACTCTGACTACTTTCATGAAGGACAGAAATTGAGGGTGCACCTGTTAATAAGAACCGTCATGTGTTATATGTACCTAGCTATGCACCGCAGTATTTTTCAGTATATGATTTTGCCTTTGGGGCTGCACTAACCTTCCTGACTGGATGAGCATGGTTGCTCCTGAGGTCTGTAACTGCCAGTCCACACCACCTCTGATTATCCTCACTGGTGTCATTGTCAACTCCCTTGTGCGGAGAGAAGGTACTCTTCATCAGTTGTTAAAAGGATGGCATGGGATGACATGCTGGACAAGCCACGCTGCTTCGCAAGGGACGGCTTGCACCTGTCACCCCTGGGATTCCGGATATTGGCAAAGGCTCTTGCCACCCCCATAGTGCCTTTTTTAGGCAAGGCTCAAATTCTAAACCTACCACCCTAGAACACAAAAAAGGAAAAAAACTAAGGGTAATGCTGCTCAATGCCAGAAGTCTAAATCTCAAAATGCACGCACTCGAGGCCCTTCTCAGTATGGAGAACATCGATGTCTGTGCAGTGACAGAAACCTGGTTCAAGGCTCCTGAGAGCACCCCAGCACTATCAGGTTTTACCTCTTATCATGCGTTCCGCCCCAAAATCCGGACAATACCAAGAAAGGAGGGGGTATCCATATTCATCAAAGACACCCACACCTCAAGACTGGTGGCAACGCACGATGCATCGGAGACCATCCAGGTGCAATTAACCATAGGCAAGACTGCTCTGCAAATTGTAGCATGTTACAGGCCACCCTCACAAACTCAGGAACCTCACATGGCCTTCCTGAAAACACTAGAGGGATAAATGTATCACCAAACACCATCATACTAGGTGACTTCAATTACCCTAATATAGACTGGGAACACTACTCAAGCCCAAACACCCTAGCCCAAAAGTTCCTGGAATTCATAAACTCAAATGCCATGGAACAACTAGTCACCATCCCCACAAGAGGAGAAAACATACTTGATCTCATCATCACGAACATGGGAGCACAATGTTCAACACCGAAGTATACCCCTCACTGGTGAGATCAGATCACAAACTAATCTCGCTGGAGGTCCTCATCCCACCCCACCTGAAATAAAAAGACCACAGTAAAGAACTTCTCGAAAGCCGACTTCACACTTCTAAAGACTAGTGTGGTCTCCTTTAAGGCCCCGAGCCGACGGAAAACAGTACTCAAGCCGCTGAATCACTTACAAATGCCTTCTACCAGCACCTGCAGGACTGCATGGATAAGGCAATCCCAAGCAAAACAAAGACTCTTTGTACCAAAGGCAAGCGTCCACTCTGGTGGACCCCAGCCATAAACAAACTCTACAACAAAAGGAGGAAGCTACTACAAGATAGAGCAAAATCCTTAAAAGGTAAGACACCCTTGATCACTATAAGTAAAAACTAAGAGCTCTCATAAAATCATCCAAAGCAAATTTTGAGAGAAAAATAGCTAAAGACTCGAAAGACAATCATAAGGCCTTCTTTAGCTATGTTAGAAACCTGGGAGGAAACTCCCAGATATGCTCAGAACTAGTTCAAAATGATGTGAAGATTACTGATCCTACAGACATTGCCAACATACTGGCTGACAGGTTCAGTGCAAACTTCTCCCCTCCCCAAAAGGAGAGATATCTATACCAAGCGATTGCAGCCCCCAAACATCTCCAACGCCCAAGTGAGAACTGCTCTCTCCAAAGCAAAAACACAGCATCCATGGGACCTGATGGTGTCCCCGGCTGTGTGCTCCACGAACTCAATGAGGAATTAAACCCACAGCTAGGACAGCTGTTTAATCATAGTCTTACCTCTGGATACGCACTCCAGGAGTGGCGCACTGCAACTGTGGTCCCACTTCACAAAGGCGGTGCCTCCACCGACCCTGGAAATTACCGCCCATTAGCTTGACCACCATTGCTTTTCAAACCAACCATAATACTAAACCTAAAAAATACTGGGATGGAATCCCCCCTCTCCTTAACCCAGGCAAAAGAAAACCCTGCCTTGGCCCAATTGGTGCTCCAACCTGGATTTAGCATCCCAATTTAACTCATTCTTTATTGACTCCATAGCCAAAACTACATCATCTTTCTGCTAACAATATTGCTTCCCCAGTCCCACAACCACATCCACACATGCCTTCTTCCTCCTTTAGTAACTCCAGCCCCCAACCTCCTCCCTTCTCCATAGATCCTATCCCTATATCTACTATAAAAAACTACTCCTAAAAATGAAACCATGTTCTAATGCTCCTGACGTGATACCCTCCCTGCACTTCCTAAAAGCTAGCAGCCAAGAAGCCATTGCCTTGCCCTATCTGCATTCTAATAAATCGATCACTTTCCAAGAATGCCATGAATTTTCCCCAACTGTGGAAAAAAGGCGCTTTATTATTCCACTCCCTAAAGGGAGGCAACAACAATGATATCCCAAACTTCCGACCTATCGCCATCTGAAATAACCCTATTTCTGACAAAGTTCTCGAAAAATGTATCCACCTTCAACTTCTACCCTATCGGCAAAATAACAACCTTCTTACTCCATCACAGCATGGATTCTGACCAGGACAATTACCACCACTGCTCTTCTCTCCTTCCGAGGAGACCATTAACAAAGGCCCATGACACTTGCGGTCATATTGTATCCACTCTCCTCTTAGAATTTTCAAAGGCTTTTGACACCATCTCTCACAACCTTCTCTCATTACGTGCAAAAACTCTCTAGAAACTAAACCCATCCCCTCCTCTATCCAACTGGTTCATCAGTTACCTATCAAACAGGTAACAAACGGTCAAGTGGAAAAAGCTACTTCACCTTTCTAGATACTCCCAAGGACACTGGCAAAAATCACTGAAAGTAACAAAGAACAGCCGAGGGTGCTAAAAAATCTCATTTCTTTACTGTAAGTGCTTTCGTTCATCCATACTATACAATGAACTTCTTCAGACAAAACTCTATCCAACATTCAATGCCTTATATAAGGGCTGAATGAATTTAGCTCAGTTAAATGCATTCTAAAGTAAAAATCATTGGATAGGTAATATGTGGTATGAAATGTGTATACATTTATTCAGTTACATTTTACTATGATGATACCACTCAATTTAAGTAGCAGTTTTCTTTATAATATATGATATTATTTTAAAAAAAAAGGGGTCAAAGTTGATTCACTCTTTTAGCTTAGCATCTAGATAGGAAGTGGAGGCTGTTTATTTATTATTGCATTGTCTACAGACACAACGTGTTAATACATATATTTTAGTATGGTTATATTTGTCTTATTTTGTTTGTGTTATATAAGAAATTATAATGTTTAAATTTCTTTGTGATTTTTAGCTTTTTAAATTTCATTTGCAATGGCATTTCTTATAGCACTTAATTTGATCAATTTGAGAAAGCTTGTTAATTGTTTTATTACCTTATTAACTAATTAAGAGCCTTATGCAAGGCATTGAATGTTGGGTAGAGTTTTGTCTGAAGAAGTTTATTGTATAGTGTGGATGAACGAAAGCACTTACAATTTCCATCCACTAGTATTTCCTGCTTGCCTGACTATTGTGCATGAGGAGGTGGAGATACTTGCTGTGTGCTACTATACTGCTCATAAGTGTGATTATGACATCATCACATGTGCTGGTGGAAATCCGTATGTACACCCTGTAGTGTTCTGATCATCTCTTGCTGACTCTTTGTGGCAGTCATCTGTGCCTGAACAATGTTCTGGCACATCTGCTGTTGGGTAGGCAAGGCTTTCCATCTGTCTGGAACTAGCTGTGACATATGCCTTCATCGGGCACCCCTTTGCACAGGGGTTACAGTGGATACTGCTGTCTCTCAGATTGTAACATCTTCCTGAATGCATTCCCGTGGTTCAGCAAACTTTGATGTAGAGCTACATGGCGTCACTCCCTGTACTGACTACAATGTAATGACCTCATCTACCTCATCCACCTCACTATTTGAACCTGTGTCACTGCTTGCAAAATTAGTACTTGGTGTCTGGTGTTTGATCCTGCCAGTACATTTACAGTTGTGCGCCACTGTCCTCAGATAGTGTTGTAAATAATACAGTTATGACATCGTCATCAATAGCCATTCTGCTGTCAAAATCTGCCTGCTGTTCTGGCATGGTGGAACAGCTCATTTCTGCTGTTGACCCCGACTTTGGACCACAGTACTGACTTTCATACAAATAGGTATTGAGCACACTTGCACACTTATTATGCAAACTCTGACTACTTTCATGAAGGACAGAAATTGAGGGTGCACCTGTTAATAAGAACCGTCATGTGTTATATGTACCTAGCTATGCACCGCAGTATTTTTCAGTATATGATTTTGCCTTTGGGGCTGCACTAACCTTCCTGACTGGATGAGCATGGTTGCTCCTGAGGTCTGTAACTGCCAGTCCACACCACCTCTGATTATCCTCACTGGTGTCATTGTCAACTCCCTTGTGCGGAAAGAAGGTACTCTTCATCAGTTGTTAAAAGGATCACTGTTGGAGGTCTCCCACTGGTACTGCTATGAGCAGCAGAGATCTGCCTAGCCTTTGTTCTGTCATATCACATTATGTCATTGGCCACCTTTCTGCACTGTGTCAATGTGCAGTGTCTCCTCCCAAATGCATTTATTTCAAAAATCACTTGGTTCCACATCTTAGCTCCTTCAGGTTGTTATGTACACCTTGTGCCAAAAAATGCTTGTCTTATGCCCTGAGAGCCTTCATGAGGATGCAGTTCTCTTCAGGGCTGAAGTTGTCCCTCCTCTGTCTGGATCCGTCTGCTGCTGGTTAATCATGCATTCACCTGAAAAAAACATATATGAATGCCCCTAGTGAAACAAGAGTTAAGTTCTCAAATGTGCATATTTTTGTAGAATGTCCAGATTTTTGGCTCATATTTTTGGTCTTTTCCTCATAAAACGTGTGGTTTGCTGGCAAATCACTATGGATTAAAGTCACTGAATAATGACTGGCATTTGACGTTTAGAGTGAATATCTTTCAGAAAATGCATGCAAACACAATTTCTGTTAATCTCACAACTTTCTAAGTTTATAAAAGCAGTATTTAAAATCTGTCCCTATTTTAGGGCTTTTGTCCTCCCATTATCTTAGGCTTTGTCCAGATTTCTTGCACTAAGAGGTTGAGAGGTATGATGAACCTATGAAACCCACTCATCAACCCAGCAGCACAGCAGTTAAAGCATCATCCAAACTGAATGTATGAGTACAGACTGCCAGTCCTGACATGTAAGTTTCATGCTAAAGCATGCTAGCAGCAACACAATGAAAAACTCCTGAGACCTAAGTTCAGAGCAAAAGCATACCAGCATTAACATAAGTAGTAAAGACAGCATTTTCAGTTATGATAGCTAGTTTCAGTGCAGTGTTATAATAGCAAGTGCCATCAATAAGTCAATAAAGATAAGAAGATTTCCACACATTGTTGAAGTAACTGCAGTGTAAACCTTTTTTACTACTGCAATCAGCGATAATGACTGATTGAAGAAACGCTATAAAGCATCAGCTGTAAGACAGTGCAAGAGTACAACATTCATCACTTATATTTAACAGAACCTGAGCATCACATGACCAAGATGTACAATGTTGTCTCTGCTGAAGTTTTCTGACACATTACCAATGGTAAGTCTTCCAAAATCATGCATACTGCTGTAAAATGAGATTTAAGACTATAACACTCTCGTCATTAACATCAGCAACTGCTTACTTACTTCACTTAACCCTAAAATCAATGTCTTTCTCCCAGTAAAATTGTCAAATGAACTGAATCCCAATAATACTGTAACTGAACTGAATGTGCCTAATTTTTAATTCATTTTCAAATGTAAGTATTTGTCAACCTTAATTTTCTTATTTAAATTCATAGGTTCATAGTGTTTACTAGGTTAATCACCACAAGGGCCTTTTTAAGCCTAGCCATGCATCCCAAATCTCTGACATGTTCTGGTACCCTTGATAAGTTGTAAGCATGGGCCTGAGAGATGAACCATTTACAGGTTACCTGTGTCCATTAGAGACATAGGTGCCAAACCAGGGATGAATTTCCGGTTTCCCATCCAGTTGTCCAAGTCGCACTTGAATTGGGTTAGGGAGGAACTCTGCTTCACATGGATGGGGAACCTGTTCCAGAGAAGGGATGGTCTTTGGGATACATACCTGTCTCCAGCAGGTCCTATTTATATTACAGGCAATGTTTGAGTCTTTAGAATGGGTAAATCTGGCACTGTTTGTTTTGCGGATAGACAGGACGTCCATCAGAGTGGGGTTTGACAATGCCTTGAATGCCAGACATAGATGTCCCCTCAACAGCTAGTAGGTGACAGAATACAGGGATAGGGCCTTGAGGAGGTCTGCATAGGACATGTTACTTATTCCATGTATTCTTTTAGTGAGGAACCTCTGTAGATGTTCCAATTGTTGGATATGCCTGGTTAGATACATAAGGGAGCATTGTACTCAATGATAGGTCTGCTTAATGCCAAATACAGTGGAACAATGACTTCCTTGGACTAAGATGCCATACCTTTGTTAATAAGTTGCACAACATAGAATTATTTCCTTATTACTGTAGATACATGATGGTCAAAGGCTAGATTACTGTTGATGTGCATCCCCAAGTCCCTGACTACTGGGTCAGCTCTTAGGGTTATCTTGCCAACATTATAGTTACCAGGGATGGAGGACTTCCTGATGGATACTATTATGCATTTCTTGGAATGCAGTTTTAGTCCGACACCAGTTATTTGTCTGTGTCAGCCCTTCCTGGAGAACATTTGTGTTGGTGAGTGATTCAATGATAGCTCTTAATTTGCAATCATCTGCAAATTTAATCAGCCAGAGGCCATTGATGGTGGTCTTAATTTTCCCAGGACTAATTCTTAAGAGATTCCACTTGTGACTGGCCTCTTTCTAGAGATGGACTCCTCAGTTCTAACTTCCTGGGTCCTGTCTGTGAGCCACCTGGCTATCCACCACCAGGTTACATAAGTGTTTGTACCTAACCTCTTAACTTTGTCAACAATATTCTAGTGGGGAAGTGTGTCAAATGCCTTGGCCAGGTCAAGGTAGGCAGTGTGAACCATTTGGCCCTCATCCATTGCTTTGATGACCTAAATTAGGAATTCACATATAACTAAAATATTTTAATCCATTTTATCAACTTATAAACTGTCCAAAACATAGTTGATGTTTCTTTGCACACTTTCGTTTTGCCATATTCAATGCCTTTAGCTGGCACTTGATGTATTTACATATAGATGTAGCTGCACTTTCTGATGATAAGCATTGCACAAGTATGAACCCTGGGACTATGCATACCACGATAAATACAAAATATTTTCTCTGAAATTGACAAATAGAAGGATAGCAGACATACATATATACATACATGCATACATACATACATATATACATATATGTCACATTTTATGGGATAATTAATATAATTGTAACTAAAGGGTGAAGTGAATGTTGTTTATAAATAAAATTTGGACTGGAGACCTTGTATGCATTATAAAGTAAATGTGTGAGCAAGAAAAAGGGATGAATTCCTGAAGGAACTGTTACATGGGAAAGTTACCAGAATGCTCTTTGGATACAGCAAAATATGCAGAATGCAATAAAATGTTTACAATGGAAGGTAATTGGTATGCATAAAAGTGAAAAATTGCTTCTAAATCAACCATTACATGTGGCAAAAAGTTAAACTACAAAATTACAACAAAATCAACAGAAATTAGTGCTGTTTTTGCTACAAAAATAAAAGTTACTGCCAGGACATTATTGTATCACTAAGCAGAGTAAGAAGAGTCAAGAAATAACATATTTTAATAGAAAATCCCACCCAGTTTTTCCATCTATGTTTTCACATTGTAAACTGCTTCTTGAACTAAATGTTGTAGTATATTCTTGCAACTTTAAAATATGTATATTTGTAATATATATTTTAGATATGCTACAACAGTGAAACATGCATTGCTTATTTCTTGCATTTGTGTTTTGCCATGTGTTTAATGCATGTGAAAATCATTGTTTACTACTGGTTTCTGTTTTTGTAGACTGTATTCAGGAAAGCTCACTCACCCCCACCTCTCTGTCTATATCTTTCTATATCTCTCTCTCACTGTGTAAGGGAAGTATGCCGGGAACTAGAAACAAAATGAAAAAGACATACTGTAGGCAGAAAGTACTGTCAAATAGTAGAAATGTATAAATCATTGAGTTTCATTTAGATGCTGCCTATGGCAAATTATTTGAGAAGCATAAATGGAAAGTAAGTCTTTTTATGTACTGGATTGTTACTACTAAGAAACAGGTATAGCCACAAGAACATATACCCTGTGCCTATATAGAGATCTGCTCCAGCAATAAAATGGGTCTTTGTGGCTCTTAACTGGTAGCCTGGAACATAGACATTCTAGTGGCATATTGTGAAACTAAGGTTTGTCTAAGGTATTACATAAAACAAAACATTCTAACAGGTAAAAGAGCCTTCATTGCTGAGCATACAAAAAAAGAAAGAAAACTGTGTGCAAATCAGGTGAAACTGGTAGTGAATTGCATGTTTTAGAAAATGGGGATCTAAGGGGTCTAACACAGCTGGACAAGTGATGCTGAAGGAAAGAACCTGTACTTTAGATTAGACAGTGTTATTAAAGAGCAAGAAGTTGCACAAAAAGCAATGACATTTGCCTTGGGGAATATACTTACGCAGCAAAGGGCTAACCAAGAACAAGTGAAAATAAACAAGACTGTCAACACTGCAGAGCTGTGCAAGATGAAGCTAGATCATTAACTATGAATGTAGAAATACTAATGCAGTCAAGAGGGTGCTGCCTTAAAGCATACATACTTACATACATACAAATATTTCAAGCATGGCATTAATGCCCTTCTAGCCTGCCATTTTACCAAAATAGTTGTTCCCATAATAAGTGTCCAGGCTGTTCTTAAAAATATTTAAACTAGTGCTTGCTTTAATGTAGTTTGGTAGTCTGTTCCATACATCAGCTGCTCTCTCAAAGAACCAATTAGTACACTTCTCATTCCTATAGAATCTTCTACATAGGTTGTCTGATGATTCTCTACTACTTTTTGATAACCCCAAACATTCCCAGAGGTAATTGTTTCTAAATGCCCTACATACTTGAATGTGTCTAATTCTATATACCTGAATAAGATATCTTCTTAGATATCTGTAAGAGACACTGTACAAGTCCATAGTTTTATAATAACTTAAGTTTTCACATCCATGGATGCTCTTGATATATTTCTACTGTACATTTTTCAGTTTACTCATGCTTGTTTTCTTATAAGGTTTCCATATTGTTATTCCATACTCAAGTTTGGGTCTAACATAATTAACAAACAATGAATTCATCATCTCCAATTTCCTAGACTTTATAAATCTTTTTATACAAACTATAGTTCTGTAATTATCATTAGCCAATTGGTTGATATGATTAAAAAACTCAAAGCTGGATCTACTGATATACCCAGGTCCTTAAATGAATTTACAGTTTCACTGTGTGCTGTATTAAATATTTACCTTATAACGTATGTCTTCCAAATCTCATATGCTTAGTTTTTGATTTATCAGCATATTATTCTCTTGTGCCCAAATGGTCAATTTTAGTCAAGTTCTTTTGCAGACATGCCCTATCTGTAAAACATGTAATCAGTGTACCCAGTTTCAGATCATCTGCATACAGACTGTAGAACACCTCAAATGAAAAAGATAGATCTGAAAGGTAGAACCTAAACAAAAATGGGCCTAGGACTTAGCTTTGTGGGACACCCTGACTGTAACCAAGAATTTCACCTGTCCACTTGCTGTATGATACTTACCATGTCCTATTTGCAAGCCATGCAGCTAACAATTTTATCAACAATATATCAATACCTAGTTGCTCTAATTTATTGATCAGTGTTTTGTGTATGACCCTAGCAAATGCTGAAGATAAAGCTATATAAATTACTTTGCAGCACAATTTTTCATTCATAGATGTTATTATATTGTTATAGAACATCATGCTGAATATGGTAATAGATCTAATTTTAATATATGCATGCTGAGATATAGTTTCAACTCCCAGCCTTTCTAATTCTGAGAATAGCATCCAATATTAACTTCTCTATTATTTTTCAACAACATGAAAGTAGACTTTAGGGTCTGCATGGCTCTGGGTTTGTCCTACTTCCCTTTCCATTTATACAAGTTTAATAAGTGCATGTATCCAATCTTGAGGAATCTCCCCATATTTATTTGACCCAGTAAATAATAGATATAATGGGACTGTACATTTTTGTGGAAGTGTTCTGAAGTCATTATTACTAATTCTGTCTCCTCCCTGTGCTTAGTTTAGATCTTATTTGCATATTTTTTTCAATATAATCTAATTTGATTTCAGTACATGAGGTTACCTGGATGTCACTAGGACAACGTATTTGTTTTGCATAAGATTTTGTAAATTCATGTGTAATCTGTTGTGTCCAAGAATAATGTTTAGAATCTATACACAGTTTAACAATTCGTATAGTCTTTACTCCTTTCACATCTAATGTATCTATCAAATGGGTTTCTATTATGCTCAATATCTTTATATAAATTTTCTTCAAAAATTTCTTGATCTTGTCTCACACTCTTCTTAATTTGTTTGTCCAGCTTGTTTATTTCAGTTTTCAAAGTTGTAGTTCAACTTTTTTCCATTTCTTATATTTTTTTGTCTCCTACCTTAATCAAATGCCTAATTCTTATTGAAATATACCTCCTGACATTGTATGCCTAGATCCTGATGTTAAAGATTTTTTTTATTTTTTTGCACGCAAACAAATTTTCTTTCAAAATTTTACACATTCCTTCTGCAGTTTTCAACTGAACGTATCACTCCAGTTAGCTTTTACATAGTAACTGTTTTGCTTCAATATAATCTGTATTTAATCTTCTGTGAACTGGTTTAGATTTCAGTTTGGCAAAATTATCTTGCAACAAATTAACCTTTATATCCCCGTGATCACAGCATATCAACAGTGGTAAAACTTGACATGAAATAACAGTAATTTCTTTAGGAACACAATGTCTAGTATATTCTGTCTACTGGTAGTTTGTTTTTAATCTGAAGCAATTGTTGTTTCTCAATATGCATTGTGAATAATTTCCTTGCTAATGTTGTTGAATCAATATTATTCCATTCTGCTGCTGGTAAATTTAAGTCCCCAGCCACTATTATTATTTCCTCTTGTGCTTAATGCAAGTAATCTATGAATTCCTCTGTGGCATCAGCACTCGACTTTGACATTCTATTTACTCCAATAGTTCTTATATGTGCCATTTTTTTTATTGTTACAGTTACACAATCTATAGTATTAGTGTTATCACTGAGCATGTAATAATCACAGGTTGCATAACTATCTTAACACCTTCACCTGATTTTTTGTTAGAATGTCTAAATAGAAACAGAGAAACTACTGGTCTTAATACTTCATTGATGAGCTCACTCACAATAATTTCTAAATATCATCAAACCTAGGTGGTGTTCCAAAGCAACACACCTTTATTCGTCACAGACAAGCAATCCTCAGCAACAAAAAATCAGAAATATTTTAACAGTGTTAAACATATCATCTTTTATATACATAAAAGTGAGTGTGGAAAATATACATATTGTTTAATTTTAAATCAGCCTATTCAAGGGAAACAATATAAACAGGACCGTAAAAGTACATTTTAGAAGAAGTACCCACCCCACACACACTAAAACTGATTAGATCAAATTCAATCCTAGTTAAGGAAAATAATACCTATCTATATCTGCAACCCACATTCCAAAAGCAGGTACTAAAAATGGATAACATACACATAAAAAGACTTAACTCAAATTGATTTATGGCTACCTAATGCAATAATGCATTCATCAGGTCTGTGACAAGAACTGAAATCAAGAAAAAACACTCAGCTATTTAACCATAAATATAATCTTACTATAACACTATAAATATAAAAACATGTGTGTCTAATAACATTGTTAGGTAATATTCATCCATGTGTACTAGTGTGCATAAAAAATAATTAACAGGTCAGAAAAATGTTTTCCAAAAAAAAAAATAAATAAACAGTTTTATGTTTACAGTCCCAAAACATATTTATGCAATGAAAACTAGTAGAAAAAAAACATACAAAAATACAGAAAACAGCCGACAAAGTAAACTAGTAATGTATAAAAGTGTGCAAGTGTGCGCATGAGTGTGCATAAGTGTCCACCAGTATGGTAAATGGGGGAATTGTGCCAATATTACATGGTAATAATAGCATGAAAAAAATGTGTGTTTTGAATTTAATGTTTAAATCACTGGTGTGATGTAATACATTTAATCAAAGCAGAATTGAGGTTAAAGTGATTAAACATATATACATTTATACACATTCTACACATCATTTTTATTATTGTTTAGTATATTTTTAGTACATGAAAATATTTTCTAAAAAATTCCCTAAATACCTTTACAGATTGTGTAGCACCTTGCATAAATAAGGTGTTCCTCTGGCATTTACATTTGATGTCAGAAAGATGACCTGATATCCTCCTTACAACTAATAGACTCAAGAGCCTTATTTATATCTAGACTTATTATAGTTCGTTTTTTTTTTGTTTTTATTAGCCAGATCTATTAAAGTATTAAGCTTAATTATGTTATCCTGAACCTTTCTATGTAGTATAAAACCAGTCTGATCATCATTTATTAATAATCGTATAATAAGGTTCAATCTTTTTGCAAGAATAAACAAACATTTTATAATCAACCATTAATAATGAAATAGGATGATAAGAAGAACATAAGTTAGAATCTTTATTTGGTTTCAAGATAGGAGATATCATGGAATATTTCCAGGGGGGTGGGAGATAGTAGACATATATTTAACTTGTTCAAAACCTTTTAACAAGATATTTAAAATATTCGCTGGGAATAATTTGTATAATTCTGAGATTTTTCCATCAAGACCAGGGGTTTTATTTCTTTTAAGATTATTAATTTGATCTTTTAACTCCTTAAAAGAGAATGACTTATCAATTTTTGTTCTTTGTTCTTTGCTTAATTTAAATCTTGCATTGTCTTTCAAAAAGTAATTGGTTATGCTGTTGATTTCTAAATCGGTCTCTTTGTTATTAATTTCTTCATGATATTTACTAATGCATTCTAACATGTCTTTTAAATCAGTCACTTTTTTACTTTTATCACCTTGTTTGGAAATTATTTCTTTAATATGATTCGTATTTTTTCTTAGATCTGATGACAGCCAACCTGTGCAAACAGTTTGGATTTATTAAGTTTCTAATTTAATTTTTTACAGATGTATTGATATTATATGGTGAAGTGCACTAAGATATTTCTAATTTAATGTTTTCAATTCATTTGCCAATTTGTCATAAGATTTTAATTGGATTTCAATTAATCGTTATTAGACTGCAAAGACATTAACTCTTTATCTCACTTTTTTTACATATGTAGCAATGTTTAATTCTACCATATAGATAAGCTTTTAAGGAATCACAGAGAATTACTTCTGAAACATCTTCATTATTATTAATTTCAAAGTATTCATCTATTTCTTTTCAACACCATTCCTTAAAGTCTTTTAATTTTACTATATAAGCAGGGATTCTCTGATAGTAAATCAAACTACTTGGCTTTAATGTTAATGTAAATGTAATAGCATTGTGGTCAGATAAAGGACATGAAGTTATCAATACAGCTTCAATTTTTGTAAATAAATTAGTAGAAGTAAACACTTTATCAATGTTTGTCTGGGTGTCAAATCTATAAAAATAATGTGTAATATCATAGGTATCTCTCACATGTTGAGAATTAATAAAATGATTTAAGTGTTTAGCTGCTGAGGATAGCTTAGGAAACTTATCAGTAGTTGTGTCTTTACTAGAAAGAATACAGTTAAAATCTCCTGCAATAATCAATTCACCTTTTGTATATAAGGTTATAATATCCAAATATTTCATAACAACTTTGGCTCCAATTCCAGGTATCCAGTAATAATTCACAAAAGTATGCCTTTTCTGTCAATTTCTACTTCTGCTAAACACAACATTCCATTTTTATCTGAATAGGTATTTAATATTTTAGGCATAGGTAATGAATTTTTCAAAAGAATAAGAGTGCCTCTCCTTTTTTATTTAAAATGAAAGCTCACAATAGTTGAATAATCTTTTAACATCAATCTATCTACATCTTCAGATAACAAGTGTGTTTCTTGTAAGAAAATTATGTGAGCTTTATGCAATTTTAAATATTTGTTTAAGCTACTCCTCTTCAGTGAATTATTAAGTCCATTTATCTTTAATAAGAGACAATTATATGTCAGCATTCATAAGAACATGTAAATGTACTGATTTAAGATGATTTAGCTAAAAATATAATAACTAAGTACTAATAATTATTGTTATGGACATATACAAAAAACAAAAGCAAAATTTCAGACTTATATACACTCAAACCTCCCACCATGGAACAAAAATTCCCTGATTTGATGATATAATCATACAACTCACACAGCAGCCAACCCATCCCAATGTCATCAAGATAAACAGTTACTACTGCTTCTTAATTTAAAACAATATTATTAATTATGACTATTTAGAACACACAATTTATGTTAAAAAGAAAAACAATATAAAGTATTAATTTGAGAAATATTAATATTTAAGATCATAGAAACATAAAGTTGGAAATGTTAATAATAAAGAATGATATTATATACTTCTGAATAGATGAAAAATACCCGCGAAATAATGCTTTTCACATTTCTCTATTTAAGCAATACATTTTATGTAGTCATTTCTTCTAATTAATCCTACTATAGAAAATGCTATAAATAGCTGAGTATTTAAGCATTTATATGGAGGAAATAAATAAAACAGACAACACCTATTACACATTAACCTATAGACATCATATAACACCAATACATATCAAGATCATGTATCATAAAACTTAAAACTCATGAAATAACATAGGTGAAAGGGTTAAAGTAATAGCCAGAATATGGAAATATAATTAAAAGGTGCTACAATTTAAAATTGCATATTTTTGTATATTGTATATGTTTATATATGCATAATATACTTACATGGCTGTGTACAGATATAACTGTGTGTATGTATTTGTAAGTTATGAGCATAGACTGTTGGAAACTCCTGGTGTTCTGGCTGAAGTGTGATTCTCAAACAATATGGAAATATATCACTGATTGATAAATATATTTCTTGGCATTTTAACCTTTCAGAGTTCTGCATTGTCTTAATTTTGCCTGACTGAATTATTGTCTGCCTGACTGAATTATTTTCTATATTTTCTGGCATTGTTTTATGTTTCTCATCTGTCCTGAAACTGTTTTTCCTCTCCCTCCTACCCTATTCTTGTAGTATTGTTATAGTTATTGGCTTTGTAGTTGTCCACCTTTACTATAAATTTGATCTGGGACACCCCTCTTAGTCTGGTGCTCACTCTACTTAATACAGAGAGAACATTTGGGAAGGCCAACCCACTTAGGTTCTTAATCTTGAATTCTTCTTTTGCTCCTCCTTCCTCTCTCCTTGCACTTTACTAAAAAAAAAAAAGTACTCAATTGTATTTATTCTGCTGCATTTTTTATTGCTTGGCAGTAGCCTGATTAAATTGTAACTGGTATTCTAAGACTTTTGGTTTAAGCACTTGGGCTTCAGACCAGTTGTTTTACATTAAGGTTTGTGGTTTGCACTGTTGTGGCAGGACAGGTAGCCTACATCCTTCTAAGCTGGGAATTGCTGATTTAAGGCTCAGTGTCTGTTACTCTAAAAGTGTATTAGTTCTGGTTTAAGCAACTGGGCTTCAGGCCAGTTATTTTACATTAAGAAGGTTTGTGGTCTGCACTCTTGTGGGAGGAGCAGTTAGATTCTGCCCTTCTGAGCTGGGAATTTCTGGTTGAAGGATTATTGTACCTGCTTATTTGAACTGTTTCTTTCTGAAATTGGTGTGCCTGGTTTGCCATAGCATAGACTAGATTCAGGCATGGTGAATCTAGCTTTGTTTGTATAACTTGAGCATTAATCCAGGCCATCTTTTTTGGAGAAGGTTCCCCTGCATGCCAATGGCAGGAGTGTGCAGTTAGAACTTGTCTGATTGAAGACTGCTGGAACAGGGCTCAGCTTTGAACTTTTTTACTGGTTAATTGGGTTGTTGTTTTTGTTTTGGCTTTTCCCGGTTAGGGGTCGCCACAGCGGAACTCCGGTCTGCTAATGATTGGCAGTCAATTTTTATGGTGCCAAGGTGCCAGCCTGATGCCCAACCTTCAACAAAGGCACGCCCATTCACGCATGTCTTTTGAACGCCACTTGACCGTGGGGAGGAGATGCAGACTCCACAAAGAAGGTGCTCCAGCCGAGAATCGAACGGGAAAACCTCTTGCTGTGAGGCAACAATGCTACCGCTGCACCACCGCGGCTTATTTACTGGTTAATACTGGTTAATTGGGTAATTTGTTTAAATCAGTTTGCTCGTTTTCTATTGTTATATAAAAAATTATACTTCATTCATCTGCTTTTACTGTATTTATATTTCTTCCTACTTTATTGCATTTATCTGGCTCCATTTATTGGTGCTTGTTAGTAGCCTGATTAAACTGTAACTGTTATTCTAAGCCTTTGGTTGAAGCACTTGGGCTTCAGACCAGTTGTTTTACATTAAGAAAGTTTGTGGTCTGCACTGTTGTGGCAGGACAGGTAGCTTACATCCTTCTAAGTTGGGAGTTGCTGATTGAAGGCTTAGTGTCTGTTATTCTAAAAGTGTATTCATTCTGTTTTAAGCACATGGGCTTCGGGACAGTTATTTTACATTAAGAAGGTGTGGTCTACACTCTTCTGGGAGGAGAGGGTAGATTCTGCCCTTCCGAGCTGGGAGTTTCTGGTTAAAGGCTTATTGTGCCTGCTTATTTGAACTGTTTCTTTCTGAAATTGGTGTGCCTTCTTTGCTGTAGCATAGACTAAATGAATCTAGCTTTGTTTGTATAACTTGAGCACTAATCCAGACCATCTTTTTTTTTTGCAGAAGGTTTCCCTGCACCCTAGTGGCAGGAGTGTGTAGTTAGAACTTGTCTGATCGAAGACTGCTGGAACGGGGTTCAGTTTTTAGCTTTTTATTGGTTAATTGGTTAATTTGTTTAAATCAGTTTGCTCATTTGCTACTGTTATATTAAAAAAATATATACACTTTATGCATCACCGCTTAGCAAGGGATAAATTATTCCCGGCACCATAAAGTCTGCAATTCAAATTTTCCATTAGAACTAGCCAGTTTTTTTCATTTTAGCAGTCAAATCTGTTTCTTTGAGCTCAGCACTTGTTCAGAACTTATTGTAAGCACTAAATAAGCTACAAATTACCACAGCACTCAACTTTCCTCACTTGTCTAGAGGAAAACAGTTTTTAGTAGTTAGTAAATAAGCACCTATCCAGGCATGTCTAAGGATCAGCTGCCGGTGTTTTCTCCTGTCTACCTGATGAATATGGGCATCTTGGGGCAATGCAGCAATTGCCTCATGTACACAGAGAGCTCTCTCCTCCTACCACCCAACACTGCAACCTGTGAGAAATGAACATATATAGCCAAACTGGAAGCAAAGCTCTCTTCACTCAAGGCTGGACTAGACAGTGAAGAGGAGAAGGTAAACACTTGCACCACACCACACTCATCACATAGTCCCTCAAAACCTACACCACCAAAACACACACACATAGCAACACAAAACACACATCTACATTCATGGAGGCTCTCAATAAAAATCTGCTCAAGCAGCAGAGACCTGCAAAGCAGAAACACAAGCAACATCCACCCCACAACACATAGCCCACAAACTCAGTGTGCCACTCAACCACAGACCATAAGGCATAACAGTGTACCCGACACTCTAGTCATAGGTGAGTCTATAGCCAGGCACACATTTTCCACTCACCAGGCTAAACACGGAGAAAGTTACTGTCAGCTGCCTGTCGAGTGCCAGGATCCACCACATAACGCATACACTCAGGTCACTCCCCAACAAGTACAAATATGACTCGGTCATTGTCCATGTTGGTGTGAATGACCTGAGATGTATCTCCCTGGACTACATGAAAAGAGACATGGAGGAGCTCTCTGATCTTGTAGCCCAGGCAGGTATGACCCTAGCCCTGAGTAGCATATTGCCATCACCCAGAATGATACCACAGTACAAGGACAAAATGATTGACTTCAACAATTGACTAAGCTTCTGGTGTCAATCTAAGAGGATTCAGTATCTGTCTGCCTGGGATGACATGATCAACAGACCACGATGCTTTGCCAGAGAAGTCCTGCACCTGTCACCCTTGGGATTCCAGTTACTGGCTAAGGCTCTTGCCACCCCTATTGTGCCTTTTTTAGGCAAGGTTCAAATGACAAATTCACCACCATAACAGGTACAAGCAAGCAAAATCTGAGAGTAATGCTACTCAATGCTAGAAGTTTAAACCTCAAAATGCATTCACTCGAGGCACTCCTTAAAATGGAGAACATTGACATCTTTGCAGTGACAGAGAACTGGTTTCAAGGCTCCAGAGAGCACCCCTGCATTACCAGGCTATAATTCATACCACACCTTTCGGCTACATAACCTGGACTGAAACACTAAAGGCGGAGGCGTGTCCATATTCATTGAGGATAGCCACACCTCCAGGCTAGTTGCTCAGCATAATCCATCCAAAATTATCCAAGTGCAACTAACTCTGGGCAAGACCGCAATCCAAATTGTAACTTGCTACAGATCCCCCACCATGCCCCAGGATTCCCACTCCTCATTTCTTGATACACTGGAAAATATTAGGGTACATACTCCACCATTAACTGGGAAATTCAGGGACTTCAAAATAATGACTCTTTTCGTATTAAATTGGATAAAATATTGAAATTAATGTACAAATATCGAACATTAAGTATTGAAAATGCATACCTCACTGAATGTGTCCACCGGAATATAGTGCCAAAGGGTTTAAGGGTATACAAATACCCTAATAATGTACAGATGGGCTCTAATTTTCATAAAGAATTATTAGAAGTTTTCAACAAGTGTGGACTAGATGTGCTAAAATTAATAATTAAGGAGAACAATAGAATACAACAAATTTTGCAAAAAGAAATAGATGAATTAGACACATTTATAAAGGAAGATCTTATTTTTGGGAATAAGGAAGAAAGAGACAAATATTATCAAGTAAGAAGTGAAATAGATATCAAATGTGAGGAATTAATAAATAGAAAAATGAAAAAATTAAAGAGGGACATGGACGAATATGAAAATGAGGTCAGTTACCCTAAGCCTACCTATTTTAATAGGAAAAATTATGGACCCAAAAGACAGGAGAATCACAACAATCAGACCCATGAGCAGGAATTACATAGATGGGATGAAAATTATTATTTTTCAGAATTTCCCCCATTGGAAAGAGAAGAAGGATTTAATAGGAAGGAAGGAAATTATAATAGAAATTTTTGGATGGGGGGGATAAGAGGGAGGGTGAGGTCCAAAAAACACAGGAAACAGCCCCAGTACTGAATAGACACACCGTAAAAAATGGAAACAGTATGGTAGCAATATACGGTAGTCTAACCACGTTATATATTCAACAAGTCAAGGGAATTCAAGTAAAACACTTGCAACGTCTCCAAAGTCCAATATGCAGCTAATCAACAGTCAGTTGAAAAAAGAAGAACACTCACAGCGTATCCAAAATATAAAAAATGTGTTTAATCCATGGAAGAAGAGTAAGCGCTTTTGCGTAGGATCACCTACACTTCCTCAGACATAAAAACTTTCTAAAACTCTCCCACTTTTAAACCCAACAAAGCAGGAAAAGTGCATTAATTAATTAAACAATCATTCAATCAAATTCATCTGCTGTTCAAAATTTAAAAAGAAAATGACAACTATTGCAAGAACAGCCTCCTAAATATAAACATAGCTTACTCAAAAATTGTAACTAACATAAATCTAACTGCATGAAACCTGCTCATAATCATCATATTACTAAAGCGTTTGCATTAAACACTAAAAGCCAGAGCACTCCTAGATCCAAAAATCGCATCTTTAACGAACGTTAAAATATATATACAAACCATGTATAAGACATCAATAGTGAAATTGCCATCAACATTTCTAAGTATTGCTAATTTTATCTTACATACATAAATATTAACATAAACTGTAAACTAATAAACAGCTAGAAAGCTATTTATATATAATAAAAACCCTTGAAGACGAAATCGCTAATTATATTGCATCAGAAAAGCATGTGTTCAGCAAAAATACTCGTACTGACAACCAAGATGTTCAAAGCTGCCATAACTGTAGTTAAAGTATAGGGCATGTAATCGCAGTAGCTAGCATTATTTAAAACTACTGTATCGTGACCCTGATAATAATGCGTACATTCCCAAATATTTAGTAGGATAAACTCCTTGCTAAAAAGTGTATATAAATGTGAATGAAATCATGCTGTTGATAGTATTCTTGCACACAAACACACGTCAATACGCATACTGACGTGCAACATGTAATTCGTTCCATCTAAACGATACGCCCACTATAGTGGCGTTACTCAAATTCCATCTTTCATTCACACTAAAATTTAAACCACAGCAAAAAGTGCCAAGGTTACACTTAATTATTACTTAATTCCTGCTTCCAAAAAGAAGCGTGAAATAAATACAGTATAGAGTGTCTGACAAACTGATTGTTCCCCATATAAATGAACGTCAGTGTACAGAGCATAACACTGGTGAACTAAACTAATCGCAAGGCTAAATACATAACTAGGGTCTTTGGTACATAAAAACTTATAGATAACTATAATAAGAAAGCTCTATAATGAAACCTATGAATAGGCAAATCACTACATCATCATTAGGGCCAACACTAATAGAATATATAGTGTAAAGTGTCCGCAGAGACCTGATATGACTTCTGAACAAATATGTCCACAATGTCAGCATGAGTGCTGTCATGTAAATATATACAAAAGCTAACCTATCTTGAACGGTCTGCATGCAAAACCAACATTGCTTAATGAAACACAAAACAAAATGTAAGGGGGGGGGGTATTAGAAATATATACCCCCATCCCAAATGTAGAAAGGGTCGAACAGCAAGTGTTAATTGATGGGTCCAAAAATACTTATCAAGGCTTTACTATTTATAATTTTAGTGATGTTCCCTTAATTAAAGAACACTTCAATTTACTGTGTAAAGGTTTGAAATTTATTCCTTATTTTAAAGGTGATGTAACAAGAACTTTAATGGACATCAAGCTGTTTTTAAGAAAAGTAAATCTAGAAATGCTAATTTCTAAGGAAAAAGAGAACAATAATAATATAAAAAGTAGTTCCAGCCTGAACCTGGTAAGAAAAACTATTTATAATCCACTTATTCATCCACAATTAAAAAACCTGGAAGACGTTTTGGAAAAGGAAATAAGACAATTACAAAGGAAAACTGGGTATATGACACATTTAAGCAACAAAGAAAAAGAAATACTGGATGAATTGAAGTCTAATTGTAATATTAGAATCATGAATCCAGATAAGGGTGGTGGAATAGTTATTATGAATGTCATACAATACAAGGGTAGAATGAATCAAATACTTAGAGATGAAACTAAATATACTTGTGTTTCAAAAATGAAGTAAATTTGGCTTACAATAAAATAGATATTCCCCCGGATTCATGAAGCTCGGCACAAGGCCGGTGTAAGGCCTGCGCCGGCCGTGCGGTATATAAATGGTGTAGTAGCGCCATATGCATATTAATGAAGGTGCGCCGCTACCACATCCACATGCATAGGACTCGTGCGCGAGTGCATGGGGCGTTACTAAGCTGCGCCCGGAGGCGTGTCAATGTCGGCTGGCGATGAGCAACCTAAACTGCTGAATATTATAGCCTGCCTGCAATAGTAATCGCACCTATCAGTGTCCGTGGATAATGAAATGTATGCAAAGCATGCAAGACAGTTCCCGGCCACACAAAATGGAGAACAAAACAGGAATGCATGCAACATAATATGAGTTTCCGTCCATGGAACAAATGACATTTAAAATCGTGTGTCCGTAATGTACTGCACTGTCAGAAGTTATACCCAGTGGAAGTGAAGCACATCATGTCAGCGTGCTGCCAATACACACGTCTAGCCCCATGGGTATGGTCACCAGCAGTCCCACAGTGGTAGTGATAGTACACAGCAGGGCAGTTGTGGCTATATAACAACCGTAAAGAAACCTGACAGTCCATATTGTATACCAAACACACACAAACATATGTATATTAAAATGTGCTATACACATGAACAGGAAAGTAACCGTCACATACACATAGGATGCTATATGCGGAACCGGGATATCCAAAAGTAGAACCCATGCATGCAAATGCAATACGCAACAACCCCTGTATAGCACATAACCCGCACCCATGTCCGAATGTCCACCAAATCCAGCTACCAGCCTTGCGCATCCGTACACCTACACATAGCGGGTATTCCCCATATGTAGTAGGAAGTATCGTCCTAGGCAGTGTCCAGATTGCAAATATGTATCCCACGTTTGTAAACATCCCATCACAGGTACGTAAATCCAAATGCCCGCGCGTTAATGTTATGGCAAAATGTGTGTACATCCCGCGTGGGATAAGTAACCTGTTGAAACCTCAGAGTTGTTTACACGCCACGGTGTCCATTACTGTACACATCTGGACAAAACATGTATGTGTAGTCATGGTACTGTTCAGTATCTACACAGACATGCAATTCATACTACGCAGGATGGAACAGCTGTCCACCATGCAGGTCACCCCACTAGGGTTGCCACCTGTTCAGATGGCCAAGGTGGGACATCCCTTGTAGAAATGTGAGAATTTGCAGGATAAAACATACCCCGGCCTGTGCAAAGTACAGAATTACACGTGTATGCCAAGATAAAAGCTAATGCCATAGCATTTGAATAGCTTATGCTATCCCAAATAATAGTTATGTGTACCAGATACAAAATACCTGTATCATGCAACTAGTACAGAAATGAAGAAATATATTATTGTCTTAAAATCACAGGACATTTGCCATGTCTTAGGTGTCGCAGGACACAACTGTCCAAAGTGGGACCTCCCCTTGCAAAGAGGAACAAGTGGTAACCCTACTCCCCACTGAATTATCGACAGTATATATTCAACTCAATCACATACCGACACCACCTCTCAACCTATTACAGCAACAAAACCTGGACAAAGCCTAAAAGGATGGGTGGACAAATAGGGACAGATGTAATTACTGCTCTCACAAGCTTTGAAAGTTCAAGGAATAATAGTATGTACATAAGCAGGAAATGTTGTGAAGGATGTGGGGTAGTCCCCAGTATTACAGAGGTCCGTACATATATACTGTAACAAGCCGTCACATATGTTGACTGTACTACTGCATACCCGTAGTTAATTCATAGTTAAGTCATGTGCAAAATAATAACCCTCGTAAGAATGAATACAGGAAATAGTCAAATGTGAATGGGAACACCACTCACCGTGGATTATGTATCGTAACCGCCCCCACCCATATTATGTACTGCCAACATCATAAGCTGCTGACAGGTGCCCAAACACCTGTGTCTGTAAACACAGATTAAATGTTTAAAATGGACAAACCCTGTCCATGTGTTTTGTCTGACATTTAAACATGGTCAGGGCAGTTCCGTTCACCAGGTGGACAAGCCTAAACCCAGATCACCACATGAACACCCTGACAATTAAAGACCTGTGTGTGTCAGGACTATAAGCCTTTGGGTTTTGAATATCCCCGCAGTGATGAAATATGCAGCGTGGGTCCAGAGCAGTAGGGAATAGGGAATGTGTAACATGTAGTACCGCATTTTTCCCAGCAGGAGAATGGATGCCTGAGACGTAAGTGAAGCGGTGAGGCATATGTTAATGTAGCTATGTACTATGGGTATGCATATAAATGAGTCAGAACACCAAATGTATAGTGGTTACAGCATCCGGCCAACGTGAATGCAGTCCCGGTTGAACAATGACCACAGCACATATAATGTGAAAGTGTAATGAATGCGTCTGTGCTGTACAGACAGTTAAATATGTAAAGGTGAACGTGTGTTTCGCAAACGTCCATTAACCGTATTACAGATAATTACTGGTACTGTCACAAGTAATAAAGCCCACGTAAGCACAAAGACTTAGTAAACATATGTAACCCACAATAAGGATATGCATGCGCGCCTGCACGTAACCCACAATAAGGAAATGTGTGATCCGCTCACAGCATAGTAAATGAATGCTGTTTCCCCCATGTTAGTTATACATGGCTCAAACCTGTTAACCTCGTAAAGTATGAAACCGGACAAAGCCATGCACGCTACCAGTACAAATAGGGACAAACACCAGATATGTGCCAGAACAAACATAGAAAGTGGATAGAATAACGGGTGTGTCAGTAGCATGGATTCTCTGAAGGGTATGCAGTCGTAACCTGAACTGCTTGCCAGAAATCCCCACTGTAAGTCTCAAATGAAATGCCACGACATTGCCAGATAGACACAGGTTTATTTAAAACACAGCGAAGATAAAGGGGCAAGCAGCTGTACACTCTGCGACAATCTGTATAGTGGAAAGGTATGGTATGGATATAGATATATGTGTATACACATAATCCACAGACGTAAACCAAAGCAAGTTATGAAATGAGGATTGTACATGTATATATGTATACACAACAGACTTATGTCCCGTAGATATGACATATGTACATAAATAGGTGATGTTATATCTAATATGGGTAGACAAACAGACATGCAGGAAAGGTGAATAAACCGCAGCATTCCAAACCATTGGACAGAAAGTGACAGTCCAGCAAGTTCTACACTTTAAACATGCAGATAGGTGTCCATTGCAGGACTCCAAAAATTGAATCTTACGTAGTGTCAACTGACATTGACGCAAAAGAAGTGACCGCAGCAAATAGGAAATAGCTGTACATGCAACAGTATCAGGTGCAAGGGTGACGACACATGTGTCGATAGAATGTATGACGTACAAACTGATATCTGGAGAGTGGGGAGTGCATATAAGTGTCTCCACACTTCAGTACCGCACACATTAAACATGTGTAATGGGTACTGTAGAGGGTTGTCAGGTATGGGAATCATGGGTATGCAGAAATGGGCCTAGGTGTTGTTTGGCAGGGATTTGAGGCCCGCCCGTGGGAGTGATGTGGGTATAGCACACGCCTATATTCTCAATAATGGGGCAAACCATCCACTGGATATTGCGGAAACCATTTTGGCAATATGTAGGGCCCCTATATCAGTGTCATGTAGGCGATTATCATGGATGGACATGCGTACGACCAAGATGGTACCCATAACTGGCAAACTGTCAGAATAACACAGCTGCACTAAGGCATAGTACATGAAATACAAATAGGGACTATATTAGATATACCCCAGACAAAGTCAGAACGTCGTGAGAATATGACGAAAAAACACGGACTAGCCGCAACCAAAGAACAGAACTGGAACCAAAGCCCAAATGTGGAAATGACACAAGCGAGGCAAATGCAGTCTTAGCGCTTTCTTCCACTTTAATCAAATGTGAACTTCTTCAGAAACATGTGCCCTCCCCAACACATGTCTTTTAAATCCCACAAACAGGATATGATGTCAACATTTAGTTCGCAATAATACACATAAATACAAATATAATTATTACATTTATAAAAAACTATATTAATTCAGTAAAATAAATTCTATATACAAATATTAAAACTGAATGCTGGAATGGAAAATTGCATTGAATTGGTTAATGGTGGACATTCCTGATAATAAAAACTTAGTAATATTGGAATAATCTTACAACCATTATGTGATGTCAAACAATATTATTTATACAACAAAAAACATTTGATATTAATAACTTCGTTAAGCCCTGGGTATTGATCCGCCCCTAACATTAATTGCCAGATGCTCTCTTTTTGCTCTAATTTATTATTGATATCCCCCATGAATGTCACTTTATCTATGTGGTCCAAAACATGAAACTCAAACTTTTTGAAATCTCCACAGACTAAAGAATGCCTTGCAAGTGCATTATTTTTATCCCTATTTTTGATAGCTAAGCTATGCTCATAAATCCTTCTCTTTAAAACTCTAACAGTTTTACCCACATAGTAGCATGCACAGGATGCACAGCAAGCCAAATATACCACAAATTCACTATTACAGTTGAAATATTTCTTTGCCCAGAAAGTTTTTCTAGAATGTTTCAAAGTGACAAAGGAACTGTTGCTCAGGAATCTGCATTGTCTACAATTAGTACATGCAAATGTGCCTTTTTTAATAAGATCTCTAGACTTCACTACAATGCTGTTGTTAGTATTTTCTAACATTTTCTTAATGTTAGTAACTGTTTTATATGTAAACAATGGTTTCATCCCTACACTTTTGACTAGCTCTTGATTACCTAGAATTATTCTCCAATTCATTTCTATAGTTTTCCTGATTTCTTCAACTTCATTAGTTATAGGAAGTGGAAATGCAGTATGGAACTCACAATTCTCATTTTTATTGGCATTCTCATGCCTTTGATGTAATACTCTTGGTGCTTCCACAGAAATGTCTGTAGCTAATAATATGGGTTTTGCTACACCTTGTCTGAGTAAATTTACTTCCTTCTCCAGTTTTTTTAACCAATTGTGATTATATCCTCTTATTACAAACATATCTCTCAATTTTATTAGTTCTTGCAAAAATACTGAGTCATTTGTAGTCAATCTGCTAAGTCTAATCATTTGACCCTTCACTACACTTTTTTTCATATGTTGTGGATGTAAACTTGTCTTGTGGAGATATTGGTTAGTAAAGCAAGATTTCCTATAAACTCTACTTGTAATGGTGCCAGTGTTATCACTGATACCCAAATCTAAATCCAAAAAATGTATATTTCTACCAAATTCTCCAAGTTTGAAAACTAAAAAGCTAGTAGTGGTATTGATGTCTGTTAACATATTCTCAAATTCACTTAAATCACCTTTCCACACAAAAAACCATTGTTTACATATAAAACAGTTACTAACATTAAGAAAATGTTAGAAAATACTAACAACAGCATTGTAGTGAAGTCTAGAGATCTTATTAAAAAAGGCACATTTGCATGTACTAATTGTAGACAATGCAGATTCCTGAGCAACAGTTCCTTTGTCACTTTGAAACATTCTAGAAAAACTTTCTGGGCAAAGAAATATTTCAACTGTAATAGTGAATTTGTGGTATATTTGGCTTGCTGTGCATCCTGTGCATGCTACTATGTGGGTAAAACTGTTAGAGTTTTAAAGAGAAGGATTTATGAGCATAGCTTAGCTATCAAAAATAGGGATAAAAACAATGCACTTGCAAGGCATTCTTTAGTCTGTGGAGATTTCAAAAAGTTTGAGTTTCATGTTTTGGACCACATAGATAAAGTGACATTCATGGGGGATATCAATAATAAATTAGAGCAAAAAGAGAGCATCTGGCAATTAATGTTAGGGGCGGATCAATACCAGGGCTTAACGAAGTTATTAATATCAAATGTTTTTTGTTGTATAAATAATATTGTTTGACATCACATAATGGTTGTAAGATTATTCCAATATTACTAAGTTTTTATTATCAGGAATGTCCACCATTAACCAATTCAATGCAATTTTCCATTCCAGCATTCAGTTTTAATATTTGTATATAGAATTTATTTTACTGAATTAATATAGTTTTTTATAAATGTAATAATTATATTTGTATTTATGTGTATTATTGCGAACTAAATGTTGACATCATATCCTGTTTGTGGGATTTAAAAGACATGTGTTGGGGAGGGCACATGTTTCTGAAGAAGTTCACATTTGATTAAAGTGGAAGAAAGCGCTAAGACTGCATTTGCCTCGCTTGTGTCATTTCCACATTTGGGCTTTGGTTCTAGTTCTGTTCTAACGTCGTGAGAATACTGGCGTACCCATGAATATGGATGTTATGAGTGTTACTAATCATGTAATGGAAATGTCAGTCACTATTATCTACCGCACAGTCCGTAATGCCTTGCCAGCAATTTACCAGAAAGGCACATCACTATGACAAATGTAACAAGGTCAAACGTCAGGGCGTTTACCCATAATGTGTACAGGTTAGGGGTATGAAGGTAACCTGTCCAAAATACATGTACAGAACTAGTGATACTAGGTGGACAGGTGAGAAGAAAGACATCAGGACAAATGAAAAAACATGTACAAGACACACGCATGTACTACGACAAATGTGAATGACAACGTATGCCCTGTGAATGTCAATGTGGAAGGTTAATAGACACAAAAGTAATGTGTCCCTCAGGGTGTCATGCAGTGTCACCATAACAATGTCCAGTCCCCCAGACACGTACGTGAGCTCTGCCACTGACAAAAAGCGCAAATACCGGCGCACGCATACGGTACATGATAGACCAATTAGTGTGGATAAGCAGCTGTTGGCCTGTGTGAGGAATACAACTGTCTGCGTGGGTGTGTCCTGCAATGTAAATGTAATGGCATGTGGCCTGTGATGCCGCCATACAGTGTGTGTATTGGTGTCAGAAAGTTGATATTTTGTTACAGACACATACTCCGCAACTGTACGGATTTACGCAGAATGTGCAGAGTTCTGCCTCATATGTTTGGTGTGTTCCACATAACAACAGTAACATTCTGGCACTTTCATGATAACTGAAGACATGAAATAATGACAAACATGTGAGTAAGACACCAAATCTGACAGAAAAGCCATACTAATGCAAAACCTATTATTGTGTCAAATATCTACGTTTGTAAGAGCAACATGTCAATACTGCCCCTATGTGTCCCACTATCAGATAAGGCCTTGTCCAGCAACTTGCTCTAGGAGGTGGAGTGGTATGAACAGAAACAGATCCATGTGTGAGGAAACAGCAATATCGACTGCAGGATAACGCAGAAGGTATGAAATGCGCTGCAGTAGGACGTGCAGTACTGTCCGCAGGTATGTGCTGACATGTCAAATGACACAGCAGTCTACATGAAGAACCTATAGGGCTGTCACCTTTACAAATGATGATAGTGGGACATACCCAGAGCCATGCACACAGCACAAATAGACATACACACATCAAAACTAGGCCATGATACATGAAGCCTCCAGCGTGTACGAGTACAGTGAGAGTACAGCAAGGATAGATGTCTGCCAAGATATACAGCAAACGCCTGTAAGAGAGAGAGAGAGATACAGACATACACACACACACACACACACACACACACACACACACACACACACACACACGTGGCAGGGCTGGTAATCGAACCTACACATGACTACCCTATCACACTACAGCATGATGCATTTACAGAACACGCTACTGAGATTACTAAACACAGCAGACACACAGGCATTCTACTAGATGCGTGTCAACATCCACAAAGACAAAGACGTCAGCAGGATACATCTGTGTTGCGAAGCATCTAAAAGCATAACCTGAGTCCCGAGGCAGACGGGAGCATGCACACACACACACACACATCTGGCAGGCCTGGGAATCGAACTTACACTTAACTACCCTATCACACTACAGCATGATGCATTTACCGAACGCGCTACTGAGACTACTGAACACAGTACTCCCAGAGGCATACTTCTAGGTGGGTGACATCATCCGCAAAGGCAAAGACGCCGATAGGGAATGTATGTGTTGTGAAGCATCTAAAAGCATTACAGTGTCCCCAGGCAGCTGGAAGCACACACACACACACACACACACACACACACACACTTGGAAGGGCCGGGAGTTGAACACACACCTACCTACTCTAACACACTACAGCATTACGCATTTACAGAACATGCTACCGAGATTACTGAACACAGCACTCACAGAGGCATACTTCTATGTGGGTGACATCATCCGCAAAGGCAAAGACGCCGATAGGGAATGTATGTGTTGTGAGGCATCTAAAAGCATTACTGTGTCCCCAGGCAGCTGGAAACACACACACACACACACACACACACACACACTTGGAAGGGCCGGGAGTTGAACACACACCTACTTATTCTAACACACTACAGCATTACGCATTTACAGAACGCGCTACCAAGATTACTGAACACAGCACTCCCAGAGCCATACTTCTAGGTGGGTGACATCATCCGCAAAGGCAAAGACGCCGATAGGGAATGTATGTTGTGAGGCATCTAAAAGCATTACTGTGTCCCCAGGCAGCTGGAAACACACACACACACACACACACACACACACACACTTGGAAGGGCCGGGAGTTGAACATACACCTACCTACTCTAAAACTCTACAGCATTACGCATTTACAGAATGCACTACCGAGATTACTGAACACAGCACTCCCAGAGGCATACTTCTAGGTGGGTGACATCATCCGCAAAGGCAAAGACACCGATAGGGAATGTATGTGTTGTGAGACATCTAAAAGCTTTACTGTGTCCCCAGGCAGCTGGAAACACACACACACACACACTTGGAAGGGCCGGGAGTTGAAAACACACCTACTTACTCTAACACACTACAGCATTACGCATTTACAGAATGCGCTACCGAGATTACTGAACACAGCACTCCCAGAGGCATACTTCTAGGTGGGTGACATCATCCACAAAGGCAAAGACGCCGATAGGGAATGTATGTGTTGTGAGGCATCTAAAAGCATTACTGTGTCCCCAGGCAGCTGGAAGCACACACACACACACACACACACACACACACACACTTGGAAGGGCCAGGAGTTGAACACACACCTACCTACTCTAACACACTACAGCATTACACATTTACAGAACGGGCTACCGAGATTACTGAACACAGCACTCCCAGAGGCATACTTCTAGGTGGGTGACATCATCCGCAAAGGCAAAGACACCGATAGGGAATGTATGTGTTGTGAGGCATCTAAAAGCTTTACTGTGTCCCCAGGCAGCTGGAAACACAAACACACACACACTTGGAAGGGCCAGGAGTTGAACACACACCTACCTACTCTAACACACTACAGCATTACGCATTTACAGAACACGCTACCGAGATTACTGAACACAGCACTCCCAGAGGCATACTTCTAGGTGGGTAAAAGTAACAGCAAACCTTGAGCCCAGGAATATCTCAGTATATCCTTTAATGTTCAAAACCATAAACAACAAGACGAACAGGACAAAAATGTTCCACAAGAACATTTTTGTCCTGTTCGTCTTGTTGTTTATGGTTTTGAACATTAAAGGATATACTGAGATATTCCTGGGCTCAAGGTTTGCTGTTACTTTTGCTTACTGGTCTGTCTTCATTCTGAAATTGATACTTCTAAGTGGGTGACATCATCCGCAAAGGCAAAGACGCCGATAGGGAATGTTTAGAGAGTGAGCAGTCTGAAAGCATATTACCATCCCAAGGTAGACGTACACAAACACGCCAGTGCTGTCAACGAGTAACTAAATATCTACGGAGCACAACAACACTGAATAAATATGGGATGCGCCACAGACAGTACACCCTTCAAGAGAGCAACAAGTGTGTTCAATGTAGGCATCCATCGTGACATTGAAATTGGACATCTGGTGCCTGGATGACGACCATGGCTATACAGGATGTCAATGGCCATGCCCACATGCTTAGTATCACACGTCTGTTTGGAATGTACTGTGTGTCCATCTACACAATGGTGTACTGGGCATGCTCACACAGTTAGCTGTTGCAAAGGGCCAACTTGCATGCACACAGAGTCTAATCACGGAAGGGTGCAGTGTGGAATGTACTGTGTGTCCATCTACACAACGGCGTACTGGGCATGCTCACACACTTAGTTGCAAAGGGCCATCTTGCATGCACACGGAGTCTAATCACGGAGGGGCACAGTGTGGAATGTACTGTGCATCCATCTACACAACGGTGTACTGGGCATGCTCACACAGCTGTTGCAAAGGACCATCTTGCATGCACACGGAGTCTAATCATGGAGGGGTGCAGTGTGGAATGTACTGTGTGTTCATCTACACAACGGCGTACTGGGCATGCTCACACACTTAGCTGTTGCAAAGGGCAATCTTGCATGCAGATGGAGTGTACACACAGAAGGGCACAGTAAGGTATAACTGCCCTCATGCACAGGGCAGTCACACATGCAGTGACCTGTACACACACAGCTGCCATCACAGCTGTCACAGATGCAGGTCACACACGTACACACTGCAGTGTACACTGTAGCTGTCAAGTCAGCACCATGTCGTTGGTGCAGCACTACACAGCCACGGTCCAACAACACCATGTGACACATGACCACTGGGCTGTACAGCGGTGTACACCAGCTGTGCAGAGTACACACGTACTAACAGGGATCCAACAGGTGTTATGCATTGCAATGATACCAGTATACATGAACAGGTCGGCTCAAGACATACCATGGCGCTTACACAGCTGTGACACCTGACTGTTGCTGTACACCAATGAACACACATCTGGGTATGTCATACATGTGATTGTGTGGATGTGTGCATGGACTGCACACACAACACATACATACATGGCCTTTGATGTACCTCGTGCATAACACTGGCTTAATCAATGCTACACACGCAAATTGAATGTGGGCCCATGTATGTTGAATGCTCACACTACAGGGGGTAGCAGTGTTGACCGGGACACATACCCTTGTACTGGTCACCTGTGACACCCGTGATATCATATTGCAGTCCATGTGTTATGTATGTCAACACACATGTCCAACAATAGAAATGCATACAAACATGGCAACAGGAGACACATGTGACATCTGTACTGTGTATGCAGCAAACATGCATGTGCAGTGGCCGATGTCCATAACATAGTTGCACCTACCTACGACATGCAGACGCAATGCTGACCCATCATTGACATCTGTATACGGTGACATACAAACAGCACGTATGGAGGGATGTGTGTACATAATGTGGTGAACCACCTGTCTAGATGTATGTGTGCAGGGGGTGGCTCACAGTTGTGTCATACACCATTCTATCATGCCATGTGCTAACTGTACGCTATGTCGCTGTTGCGTGACGGTGGTGACATAATGCATACACAGCGGTCAGGTGTTAACAACTATATGTCATATGGCACCTGTAACACCTACAACCTCTCGTGTGTATATAGCAGCACATTTGCCAGATATAGCGTTGGTACACATAATGCAATCAATACCGCTGCATGTCCATCAAACGTGCCATCAAATGGCTGGTGTATCATTCCCAGCACTGCCATGTGTGTCAGAATGTGTGACCAGGGATGCCACATATCACAGGGAATATGTCCCAGTTGCTACACATCCCTGTACACCATTGTAGAGAACTGTACATACGTCAGTGTGGGAAGCATGATGTTCACCGGTGAGGTGCATCACACACATCGGCTGTCCATATACACATGTGTGGTCACCAGTGTGTGTGTGTCTGTATGTATGTCTGGTGCTTGGTGTTAGTGTGTATGCTAATATACGGTGGGAAATTATCACTGGCCCCACGTGTTGACTAACCCGTAATGGTGATGCATTGCACAACCCTGTTGATGCCATAGGTCCCAGCCATACTGGCTACCTGTGCATGTCCCTTCTCTGTGACACGTCATGTGGGTGCATAGTACTGTGAGGGTGATGACCACAAAGGCAATGGTCCCCAGCTGCACACTATGGGGTGTGCATTATAGTGATGTACACCCCGTGACTGCGGCCATGTTCATGTACTGTTACAGGGTCCTACTGCTGCACAGTGTGGCCTCCAGCTACCAAGTGACACCTCACATCATCATTGGCCAGGCCGCTGTGTACAACCCCTGCATCATGTCACCATACCTGTAATGTGTCCTGCTATGTATGTCACGTCTCTGTCCAGTGTAGCCTGTGGCACCGACCACATGCGTCAGGTGCAATATATGTGTGGACATCTGTGTCATGTTTGTGTGTCCAACAGTCAGGATGAAGGTACATGTAGCATGCTGATTTTGCCAGATGTGCCTGTGTGTGTACTCCACAGTTACACATGGGGGACTGCAAACACTGCTACCTGTAGGCACATGGAAGTACACCATAGGAGGGAACCAGGGTATCATAACCAACATGGTGCTACAGATGTAACCGAGACACATACCGTGAACACATCACAATGCATGCTGCACCTGCACTACATGGTGTGACTGGTGCATGTCGACAGCACACAACTTATGTCACATACACAACTCAGTATTCACACACAACCACTGCAACATACACATCCCTCACTATGCATACACAGGTATTACATACACCTCTCTCTATGCTGTTCACCCTGTGCATCAGAATATTTGTGCCTAAACCTGCACCGATGGTGTGGATAACAGGGATGTGGCACAGGCTTCATCATATGCACAGGGTGATATGTTTGCCAGGGGCATAGGCTGCACCAATGGATAACATCATGTGTGTGTGTAAGGGCCAGTGAGTTGACTGGACATGTCTATGCAGAATGCATGTGGATGTTGTGGAGCCCTACAGTTGTGTTTGCTGTGTGCGTGTATGTGTGTACACAGTTCTGCCATTTGTGATGCCTACATGGGGTATAATTGACAGTCCCAGATTGTACAGTGCAGGTTGTACAGCTCACTGTGTCCGTCCATGGCCACATGACCTGTGCCTGCCTGGGGTTGCACGGGCACTACCAGGTGGAGGTACAGAGTGGCTACTGTCCGACGACACATGTTCACTGGAAACATGTGCTCGCTGAGACTGTCCAGGGCTACATCCACGTGGCCTGCTGTGTCCTGGTATTGACAGTGCAGCAGCAGCTGCACTGTTACTGCTACTGGCACTATGGGAGTGGGCATGTGAGGTGGCACGCTCACGTCGACCTACACTAGGTGGTGTTGCTGGCCTGCGTCCATGTGGCCTACACCTCACTCCTACCAGGTGTTCCAGCATTGACAGCTCCCGCTTATGGATTGCCATGCCTCGGTCAAGGATTCCGACCATTTCACCTAGTTGCCTATCCAGAACATTAGCAATCTGCTGTTGAGCATTTGCCAATGCCTGGATGTTGTCATTTAGGGTATGGATAGCAGCCCTCTGCAGCCTCTGCCCTTCTCTGTTCTGCCGTTCAGCACGTGCCTTTGCCGCCATTACAGTCTGGAACATGCATCTGGTGATACCAGCTGCTGCACTCTGTCCTGCAGGTGCATGTCTGCCAGAGGTCCTCATACGAGCAGCACCGGCCACATGCCTGTGTGGCACATCTGCAGTCATTACACTGACACTATGGTGTGTAGACACACCTTCTGTAGCCACCACACGTTCCTGTTCCACGCCAACAGACATTGACTGTCCTTCCTCTATGGCCACCGGTGATGCGGTATGTGTTGGCAGCAGAACTGTGTGTGGGGAAGAGGGGGACATAGCTGGGATGGTAGCCATTGGCACAGATTCAGCCCCTGACAACCCTGCCTGTACCTCATGCATATGTTCATCCCTGCTAGTATCTGTGGGGACACTAACATCAGATGGACCGCAGGAGGGTAACGCACCTACATCACCTGTGAATGCAAAGAAATACTGTAAAGTACAATAGACACAGACACACACACACACAAACACACACACAGACACACACACAGACACACACACACCATGCATGTGATTTGTCAGATGGCCTGCAGCATGCCTGCGATAGAGCAGAGGGCATGCAGCTCAGACATTAATAGTGTTAGTAAGCATACCTCCCTGGGGTGCACACTGCAGCAAGCAGGTGTCATATCAGTGGCCATGCAGTTCACACAATCATGGTAGTATGCATGCATCCCCGTGATACACCATGTGGCCCAGAACAGGATAACAGTACACATGGCTGATGTGACCTTGACATGTAATTTGCTGACATGTGCATTAACATGCATACATGTTTGACACAATGGTGTCCTGACACATGTACAGCATCATAATGGACTTCACATTGCAGTGTTGTGTGTATGCCCTACAGATAGAATGCATGTTTAGCAAATGTGCATGAGCACAGGAGGGTAGTGTGAGCCGTCTACATTGCTATACAGTGTGAAGTACAGACACTGTGCCATTGCATGGCAACATGAGGCATGTATGTTGCTGTAGAATGCATAATATGTACACATTGCATAGCCATAACTGCAACACAGTCGTGATGTTCGACAGATCGTATATGGTAGACTTCATTGACACCTCCAGTAGCTGTGCACAGGCTTTTAGGTTGCCCACTGTACCACATCAACTGTATAATCGGTCAACTAAGGCTATAATTGGACCATGTGTGGACAATGTGCAACAAGGTGTATACACATCCCATGTACTGTGTGGCTACATGTCTCTGGCCATCCCCCATGGCCATGTGTGCACATGTGGTGGCCAATTTTGTGTGATGGGCATCTTCTCCACATGTCTGTGTATTCCCATATGACATACACCCATACATGTCAGATATGTCACATTCCACAGGTCTATGCAGACAACGGGTTGTATGTTTGGTATGTGGGGTATAGGTCATGTGATAGTGTGACAATATTGCAGACAGAACACTACATGTCTGGGACATGTCAGGTGGCACATCACAATGTGTGCACCCGATGCAGGGGCATATGACACAATGGTGACACTTGTGGGCTGCCCATATCACAGCTCACTGTGTGGTACTGTGTGCGTACACATGTTGTTCCAATGCATACTACATATGCCTCCATTGTAGAACACCTCCACCATTATATGCACAGCTGACCACACATGTCGCAATGACAAGTACTGTGGTTTCAAGTCTGTGTATCATTACATGTGAATATATTGCACATGGGTGGCATGTGTGAATGCATGGTGGTGCGACCTGCATATCATGACTGGAACAAACATCAGGTGTGCAAGTGTTAACTGGCCACATGGCAAATAGATCTACACTGTAACATGCCTGATACTGATGACAGTCTCACCTGCAACAGACCCATGTCTGTGCAGCACGCCAGAGGTACCTGTATAGGGGTGACACACCAGTATGAACATTATCCATGACTGTATGACAGCCACAGGTTGCACTGTGCATGTGCACACATTCACCTGTGTAATAGCATATAGTATGCACATGTGTGCATACACAACGTAGCATACTGTAGTATGCAGCATGTGTGTCCACATACCTGGCATATGTTGTTACTTTACATAATGTACAGTGACACATGCAACTACATGGGATATAATAGCCATATGTGCATTACTGACTTACCAGGCAACTTCAGGCTCATTGGTTGGGAGACACCCACCTCCACGATGGCAACTAGTGTTTCTGGATGCTGTTCCCTGGGTGTCCCCAGACTGGCCAGTAGCTCCTCGGTGTGTGTGAGTGGGGGCTGGGTTGGTGGCCCACCACCTGTTCCATCTTGTTCCCTGGCGATTGCAGTGGCATGCTGTTTTGCATGTCATATCAGGTCCGTGCAGTGTCTGCGCACCTGCTGGTAGGTGCGGTTATGGCCACCCACATCATTCACCCTCCTGCGTAGATCCTGCCACAGGTCATCCCGCTGCTGGACATGCTGTGGCACATGGCTGAACAACAAGTCATAGTTGTCATGGAGCTGTGGGATGAGGACATCATCCTCCTGGCGGGTGTATGCTGGGAGGCATGTACGGGGCATTATCTGTAAAACATAATGATGGTGACAGGTCACAGTTTCAGAGATGTACAGAGATACTGCTGCACATACATTTCTATGACATCTACTGCATCTGCACAGTTATCTTTGCAAAGCACCATGACACTGACACGACTGACGTGTTTGTCACACATGTCACACCCATTATGCATTGGATATCATCACCATATATGTGTGTCACCTCATTACAGTGTTCATACTCCATGTAAATGCTGTCCTGCTGTGGGCATGTCTATTTGCCTGCACTTGTGTTCTTACCTATCTGCACATGCCTCGATGTGTCCACGGTACTACTGTTGACCTGGATGCTGTGTATATGTCACATATCAACACAGACACAGCCAGAATGGACTTGAGCAGTGACAATGCACACATATGCATGGACACCTGTACATGCATGTGTTTTGCCATATACATCTACACAGCACTGTACAACTGTTCAACATCCTGACACGGATCGCCTGTATTACACATGTGGTAGGCATGGGACAATGGATAGTCAGACGACATTCGCAGGGATGGTCATCAACCATAGCATGCGGCACAGTTTCCACGCTGTTACAGATGGCCATTGTGCCACCGCAAGCTGCATCAGTGCCACATTACTGATCCAGTCAGTTGATAGTACATCTACCATGCGGCCATCACACCATGTATGACTGGGATGACATCTGCAGCTTTGATGGACAGGGTTGCATGGTATGGTGGGAGTATGTCACATATATGGCACAGGGATCTGTCCAGCCTGTGGCGATCCTAGTATTAGGATGGTGGCTGTCCATGACATATGCCATATAGATCAGGATATGGACATGTAGCATGTCCATCATTATGGTGTAGCAAATGTCCTTCTGCAAGGTAGACGGTATGCTGCATAGTGGAGGTGTGGATTGTGAAGGCTGTTATCGCACATCCATGCATAGCCATTACCCCTTACAGGTGGTATGTGATGCAATATTGGTCACCACAGTGCTGTATATGCATGGACACTGATCTCCGTGCTCATGGATGGCACCCTGACATGACATGGGTACCTCAGATGACTACCTAAGGGGCCTGGAGATGTCACCATGTCGGGGGTGCACTGCACAGCACCATCCCTTACACAGTGTCCATAATGTTGACCACAGCCTAGGTAGCAGTTTATGGGTACAGGGATGTTCACCTAGCGGTGACACTGCTGGTATCATCCATCAGACTGTGCACATATGTCACACATCTCACACACACAGCCCATTCTGTATGTTGTTCACAACACTGACACAGCTAAACTGATAGGTTATGGCCATTCACAGCCTTAGATACACAGATGCCTAACATTTGTGTGTGTGGTATGGGCTACAATGAGGGTGGGGTACAACACATTAACCCTGTTCTACTGTCAGGCAGTGGTACACATGTGCTGTGCACATGTCACTCTTGCACCTTTTGTAGTTGTGGGTCTGTCAACAGGCCACTGCTGGAACACACCTGTGACATGCAAAGATATTTGTAATCAAATATCCTTGCTATCTTGTACATCTGTACTGCTAACATCTACAGTGCTAATGGTTCATGGACATGCACACCATACTCAGCAAGGTTATAGTGCGGTGCCACCCTAAATGACTGTCATCACCACTTGTGGGTTGATATTATCCAACACCTTATCTGTATTGTATGGTCATGCTAGGCACTTGTTCAGAACATGTGAGCATGTCATGAGCTAATGATTACTATAGCGCCCATTCCACACCATTTCCCACAGGTACACTGGCTGTCCTACACTTCCCAGCTTGCTTAAGGTACGACAGCTGTTATACATATGTAACGCACATATCCTGTGGGACATGTTTGTATATGCAGGCATGTCCAACTGTCACGTACCAGTGCTACTGCCTGTCTATATGAGGGATATGTCATACATGTGGCAATAGAGCAATTGTCTCGTGTACACATTCAATGCTCACTTCCCAACATACGGCACTACAGCCTGTGGGGGATGCACGTCTGCAGCCGTGCTTGGCCCATAGCTCTCAGGTGTACCTCATTACGGGGAACGTACCTCATTTGGGGTTCTAAAAGGTGCATGTTCCTCAAGGTTCCACATTGGAAGGGTCTGTCACACATTCATTGTTGTACATAGTTTACCTGCTAGCCATGGCTAGATAGATGAGAATCATAGTAATTCATTGGAATATCTGTTTTATACGTAAGACCAGCCTATTTTAGCCATCATATGCCCTTCCTAGTTGACGCTGTTAGTAAGCCAGTTGTAAGTGTTCCACGTTTCTCCCATTTGTCACACTGTATGATGGTTAATGTTCCTTATTTTGGGGACAGGAGGCTGACAGCTATGGCTGGGGGTAATGCTGTCACCAACCCTGACTGCACCTGACAGTCATTTGGGGATGTGTAACATTTGCAACACACCCCACCCATCACATAGTCTCACATAATCTACACCACTGGCCACACCTACGAGGACAACCTGTGCAGTATGTCTCCATACTCACTGTAGGCACCAGAGGTAGCCCCCATCATGGAAGACAACATCACCAGATTATAGCCCACAGACTCATGTGTGCCCACCACATACAGCCAATAGTGTGTTATGACATTCACAACACACCAGTCATAGCTGACTCTGAAGGGTGTCACACTGCAGTTCCACACAGCAGGCTACACAAGGCGTTAGTCATTTACATCTTGCTGTCAGGTAACTGCTTCTGCAATATAACCTATGCACCCATGCCACACCTCACCAGGTATGATATGTCTGTCATTCGCCATGTTAGTGTGACTGCCCTGTGATGCCACTTCACAGACTACGTGTGCAGGGACATGCAATAGCTCACCAGTCTTATAGCCCTGAGGGTGTGGGCCTAGCCCTGGGGAGCATTTTGCATTCGTCCAGACATGATTCCACTGTACAATGACTGATTGTGTCACTTCAACAGTTGCCTATGCTCCTATTGTCATTCCACAGGCATGTGGTATCTGTCCGCTACTACTGTCCTGGTCAAACACAATGCTGTGGCACAGATGACTTGCACCTGTCGGCCCTGGGAGTACAGCTCACATGCTAGGTTCTTCCTGCTGCTATACTGCCTGTCCTGCACAGTTTCCAATAACTGTCACCGGCAGGGCGGTAACTGGCATGCGCGACATGGGGTCATGTGACACATTGCTTGCATCTTCCCTGTGACGCAGGCAAGGCACACCTTATAATGCACCACTCCAACATCTCTGCAGTGACTGGGACCTGCCTGTAGGCTCTGCAGAGCACACCTGCAATGACAGGTTATAGACGGACCATACCTTCCAGGCACATACCTGGACCAGCACACCCACAGCTGAGGGGTTCCCATATCCCACTATGTTTTGCACACATCCTGGCAAGTTGTTTAGCACAATGCATCAGAGGTGCTCCATGTGCAACTAACTGTGTCTGGGACCGCTATACACATTGTAACAAGCAACAGAGTCAACATCATACCCCACGGGTAACATACCTTCTATGGTGGTATAGTGGACAGTGGGCCTCAGCTACTACTGATGTGTGACTGACAGTACCCCACACTTCACTGGGATAGCCACTCATGTACCGACACATCCATGAGTCATACCTTCCACTCTGCTGGATCAACACATACACACCACCTCCAAGACCTACATTGCCCTTGGCATGAACACTACCACCATGTGACTAGTGTTACACACCTGGGGTTATCCCCTCATTGGTGGATTCCGAACATATGCTAATCTACCTTGTTAGCCACATCCCAGAAACACACCCATCACAGCATACACAGTACATGTGTACTACTACACCTACTACAGACGTCTGCTGACAGCGGTTGTTAACATCATGACACCCGTGCAGATGGACAATGCACATACGAATTCTGACACATACCCCAGTGCACTTAATTAGCATGTACACAACTGCATGGATCATGCTATTCCACACAGAGCCATGATGGTATACACCAGATAACAGACGCCACTCTGGTGGTCATGTTCCATGGACATATGATGTACAACAACAGGTGTAGGCTGTTGCACAGTGGTGTACATTCCCATGTGTGGGGTGGCTCACTGGTCAGCTGTGGTGGGGCCACAGGGTCCCTCATCACATACTCCAAGACTAGCTACGTAAACATGACTGCCACACATTCTGGGGTGTACCACCAGGCATTATGGTGATATGTCAGCATTCGATGGCAACATCCACATCTGCTGTCACATACAACAGTCACTCAGGAACATTGCAGACCCAGGTATTGTTGGCAACATGCTGGAGGATGGATTCAATGCTGACAGTACACCCTCTCACTCACTACAGGGCCACAATCCATACATGAACATTGTGGTGTCCCTGTGGTCACACCTACACAGTTCTGACCTACACTCTATGTGTCCTGGGATACTGGCCCCATGTCACCTTCCAACATCCTAGACTGTGATGTCCACCAACCTCTGAATTACTTGTCTCCCCACTAGACCACCATATTCAGTAATAGCCTTGTTTCAGACATTGTACACCCTGAATGGCACACAGCAGCATTTATCACACTACACACAGGTGGCACCAAATTGCACGAGTGGCACTATTGTCCTACACACCTGACTGGACTGTTCTGCGTGGCTATGGGGCACATCATCAAGGACGTCATTCTCAGAGACATTGTTGGTCTCCCATCCTCTGCTGCCACCCGGGTTGGGCTTGTTAAGGCCAGAGCATGGCCCCTACACATGGCGGACTCCTTTCATACAGTTACCAGGGCAGTTGCTGATGGTACGGGAGTCCACACATCCTACATTGTCCTCTCATTGCCTTTCAGCACCATTCCCCATTTTGGTATTGACAACATACACATACACATCGTACCCTGTGCCTCAGGATGTTATGCTATGTGGCTCATGGACAGGACACACAGTGAGGCCAGCATACCATAGTACCTGCTGCATGTCAGGTACTTTGGCATACCACAGTCCTCAGTCATAGGGCCCCTCATGTTAAGTGTATGCTTCCCTGTGGAACAGGCTGGCACAGGGGACTTTCCCTGCCTATCTTTAGAACCCCTACATCCCGAGCGCCATGATTGCTCCACCAGCTGATACTGACTCCAACCATATGGGTGTCGCTGTGACAGATACATAATATGACTATCATGGCATCAAGCTGCATGACTCAAGGTGCATGCACATCACCTTTGCATTACACCATTCACCCACTGACTATCACATGGATGGTAGTCCCCTACATACATATCACATTGTACATGTTTGCAGTACACACATATGTCGCACCCACTCCTGTGGTTACCGTATTGCCACTGTGGTGTGGATATCCTCCTACGTGGCCACACCTATCTGTACTGGGTGTGTAACTGGTACATAGGCACCCATTGAACCTCTGAACTCAAGACATCTACACACATTCAAGGGTACACCACCCCATTTAGGGTGTACCTTACACAACAGCTACAGCTTTACATGCCACAACATTAACACGCCATGACGTTTACTGAGCTCCGACAGTTTAAATATGTGGCTGCACTACGGACACCACATCTGTACACTTTTGCATACTACATACTCAGGGGTGACCTCTGCTGATCAGACAGGGCCCACGTCCACAACATTATTGATTGATATACTCCTCATACGCAACATAAGCAGAGGCCACTGTGAGCAACATGCTCATGGATATGTGCACACACGCCACAATGAGTGGGATGTGCTTCTGGGTTACATTCCCAAACAGGACACTCACCATGCTGTGGAACATAAGTCCTCTGTACATCACGCAGGGACACTCAGTAGTACTGTTCATGTGATACCTCCCTTGGTGGTTGGGAGACACATGTAGGCCTGGGATCACTGCAGTGGCTTTACTGTGCAGTGGTGCAGGTGACACCTGGCTCTGCTCTTCACAAGACACTACCCTGGAGAGGTGCCACTAGTGTGAACACTGTAGTTGTGCTTACACATGGACTTGACAGACTGCATAGTACCCCACTATGCACCTGTGCATCTATTACATGTCCTTTGTGCATGGTTACTTGGTAGCCCTTCCATTTAGATTAGCTATCATGCTATTACTATGTCCCATACCTACAGGCCATATGTATCCTGTTATTGTACATACCAATAGACGATACCTGTGGTATGCATGATATGCCTGTTATGCTGTGTAGAATATCTGTCATATCTACCTATAATACTATACATTACACATATTTCACATAGTATCCCATAATGCAAAGCATACTTGCTCAGCAGGACCACCTTACATATGTCATTAACGTTATTTACCCATACACATGCGTGCTGTGACAGTATACTATCCCCTGCTATGGCACGTCCTTGTTGGACATACCCTACCACTGACGGCGGGTTGTATGGCATTGTTCTGTTTAATGGCCTCATGTAGCATCCCTTCTGGTGTCTGTGCTGTGTACCTTGTGTCCCACTGCTGGACGCACAGATTCTACAAGTGTTAGTATGCTCAGCAAGACATCACTACATCAATACCTTTCCCCACTTTATGCATTGCGGACACGTTTAATTAATGCAAACCAGGCTATACATACAGTAGTGGGCGGCCATGGTGGTGCAGTGGTTAGCATTGCTGCCTCACAGCAAGAGGTTCTCCGGTTCGATCCTCGGCTGGGGTGCCTTCTGTGCGGAGTCTGCATGTCCTCCCTGTGGTCGCGTGGGTTTCCTCCGGGTGCTCCGGTTTCCTCCCACATCCCAAAGACATGCTGCAGGTGGATTGGACACTCTAAATTGGCCCTAGGTGTGCGTGTGAGTGTGCCTTCTGTGGAAGGTTGGGCGCCGGGCTGGCAACTCGACACCGTAAAACTCCACTGCCATTCAATGTGCGGACAAGTGATCCGCTGTGGCGACCCCTAACCGGGAAAAAGCCGAAAGAAGAAGAAGAAGAAGGCTATACATACAGTAAAACTAATTAATACAGATCATGCTATACATAACTTTACATATCGGGCATTTTACATACCTTGTTGTCGTTACGGCATTTCGTTTCTATCTCTCTCACAGTGTTTCAACTGTTTTTCGGTATGAGCATACGGTTTGAATGTCTGGCAAGTCATCCTTATATACGTCGATACCTGAAACATGTGGATTCTTCCCGCCAATTGGTGTTCCTGAGTGACTAATTACTTGCATATCAGCTGTGTAACTACTCCATTCGCCAATTACGTGGCGACAGTGGGGTATAATTGGATTCTCCACTTGGGCGTTGCCTATTTGCCCGACCTTCGGGGAGACGGTCTGTATTGTGATTTGTTATGAGTAACTGCAACTGCTATGCATGGAGACAAGTATAGTTTGGATTCATGTCCCCCGTGGATTGTGTGTGACAGGTAGAGTATTTGGTTCAACATGTGGGTGTAGCTGTCATCCCGATGTCTGTTAACGGAGTATTGCAATCAATACCTGTAACATGGCTGTTTGTTCCATTATACCACGCCTGCAATTTTGCATGTCGCTTTTAATTGTGTCTCTCACACAGTATGTTGAGGGTTCTGCAGATGTAATTGACTGACTGGATGTTTGTGCTGCTATTACAGTTTGTATAGCTTTAGTTTCTAGTGTGGGGATGTCGGTGGTTGTACGTAACATATACGGTTTGTGGGCCTTGCATTTCTACATAATCTGTATATATGTGTGTGTGTGGGCTCCGTCCCTGATTAGAGAGCTAACAGTTAGTAGACTTATGTTACGGGACTGTACGTTGGGCCGTTGTTAATTGGTTTCTATATCGTCTGCAGGTGAGCTTGCTACTTGTATACCTCCGTAATTGCAGCGATATATCAGGGGATATGTGTAGGTGACAGCTATCCCTTGTATTTCTGTCCCAGATATTTGCAGTCATTGTGGTTGTGTTGTTAAAAGAGCCTGTTTGCCATGGGTTGCCACCTTATCATATGGTCATTATTGGACACTTGCGGGACACAAAGCAGTGTTTACAGGCCAACACGTAGCCACGGTCAGTACACAGGTAGCACATACTTTTATCCTCACTACATACCTATTGTGACTTTGGATACTTATCATATTGCATGTAACATTTAAGTTTCTTACATACAGGCATAACTATTAAATACGACTGTTACATTATATATGGGACATATTTATGTCCTACCATCTCGGACATTTGCCCTTTGTACTGTTTTATGTCAGGACACACCTGCCCAGGGTGGGGATGTCCCTCCTACTGTGGTACAGGTAGTAACCGTATGCCTATGGCTAGCTATACCCACACCTACCATACTGGTCTGCCTCTGACTTGGCACCAACATACACATGTTGCGGACACACACACACATTACAGTCACACAGAAACGCACGCGGCACCCTCAACGCACACTTACACAGACTATGGCACTCACAGACACAGTTGAACACAGTACCTACGTGGACCGCGACACCGTCAGTGGTGACTAACCGTCCCTTCATATCATCATACTATTACTCGCGGATGTACTGTTCTGGTACTGTGTTCTATCGGTGTTTCAGCCTTGTGGTTACGCATGTTGGTATGTTACACATTCCATGGTTGGCGGTATCCTATTTATTTGTACCTCCAAGATGTTATGAATGTCGTTGAACTATCTATCATATTTGCAGATATCGCTGAATCCATCTATATCACCATATATCCCTCTATTGCCCTTTCTATCTGTATTATATATATGCATATGTCTACATATATATATATATATATATATATATATATATATATATATATATAAAATCTATATATATATATATATATATATATATATATATATATATATATATATATATATATATAAAAAAATATCTATACCTATATATATATATATATATATATATATATATATCTATATATATATATATATATATCTATATATATATATATATATATATATATGTATATATACATCTATATCTGGCGGGGAACGTGACAGGCACACAGCACCACCATATGCTGTAAGACTCATGTACTGTTCAGGTGTTGGCATTCTGTGTAGGTGACAGCTATCCCTTGTATTTCTGTCCCCAGATATTTCCAGTCATTGTGGTTGTGTTGTTAAAAGAGCCTGTTTGCCATGGGTTGCCACCTTATCATATGGTCATTGTTGGACACTTGCGGGACACAAAGCAGTGTTTACAGGCCAACACGTTGTGTTTACAATGTTTGAGGGCTGCCTATGTAGGAGTCACACATTGGACCACCTATACATTATAATTTACAGGTGGTCATGTTTGTGTGCCATCCATTTTACTGTGTGTGCAGGTGGAGAGGTGTCAGTCCGTAGGGGCTTACATGGTCAGTGTATGTGCTATACGTTCCCTCTTTGCCAAGGCATAGGCATATTGGGCATGCCTCCGTCTGCCTACTGGGGCTGGCACAGTGTGTTCATGGTCTGAATCCCTCTGTGCCTGTACTGGCCTTGGCAATTGCGGTGGGCTATGAGGGCCTTCACCATTTTGTCCCTGCTGCAGCTGCTTCCGCAGGATCATATTATGTAGCATGGCACATACTATGACGATGTGGGCACACGTGCCTGGAGAGTACTGCAAGTCTCCACCAGATGTATCCAAGCACCGGAACCGTGATTTTAGCATCCCAAACACACGCTCTATGATGATTCTGGTTTGTGCGTGTGCCTCATTATGGATTTCTTGCATGGGTGTGTGTGCATTTCTGATGGGAGTCATCATCCACAGCTCCAGTGCATAGCCAGCATCCCCCACGAGATGGCCATGTGGGATGTCCCCCCTGACAAATACCTGATACAGCTGTGAGGCATGCCAGATATGGGAATCATCGTAGCTTCCAGGGATACCAGCACACACATCCATGATAATGCCCTGGGCATTGCACATGACCTGGCAGTTGATGGAGTGGAATCCCTTGCGGTTTATGTAGCGCATACCCTGCTCACCGGGTGGTGACTTGATTTGTATGTGCGTGCAGTCTATCGCACCCAGTACCTCTGGGTATTGTGTCACATGGTGGAAGTGATGCATATTGCTGGCCAACTCCTCCTGAGTTCTGGGGAAGTATATCTGCTCATTGGCATGTGGTAACATGGCATCCAGGAACTGGTGTAGTACCCTGGATGCTGATGCCTGTGAGATACCCATTATATCTCCAGTTGGCCTTTGAAAGGTACCTGTGGCCAGTATTTGCAGGCTTACACATACCTTCATGTCCACTGGTATGGGTTCCCCTCTGTTGTTTCTGGTTCTCAGGCATGGCCGGCACAGCTCCACTATTTGCTGTAAGATGTCCCTGTCCACCCTGTAATGCTCTACTATCTCCAGGTCATGTAGCCCCTGGTAGGTTACCCTTGGTCTGAACACTCTCCTTTTCCTCCGAGGCCTGCGGTGGTTGTCGGCATCATCCTCCACAACACCGTCAGTCTCTAACACATGCTGATGAATCACAGCTACGGCAGCTCCCAACATGTACATTTTAAAAGTTCCCTGTGTGTTTACACCTATCGTGCGGTGTTTGGGAATACACAGGTGTGTGCTGGGTGCTTACACACTTTATACTATTGTGCTGTGAACACCGATGATGTCATAGAGTGTGTATGTACGTTCCTAGCTATAGGTTATGTTATGTGTTTTACTGCCGGAACTACTATTGTGATGCCTTTGGTGTTGAATTACAGTTGCCTGCCGTGGATTACCTCTTGACCTTCCCTTTACATTTCTGCGCGTCGCACCTACCATTTTCTGGCGTGCATCCTGCAGCCTACTTTCATTTGTGCTTTCCTGGACCTGGAGTATCTTGCGTTATGTGTGCTACTGTTGGTCTGCTGTTGGTTTGCTTTGCTCTGCTGTGTCAGGTCTCCTATCTTTGCAATCCAATACCTCCCCTCCTTTCTTTGCATTCACATGCCTCCCCTATCCTGTTTTGCAGGTTTCTGCAAGTGGACTTGTCAGCTGCCATCGATTGGCCTTCGTGGGTTGTTTGGTGTTGATTGCTCATTAGTACTCCAATTATCCTACTTCTGCATTTCCTTTCCTTCCCCTGACCTTCCTGTTTCTGTTATTGTTTGCGGCGCTTGCGTCCGATTACTGGGTTTCGGGCACGTTTTCATCCTCGTACACATGCGCTTTTGGCCACCATGTGTGCTCTCAGCTAAATGATTCCTCCCCACCCCTATCCTGCAGCTTTGCTTAGCAACGGACAGGCCAGATTTGCAATGCTCCAATGTGCTTAGTGCTACAGTGGCACACCCCTCTGCTGATGTCATGTATCTCCTCTGAGCCACTCCTCGGTGTTATACCGCTGCGCCGTATGGTACAACCTTCCTCCGGTGGGACATTTGCGATTCAGTATTATCTGCCTCATTTGCATGGCATTGACTACTAATTCATAATTACCGCGCCAAGCACTATCGCAAGCCCTTAGCAACCCTTGCACCTTGGTTGTGGTGTTCCATGCCTACCATTGTGTGTTATGCTGTAAACCTGATTTCTATTACGTTGCAATTTTATGACATTTTTATATTATTTCTTTATGTTACAGCTTCCGCACACATGCCCTGTGATTCTGCTGTGCGTTACTGTGGACATGACATTAAATGTTGTTATTTACGTGTTGTGCATCTTTTCTTATGCCATTGGCTGTGTATTTCGCCATTGGCATATGTTCACGTTGTGATACCTGGGTCTGGCCCTCTTCCATAGCTCCGATGTTATGTTTGGGAAAATGTAAACCGTGTTTTTGGTTTACATTTCCGTGGCTTCACGCCTGCACCACTTCATGAATCACTATATGCCTTCATTTGCATGGTGCAACACTGCACATGGGGTGATTTGCATACCTACACCGGGGGCTGCGCAGATCTGACGTACGCCGGTAGTGCATGTGGAATTAGATCGTACCTGAATCGCTCTGCGGCCATATTTGGTGTTATAATGCCTACGCTATGCGTGCGCCTGGTGCAAGCTTCATGAATCCTGGGGATTGAATTAAGTGACATGGTTAAAGAAGGCATGTTAGATCACAAAATGTATGGTTATTTGAAGGTGGAGAAACCAAAAATTCCTATTATTTTTGGAATTCCCAAGATACACAAAAATTCAGAGGACCCCCCCTTTGAGACCAATAATTTCCGCTGATGGATCCAAAATGCTACCTCTAGCGAAATATGTTGATACAAAAACAAAACATATTTGGGTCAATAAAGAAGTTATTCTTAAAGATTCCTGGGATTTATTAGAAGAGATCACTCCAGACTTATATTCTGAAAATTTATTATTTGTCGCTATAGACGTAGTAGATCTTTTTTCCTCTATACCTTACGAGGAAGGAATGAAAATGTTTGACATCATCTTTCGAGATAAGGCCTTAGGACATCATGATAAAGTAGTTACCACAGGACTTATGGATATGGTATTAAAAAACAAATTTTGGTGTTTAATGGAGAGTTTTTCCAACAAATTCAGGGGGTAGCTATGGGGGCAGCATGCGCCCCCACTTTTGCCAATATAGTCCTGGCTAATTGGGAGGAAACATATGTGTTAAACTCTGAATTCAAGTCATGTTGGATCGTATATCGGAGATTTTTAGATGACATCGTCATTTTTTGGACAGAAAGTATCCAAAAACTCCATGAATTTATGGAATATATAAGTAATACTACAGGCTTTCTTAAATTTACTTATCAAACTTCTTATGAAGCCTTAAAATACTTGGATGTAGAAATGTATAAAATAAATAATAAATTAGAAACTAGGATTCATAGGAAGAATACTTTTTGTAATTCATTCCTTCACTACAAAAGTGCACATCCTGCACATTGTAAAATAAATATTGTGAAAGGACAATTTGTTAGGGGATCTAGAATGACCAGTATGGATAGTGATTTTATTAATGAATGTAACATCCTGGAGAAAATGTTTTTGGAAAGGGGGTATCCTAAAAAATTTGTTGAAAAGATCAGGTTTGAGGTAGAAAGAGGTAGAATGGATAAATTCAAGCCTATTAAGGGGATTAGGAATAACAAAGAAAAAAATGAAATGGAAACTAAAAAAATAACCAACAATAACAAGTATCAAAACGCATTAGTGTTAGAATACAATGCAATTAACTATAATGCTAAAAATATTTTTCAGAAGGAATGGGAAAGGTTTGGTGTACTAACAGATTTGGAAAATATATCTAGTATAGCTTCTAAAGTTATATATAAAAATGCTAACAGTATTAAAGATATACTGGAAAGTAAAAAAGGAAAAGAATGTAGAAAAAATCTTCTTGGAGGATTAGGAAGAAAATTAGGCACCTACAAATGTGGACGGTGCAATCAGTGTGAATACATTATAAATTGTGGTGAAGTTTTCTTAAAAAGTAGGGAAAGATGGATAAGAATTAGTGGATATTATAACTGTGAATCTAAGGGATTGGTATACCTTGCTATATGTAAACAATGTAATTCTTTTTATGTAGGAAAAACAGAAAGAACTTTAAAGAGGAGAATTTATGAGCATATTTACGATATATCAAAAGGAAAAGAAACGAACGCACTTTTTAAGCATTCGAAAGTGTGCACAGGTTATAAATATTCCTTTTTGGTTTTGGAACAAATTAAAAAAAACATTAGGGGTGGCCCTTGGGAAGAGCAAATAGAATATAAAGAACTGTGGAGGCAGATAACACTGGAAGCGGGTAAAACACCAGGCTTAAATGAGTATATTTCCATTTTGCCACTGTTAAAGTTAAGGGCAGCCAAATTGTGAAAAAATAAAAACAAAACTTAAGGGTGCAATAATTAATTAAGACACAAGGTGGCACTGTTTGCTAATTGATTTTAGAGTTTTAATGTCAAAAAGAAAAATGTTTTAATGTTCGTTTCTTATATATATTTTTTTCATATATTTTTTAAATGATTTTTATGACATTTACAAATTCATTGAGCTATATGTTTTTATAAACATAAGGAGTATTTATTTTTAGTAGTTTATTTATTTAAAATTATTTATATAAAAACAATAGAGTGTTTTTTAGGGATGATGTAATAATTAATAATTGATGAGCCCATATAAAATGTTCATTTGTCTATTTGAAACATAATTGATGAATTTCATTGGTTGTATATTAAATTATTAGTATAAAAGTAATTAGATAAGGAGGTGTGGCATATGATGAAGTCCAGTTAATGGGGACAAAAACGCGAGTTTAAACATAAAGCGTTTATGGTTTTAACTTTATTTTAACTTTATTCAATACCTGCTGTTGGATTCAATAAACTTTGGATTTATTTTGGCAATTTCACTCATCCGCTCTTCTAGCTGTTGCACTCTGTATATTTTAATTAACTGGGAAAACTACTCATGTACCAACCAGTGGCGGCTGGTGACTTCAAATCAAAGGGGGGCTGCAGGGGATAGCTGAATGGGTGGGGTCAATAGGAAGAGGTGCGGCCAACTAGAAAGGGGAGGAGCTATGCTCAAAACCACAAAAACTAACTTTAATTAAATATGCTGCCATGGGTGCCAAACCCTCATTATGAGAGTCCAATCAAAACAAATGAAATGTAAAAGAATAAAAATATTTAAATGCATTGGCTGCATGACAGCTTACTTAATATCTAGATGGAAACAAAAATGTTGTGAGGCATGAAAAAGTAAATTACTTTTTAAATACATTACGGGAATGCCAGTCAAAATCAAGTATAAGAAAAACAAGCAGTACTCAACTCAAACTACTTCTCCTTGCACTGCAGTTCTAATTATAATTTATATTCAGCTTTATTAAAGCACCCAGTAACATGCTGAAAGTAGCAATCTCTGTGATGCCCCCACTTGTAAAAATGTTTCTTATCCAAAACAGACCTACTGCCTGACAACTGTCTACTTGTTTCATGGGGAAAACACGATCAAAGTAAAAATGAAAAGCAAACAAGAAACAAGCTCAAGATACATTGTTTAAATTATTACTGTACAGGTTATGGACCACACATGAATGGCATTCTGTTTAGTTTACTGGTAAAGCCCTCAGAGATCATTAGAAGTCTCCAACAAGTGTAATGAGCTTCTTAAAATAATGTAATCCTGTCCTTTACTACAAATACTGTCATATGCATTTCAATATCCAATGTTTATACATTATCTAGTTAAGTATTCTCTACATGGCAACAACAGAAAGGCTTCAATGTTGGCAATTCTTTAACAGTATGCTTATTAAAGCTTACTTGCACGTTATGATCTCAGACAAGCTTACTTGATGGTCATTAAAGCATTGCTACTTAAAACACAGAGCAACAGGCACTTTGAGTAATAGCATAAATCAACAGTACAAAAATATGACAGAAACCAGACCATTCTGCAAAATCAAGAACAGATGAAAAGCCACTGTAGTACTTGTGTCTACCTTGTATGGGGGGATACGCTGCACATTTACACTGCATAACTGCTCCTTGCTTTGCTTGGACACATCTAGAGTCACTACATGGGGGAGTGGGGTGCAACAAGTATGTCACAATTTGAAATGTCTCTGGATGACGGTGATTGGCACTAACACATTTGTCATACCTCTCACCCTCAGGGCAAGAAATCTGGGAAAAGCCATACATAGAAGTGGGACAAAGGCCCAAAAATAAGGACATTTTTTAAATATTGTTCTTATAAACTTAGAAAGATAATAGAATAGTAGGTCTTGCAATAGTATGAATTTTCTAAAGGATATGAAATCTGAAACTCAAATGCCTGTCATTATTTTCTAACTTCAGTCTTTAATGATTTACCACTAATTTGCCAAAAAAACACAATTTTATGAAAAATGGACCAAAAATGTGATGCAACAATATAAAATAGCCACACAATACAGCTGGGAACCTGTCAAAGAAGGGACACTTTAATATTAGTACTGCTAACTTGAGTAGCTGACAACATAAGAGTCTACATGCATTTCTGAAATAAAAGTAATCTATAACTCTAATTATTACAGTTATTTCTTAATTGTAAACCCTCCATGTTTTCTTCCAAAACTGCTATTTTACAGAGGGATTATTAGGGGAAGAGCAACATTTTGAGCCAAATTCAGGGACAGTTGAGAGGTTTGGCTATGCCTAATTCTATAAAGCAATTTGCATGTACCTCTCAACCTGTTAATGTAATAAATCTGGACAAGGCCAAATATATTGGGGGAACATATAAACAGTACTAAAATTGCTCTTGTATAAACTGGGACAGTTGATAGAACAGGTCTTACTTTAGCATGCATTTTTCTGTAGGCTATGATGTCTGAAACTAGTGTGTTATTATTTAGTGACTTAATTCCTAAATGATTTGCCAGAAAACCACAAATTTTATGAGGAACAAACCAAAAATAAGAAGCAAAAAACCCATTCATTCTTTGAAAATCTGGACAGTTGGGAGATATAGTTCAGCTGGGGCTGTCTAAGTTTGCCACCCTTCCCCCTCACAAAACCATGGTCGAATGGAGCCTCCCCCTGCAGCCATTCCAATGATTCATTACTTTGCTATTTCACTCCATTTACCATAAACACTAATGTGCATACTGATTTACTTCTATGATAATTTGAACTTCATTTGAAAGTTTTATTTTGCATTTTACAGCACAAACACTAAGACATCTGCTAAACAAACTTGGCATTAAAATTTCTCTGCCCTTGAAACTCACATTCATTGAAACAACATTAAAACCCACATTCAAAGAAAATACATTTTACCTGTGGCAGATAAAAATTAATTCTGGGCTGTTTTCAAATCATAGGCCCCTTGCATATGAAACATACATGTGCTCTTTGATACACCTTCCTATTGCTTTGAACATTTTTCCAGTAAACAATGAAACAAAACTGCCCAATTCAGAACATTTCCATCATAAAAGTCTACTCAAACTTCTACAGTCCACTATTATCAGTAAATATGCACAATTCTACAGTCCACCATTATCAGTAAATATGCACAATCTCTGAAGTAGTAAAAAAGTCATCTAAATAATTCCACGTTAAATAAATCTGTAATGAAGAGGTTGCTGCTAGCAGTCACCTTTATATTTCATCGAACAATAAAGTGTCTGATGCCCCTGAGGAATAAATTGCCTAAATTACATTAAAAATAAGCTAGTAATATTGCAATAGGAAATGGATGGCAAACTGATAACAGGCTCATAATTAGTATCTTAACTGTCAGTACGGCAGCATTCACCCCTTATGGGAGTAGAACCAACAACCTTCTGCATCAAAAGCAAGTACACAGCCTGTTGTGCTATTAGCACTAAACTTCTTGTCCCCTGCAGCTCTCAGCTCCTTGTAAAATCTACTCAATACTCATCTGCATCTCAACTTTGCAGCACAAGAAGTCTGGAAAAAGCCAAATTTATTGGGGTGGGTCAAAAGGGCAAAAACCAAGGACACATTAAACATTGCTTGTATAATCTTGGAAAGCTGCTAGAATAAAATGCTGTGTTACCACCATACATTTTACTGCCAAAGTCCCTGTGCAAAAAAGAGTCAGAACAACATACCACTATGCCAAATCACCTGCTTTGTGAAAGAAAAATGCTGCGTTACCACCGTACATTTTACAGACAAGGTCCGTGTGCAAAACAGTCAAGAGCAACATACCACTACGTCAAATCAGCTGTTTTGTGAACGAGAGGAAGACTGAAACTTAAATGGCTATCATTTAATGAATTCAGTTCTCACCATAGCTGTCAACCTCTTAGCACAAAACACCTGGAAAAACACAGTAATGAGGGAATACAGCCCTCAAACATATTCAGTGAATTTAGTTCTTGCCATAGCTGTCAACCTTAGCACAAAAAACCTGGACAAAGCCACTAACAGGGTATTACAGTCCCAAAAATAAGGAAAAATTTCAAATAGTCATCTTATAAACTTAAAAAATTGCTATAATAAAAGGTTGTGTTACTATATATTTATTGCTAGAATAAAAAGTTGTTTTACTATGTATTTTCTGAAGACTATGAAGTCTGAAATTCAAATGCCTGTCAATTTTACTTCTGATGAAACAAAAACAATTTTCAGCAGAGGCCCAGGGAGAAATACTGTAGACACGTCTTTGTAAAATGGCAGGACACTAGAACAAATCCACACAAACACAGAGATAAGATGCAAACTCCACAAAGAAGGCATCCCAGCCAAGAATCAAACCACAAATCCTATAGCTGTGACTCTGAGGCAACAATACTGCCACTGCACCATCAAATATGTAAGACATTAAGCATTCAGAAACCTGAAGTCTGAAATTCAAATGCCTGTCAATTTTATTTAACATTTGTTAATCAGGACAGTCTGACTTGGAACAAAAAAAACAATTTTCAGCAGAGGCCCAGGAAGAAATAATGCAGACATGCCTTTGTAGCATGGGAGGACACAAAAGCAAACCCACACAAACACAGGGAGAAGATACAGACCCCACAAGGAAGGAACCCCAGCCAAGAATCAAACCTGAGAACCTGCAGCTGTAAGGCAACAATGCTACCAGTGCACCATCAAATAAAAGCAAACCCACGCAAACACAGGGAGAAGATAACAGACCCCACAAAGAAGGAACCCCAGCCAAGAATCAAACCTGAGAACCTGCAGCTGTGAGGCAACAATGCTAGCAGTGCAACATCAAATACAAGCAAACCCACACAAACACAGGGAGAAGATAACAGACCCCACAAAGAAGGAACCCCAGCCAAGAATCAAACCTGAGAACCTGCAGCTGTGAGGCAACAATGCTACCAGTGTAACATCAGTCTTTTCAGGCTTGTTGGCTGTTGGTGAAGCATCTTCCAAGAGGAAAAAAACGCTGAGAGAAGAAGGGAGCCACTTTTGAGATTTTAAGTATTTTTTCTCTGTTTATTTGCTAAGTTTTTCTGCATAGCTGCCTAGCTTGAGCATTTTCTGGCTTGTTAAACTTGATTTCTGTATTAGTAGCTGTATTTAGAGCACAACCAAGAGCTGTTTGCTGAATTTCCTGTTTGCACTTAATTTTAAATCATTTTTTTCTTAAAACTTGCATATTTTCTGTCCTTGACCTAGCACTCTTGTGTGGGGTCATTTACTGCACTGTTATAACTTGATATTACTTGTGAACCTCTGCTATGTCTGTCAAAACAAAACAAAAAAAAAATCTTGGTTTTTCCCACTTTTCTGAGAGTTAAAAAGTTCAGTTACGGGTTTGCTGTTCCTGAAGTGTTTGAAAGTTTCTGTGAGGCAATTTCCGCTTGGGCTGTAGGAGGGTCTCTGTGTTCATCAGTGGCAGTGACTAACATTGAGCAGCTTCCTGCCCCCGTAGAGGTGGTTACTGACTTGAAACTGTAGTTTTATTGGCCACTAGGGGTCATTTCCATAACTCCTTCATCTTCCTCTCTTAAAACCTAGTTGCCTCGTGGTTTGAGCGTCTTTTCAGGCTTGTTGGCTGTTGGTGAAGCACCCTCCAAGAGGAAAAACGCTGAGAGAAGAGGACGGCCACTTTTGAGATTTTAAGTATTTTTTCTCTGTTTATTTGCTAAGTTTTTCTGCATAGCTGCCTAGCTTGAGCATTTTCTGGCTTGTTAAACTTGATTTCTGTATTAGTAGCTGTATTTAGAGCACAACCAAAAGCTGTTTGCTGAATTTCCTGTTTGCACTTAATTTTAAATCGTTTTTTTCTTAAAACTTGCATATTTTCTGTCCTTGACCTAGCACTCTTGTGTGGGGTCATTTACTGCACTGTTATAACTTGATATTACTTGTGAACCTCTGCTATCTCTGTAAAAACAAAAAAAAAAAATCTTGCTTTTTCCCACTTTTCTGAGAGTTAAAAAAGTTCAGTTACAGGCTTGCTGTTCCTGAAGTGTTTGAAAGTTTCTGTGAGGCCATTTTTGCTTGGGCTGAAGGAGGGTCTCTGTGTTCATCAGTGGCAGTGACTAACATTGAGCAGCTTCCCTGCCCCCGTAGAGGTGGTTACTGACTTGAAACTGTAGTTTTATTGGCCACTAGGGGTCATTTCCATAACTCCTTCATCTTCCTCTCTTAAAACCTAGTTGCCTCGTGGTTTGAGCGTCTTTTCAGGCTTGTTGGCTGTTGGTGAAGCACCCTCCAAGAGGAAAAAACGCTGAGAGAAGAAGGGAGCCACTTTTGAGATTTTAAGTATTTTTCTCTGTTTATTTGCTAAGTTTTTCTGCATAGCTGCCTAGCTTGAGCATTTTCTGGCTTGTTAAACTTGATTTCTGTATTAGTAGCTGTATTTAGAGCACAACCAAAAGCTGTTTGCTGAATTTCCTGTTTGCACTTAATTTTAAATCGTTTTTTTCTTAAAACTTGCATATTTTCTGTCCTTGACCTAGCACTCTTGTGTGGGGTCATTTACTGCACTGTTATAACTTGATATTACTTGTGAACCTCTGCTATCTCTGTAAAAAACAAAAACAAAAAAAAAAATCTTGCTTTTTTCCCACTTTTCTGAGAGTTAAAAAAGTTCAGTTACAGGCTTGCTGTTCCTGAAGTGTTTGAAAGTTTCTGTGAGGCCATTTTTGCTTGGGCTGAAGGAGGGTCTCTGTGTTCATCAGTGGCAGTGACTAACATTGAGCAGCTTCCCTGCCCCCGTAGAGGTGGTTACTGACTTGAAACTGTAGTTTTATTGGCCACTAGGGGTCATTTGCATAACTCCTTCATTTGTCCTCAGAGGAGTGGTTTAAGGCAGTAACTTGTTGTTTATTGGCCATTTTGGGTCATTTCCTGTCTTTTTCAGCCCCCTGCTATAAAGCACGCTTTAGCGCGCATTAGCGCGATTTAGCCCGATTTCAGGTTTAAACTATTCGGGCTACCTAAAGTCCACTCTTCAAATTTTCCCTTAAAACTACCTTCCTCGAACTATACTACTGATCTAATCAGCGTATCCTATAATTAAAAAGATCATCTCTACTTGACTCCAAGTAGACTATTCTCTATCTGTTAAACGTAGCACTTGCTCCTACAGTACTTATTACCTTGATACGGCACTCTTGTCATAGATAGTACCCCAAAAAGGCAACCCCCCATTTCTCGGTCACCCACGTCCCCGGAATCTTTTTAAAGTTTTTTGTCTATTCCTTCTAGCATGTCGAGGATCAGTTGCTAGTGTCCTCTCCTGCTCAGCTGGTGAACCTGGGAATATTGAGGCAATGTTACAATTGCCTCATGTACACAGACAACCCTCTCCTCCTCCCACAAAACACAAATACATGCGAGAGATGCAACTATACGGCCAAACTGGAGGCTGAGCTCTCTCAACATAGGACTGGCAAGACCAGTCAGGAGGAGAAGGTTACCACACACACTATAGACCCAGTCTCACATAGTACCATTACAACCTCAAATCATACACATAAACACACAAAGTACTCGGAGGCTCTGATCAAAAATCTACCAAAACAGCAGAGGCCACCAAAGCAGACACCCAAACAACCACCACCTCAGAACACAACACCTGCAACACATAGACCTCACAGTCAGAGTGTCAAACAGTCACAGCCCTTAACGCCAAACACAATGCCAGACACACTAGTCATTGGTGACTCCATAGTCAGACACACTGACGTCCCGCTCACCAGACTGAGTAAGGAGAAGGTCACAGTAAGCTGCCTGTCAGGCGCTAGAATTCGCCACATAACGCAAGCACTCAGGTCTCTCAACAGCAGGTACAAATATGACTCAGTTATTGTCCACGCTGGTGTAAACGACCTGAGACGTACCTCCTTGGACTACATGAAAAGAGACATTGAGGAGCTCTCTGATTATGTAGCCCAGGCAGGTATGACCCTGACCTTGAGAAGTATCCTACCTTCACCAAGAATGATGCCACAATGCAGAGATAAGATGATCAGCTTTAACAATTGGCTTAAACACTGGTGTCATTCAAAGGGGATCCAGTGTCTGTCTGCCTGGGATGACATGCTGGACAAGCCACGCTGCCGCAAGGGACGGCTTGCACCTGTCACCCTGGGATTCGGATATTGGCAAAGGCTCTTGCCACCCCATAGTGCCTTTTTAGGCAAGGCTCAAATTCTAAACCTACCACCCTAGAACACAAAAAGGAAAAAACTAAGGGTAATGCTGCTCAATGCCAGAAGTCTAAATCTCAAAATGCACGCACTCGAGGCCCTTCTCAGTATGGAGAACATCGATGTCTGTGCTGTGACAGAAACCTGGTTCAAGGCTCCTGAGAGCACCCCAGCTATCAGGTTTTACCTCATATCATGCGTTCCGGCCCCAAAATCCGGACAATACCAAGAAAGGAGGGGTATCCATATTCATCAAGGACACCCACACCTCAAGACTGGTGGCAACGCACGATGCATCGGAGACCATCCAGGTGCAATTAACCATAGGCAAGACTGCTCTGCAAATTGTAGCATGTTACAGGCCACCCTCACAAACTCAGGAACCTCACATGGCCTTCTTGAAAACACTAGAGGGGATAAATGTATCACCAAACACCATCATACTAGGTGACTTCAATTACCCTAATATAGACTGGGAACACTACTCAAGCCCAAACACCCTAGCCCAAAAGTTCCTGGAATTCATAAACTCAAATGCCATGGAACAACTAGTCACCATCCCTACAAGAGGAGATAACATACTTGATCTCATCATCACGAACATGGGAGCACAATGTTCAACACCGGAGGTGTACCCCTCACTGGTGAGATCAGACCACAAACTAATCTCGCTGGAGGTCCTCATCCCACCCCACCTGAAATAAAAAGACCACAGTAAAGAACTTCTCAAAGCCGACTTCACACTTCTAAAGACTAGTGTGGTCTCCTTTAAGGCCCCGAGCCGGCGGAAAACAGTACTCAAGCCGCTGAATCACTTACAAATGCCTTCTACCAGCACCTGCAGGACTGCATGGATAAGGCAATCCCAAGCAAAACAAAGACTCTTTGTACCAAAGGCAAGCGTCCAGTCTGGTGGACCCCAGCCATAAACAAACTCTACAACAAAAGGAGGAAGCTACTACAAGATAGAGCAAAATCCTTAAAAGGTAAGACACCCTTGATCACTATAAGTAAAAACTAAGAGCTCTCATAAAATCATCCAAAGCAAATTTCGAGAGAAAAATAGCTAAAGACTCAAAAGACAATCATAAGGCCTTCTTTAGCTATGTTAGAAACCTGGGAGGAAACTCCCAGATATGCTCAGAGCTAGTTCAAAATGATGTGAAGATTACTGATCCTACAGACATTGCCAACATACTGGCTGACAGGTTCAGTGCAAACTTCTCCCCTCCCCAAAGGAGAGATATCTATACCAAACGATTGCAGCCCCCAAACATCTCCAGCGCCCAAGTGAGAACTGCTCTCTCCAAAGCAAAAACACAGCATCCATGGGACCTGATGGTGTCCCGGCTGTGTGCTCCATGAACTCAATGAGGAATTAAACCCACAGCTAGGACAGCTGTTTAATCAAAGTCTTACCTCTGGATACGTGCCCAGGAGTGGCGCACTGCAACTGTGGTACCACTTCACAAAGGCGGTGCCTCCACCGACCCTGGAAATTACCGGCCCATTAGCTTGACAAGCCTTATCTGCAAAGCCATGGAGAGGATCATAATGGACCTCATAAATAAAGACATAGGGAATTTGCAGACTTTGGATCCAACCCAGTTTGGCTTTGTCAAAGGCAGATCATGCCTTTTAAACTTGGTTGACTTTTGAAACAGTCACCAAAGCCATTGATGAGGAAAGGCAGTCCATACAGCCTACCTCGATCTGGCTAAGGCCTTGATACAATACCCCACTCGGGTATCATTGAAAAACTCATCAGCTTAAATGTCAACCCATACATCACAAGATGGGTTGCAAACTGGCTGAGTGACAGAACCCACAGGGTCAGAGTTGCTGGCGCCATGTTAGACTCAAAGCCTGTCACAAGTGGTGTCCCACAGGGCTCAGTCCTGGGCCCACTCTTGTTTGGCATCTACTTTTCTGAAGTACAAGCAAACACAGGAGGGTTATGGCTGACAAAGTTTGCAGATGACTGCAAACTGGGCCATAGTAGAAAACACATCTGACACAGATATCCTTCAGAAGGGTCTCACAGAAACGGATAACTGGTGCCAGAGCCACGGCCTAAAGTTAAATGCCAAAAATGCATAGTCATACCCTTCGGGAAAAACAAGGTTACCCCTAGCTACCAAATAGGTGGCAATCCACTGAGCACAGAAGAAGTTATCAGGGACCTGGGGACCCAGGTTGATAGTAGTCTGTCATTCGACACCCATGTAGCTAAAGTAGTTAGGAAGACCTTCTACATTGCCCACCTTATCATGAAGGGATTCTCATCTAGATCAAGGGAGGTCATAGTCTCCCTTTACTCATCACTCATCAGACCAATGATTGAGTACAATGCCCCATTCGGAATGTATCTGACCCGACACTTGCAGCAGCTGGAGAGGCCACAAAAGTTCCTCACCAAAAGGATAAAGGGTCTCTAAAATCTGTCCTATGCTGCCCGACTGAAAGAACTCCAGCTCTATTCAGTCGCTTACCGCTTGCTCAGAGGTGACCTTTGCCTAACATACAAGGCCATGTCAAACCCAGATTTGATGAATATGCTTCACCTCAAAAAATCTAGATCCATCAGAGCCACAAGGGCGGGAGACTTAAACCTTGACACGGCTATTAATAGGACGTGCTGGAGGGATAGATTCATCACCCAAAGACTCCCTATGCTGTGGAACAAAATCCCGGTACATGTGAGGCAGAGCACCTCGCTGGCCTTGTTCAAGAGAAATCTTGACCAATGGATGGGAGATCGCAGATATATTCCAGGGATTACCTCAGTGTCACTGCTCGACAGAGGCACAGCAAAATAATGGGTATAGTTCCCCATACTAAAGGGGTGGCGTAAGCCGCAAAACGATGGGCTAGGCTTGTAAATGCCCTCGGGCAGATAGCCTAGTATGAACCTATGAACCTAGTATGAACCTATCAAATAAAAGCAAACCCACACAAACACAGGGAGAAGATAACAGACCCCACAAAGAAGGAACCCCAGCCAAGAATCAAACCTGAGAACCTGCAGCTGTGAGGCAACAATGCTACTACTTCACCATCAAATATCAAGCATTGCAGCATTTACAAATCACAGATATTATGAGGAACAGATCAGATCAAATATGAGGCAAAAATCTGCAATTTTTTTACAAATGGTGGTAGGTAGGGAACTCAAGTCTTTAACACCTGCATATAGGGTACAGGGTTCAAGCCTGAGGTATTCCCTACCACACCACCATGAGCACCTGGGGCATTTTTACACACACATACACACACCCCCCCCTTCAGATAAGTGAAACAACAAGCACACACCATACATTCAAACGCACTTATATATATATATACATAGACAGATACATATATATATATATATACATAGATAGATACATATACACACATAAAGCTGTGCCATATCTCAATGCACCAAACAGCCCCTGGAATGTGTGGGTGTTTGTTGAAGGTACAGTGTGTTCATAACCCTCAGCCGCTATGCTTTTGGCATACCGCTCTGAATTTTGCCCTGAGATTTTAGCCTTGCACCATCTAGATTTACTGTACTTTCCCCCTTAAAGTTAGACCCATATAAGGATGTATACATCTTTAAATAACTAGACTAATTTAGGCCAACCATTCACTCCGGTACTTACTACAGGGGACAGTAGTATATGAAGACCTTCTAATTTGAAAAATAAGAAAATAGCTCTCTTTCTGAGCTTCTAGGGTGATTTATGAAGGCCTGTGCTAGCATTTTTTACCTCCCAGAACCTGATGGATTTGCACGGCTCGTTGTTTCTGAAAGCATGAAATAATGCTTTGCAAGTCTTACTTTTCATTAAAAATTCAGTAAAGCCAATACAGCAAATGCATGGAAAAAAATTTTTAGTAAATGCAGAAAGAAATATGCAACATTTTTGGACATTGTCCTAATTCGTATTTAATATGTGCAGCTACTAAAAGTTTATAAAGTGAAGTGTGATAATTTGTTTTCAGAAAATGTTTAAATTCTGCTGAACGTATGGGCTGTACTTCCTGCTAATGCAATTTATTCCCCAGCCACTTATTTAACTTAAATTAATCTGCAGCCTTTAAATTATAAATATTGCAACTCTAACATCAGCAAATTGGCAAAGCTTCCTTTAATAAAATTAGACCTTTACATTGCATGGTTGCAGATTTCACATTCCTTTATTTAAACATTACTTTAGCTTTCTCTTTATTCTTTCGGTTATGTCACATTTATTTTGTAAATTTCCTGGTTGCCCTTCATATTACCAAGTAGTTATTTTTTGTCTTTTCCCTAAAAAATACAATCCTAAATTTTGACTTTCTGAAAACTTGAGAAACATGAAGTTTCGTAGTTACACATTTTTACTTAACACCCAGTTCTTACATTTTTAGCTGTAAAACTATCACTTTGCTTTATCCATTGCTCTGTACTTTTTTTATTTTTTGTTTATACACGCACACACACACACACCCACACACACACACACACACACACACACACACACACACACACACACACACACACACACACATGCGTGCGTGCGGGTAGAGATGGAGAATGAGACAGAGTTACACTAGTTACACCATAAATTCAAATTAGTAAGCAGCAAGCACCATACATTCAAACACACTTACCTGTCCGTACATCCAAATACTGCTAGATCCCAAAACCTTCCCGCGCAATACTCCACAGACCCGCGAGATTACATCCAAACCCCTTCCCGACGAGACAGCAAGCAATTCCTGACTGCTGGTGTTGCAGTCCGGCCTCGAAGCATTATCCCAGCGAGTCTGTGCACTTTAAAAGTGCACAGATGCTCCTCACATTTCCCTATCAGGACTGCCAGACTGCCTTGAGCATGTGCATACAGTAGACCAGTAGTCTGGACTACTGTGCATGCGCGAAGTCCGCAAATTTTTAAAAACTTTTTTTTTCTATTTTTTTTTCTTTTTGTTTTGAGGGGGCTGCAGTCCAGCAGTCCAATAGCACGGGCCACCCCTGGTACCAACTCTTTTGCTCAATGTTTTCTGGAATTCATAAATTCCAATGCCTTGGATCAACTTATCCACACCCCCACCAGGAGCAGCAATATCCCAGACCTGGGCATTACCAACATGGGTGACCGGTGTTCCACACCAGAGTTCAATTCCTTGTTGGTCAGATTCGACCACAAGCTAATCAGCCTAGACATACACATCCCACCCCCACCCCCCATTAGGGAAACCACCGTAAAAGATTTCTCCAAAGCCAACTTCACGCTTCTTAAGACAGAAGTGGCATACTTCACGACACCCATGCAGACAGACAATAGAGATATGACTGCTGAATCCTACACAAATGCACTTTTCAAGCAGTTAAACGAGTGCATGGATCATGCTATCTCTAACAGAACCAAGATGCTATCCTCCAAAAAAAGGAAGCCAATCTGGTGGTTCCCTGCCATAAACAAACTCTACAACAAAAGAAAGAAACTGTTGCAAAAAAAGAGTAAAATCCCATGATTGGAGGAACTCCCTGGTCAGCCTCAGTAAGAAGCTGAGATCCCTCATAAAATTCTCCAAAGCTAGTTACGAAAACAAAATCACCACTGATTCTAAATACAGCCACAAAGCATTCTATTGCTATGTCAAGAATCTCAATTGCAACACTCAGATCTACTCTGAGTTACAGCACAATGGCACTAAATATATAGAACCAACTGATATTGCCAACATCCTGGCAGATAGGTTCAGTGCTAACATTACCTCCCTCTCACCCCCTAAAGGGCCCATCTCTATACAGGAAGAATGCAAAGTTCCTGTAATCACGGCTGCACAGGTAAAAAACACACTCTCCAAAGCCAAGAACACAGCATTTATGGGACCTGCCAACATCCCATGCTGCGTTCTACATGAACTACAAAATGAACTGGCACCCCACCTAAGCACATTGTTCAATCATAGCCTCACCTTAGGCTTTGTGCCCACTGAATGGTGCACAGTGATGGTTATCCCACTCCACAAAGGGGGAGCCACCATGGACTCTGGGAACAACCACCCTATTAGCCTAATGAGCCTAGTCTGCAAGGCCATGGAACGTGTCATCATAGTACTCATAAACAAAGACATTGGTAATCTCCAAACTTTGAACCCCACCCAATTCGGGGCAGATAATGTCTCCTTAACCTGATAGACTTCTTTGAAGTAGTCTCCAAAGCCATAGATGAGGGTAAGGTGGTTCACACAGCCTATCTAGATCTCGCCAAGGCTTCTGACACCATCCCCCACTCTGGAATTATAGATAATCTCACTAAACTAGGTATAAATCCCTATGCCATTGACAGAACCCACACTGTGAAAGTAGCAGACTTCAAATCTGACTTCAGACCAGTTGCAAGTGGAGTACCACAAGGTTCAGTCCTGGGTCCTCTCCTGTTTGGTATCTACTTTTCTGAAGTATAGGCTAACACAGAAGGTCTTTGGCTAATGAAGTTTGCAGATGACTGCAAACTAGGTGCCATAATTGAAACTCCTAATGATGTGGACATCCTACAAAAGGGCCTCACTGAGACAGATGCCTGGTGTCAAAGCCATGGCCTCAAGCTCAATGCCAAAAAGTGCATTGTAATCCCCTTTGGTAAAAACTCTGTACTCATGAGCTATCACATAGGTGGTGGTCTACTTAACACCAAAAGTGTCATGAGACCTTGGTACACAGGTAGACAGTAGTCTCTCCTTTGATAATCACATCACCACAGTAGTCAGGAAATCCTTCTACTTGGCACACCTCATCATAAAAGGTTTCAAATCCAGGAAAAAAAGAGGTCATTTTTCCCCTCTACTCGCCACTCATTAGACCCATTATAGAGTACAGCACCCCTTTTGGTATGTACCTCACAAGACATCTACAACAAATGGAAAGGCTGCAGAAATACCTCACAAAGAGATACACTACACAGACCATCTCAAAAAACTCCAACTTTACCCGGTTGCATATCACCTACTCAGAGATGATCTCTGCCTAACATGCAAAGCTATGTCAAACCCAGAGCTGTTGGACATGCTCCACTTAAAGAAATCCCAATCCCTCTGAGCTACATGCTCTAGGGACCTAAACCTTGTCACCACAATAAACAGAACATGCTGGAAGGATAGATTCCTGTCCCAGAGACTTCCCATACTCTGGAAAAAACTGCCTATCTATATCAAACAAAGCTCCTCATTAGCACTCTTTGAGAAAAATCTTGATGATTGGGTGGGAAATAGGAAATTCACCCCGGGGATTACCTCTGTGGCTCTGCTCAACAGGGGCACAGGAAAATTATTTTCTTGGGTGGCAAAAGCCAGGGTACCTTTTTGGCTAGGCTTGTATAGGCCCTAGGGCCGATAGACTAGTACCTACATATGAACCTATGAGTAGATGCTTGATATGTATATTAACAGTTAAAAGAGTGAATATGTTCTGTGTTTCTGTGCATGAGAGTAAACATACAAATGAGTGAGTGTTTTTAAGTGAATGTTTATATTTTGAATGTATGTATGTTTCTATCAATACCTCTAGCACTTGCAATATATATTTAACATCTAACTGCTGTACAGGAAGCATTCTTTAATGATTATATTAAAGTATCGTGTACTTACAGTTTTGCTTATATTACTTTTCATTGCTATATTCTGAAATGTGTAGACCAACGTTTTGTACACATCATACCATCATATGCTTGAAATGATTTAAAAATCAGTTTAGTATAAAATAAAACTGCATATTTCACTACCAAATGCAGAATCTATTGAAGAGCTAAATCTGCTCATTACAATTGTTTTCCAATAATTAGCAAAGTAACTCTGAATAAGTAAGGCAACAGATGTTGAGCAGATTGGGGTGTTTTAAGCATCTTCTCCTCTAAACTGTTTCATGTAACACAGACAATAACTTATACTAAAGTATAAGTACAGTAATGTACACAAATGCTGTTATATGCAAATTAATATCTATAGAGAACTGAAATGAATATATTTCTTTCAGAGCAAGTTTATAAACAGTTTTATAGCAACCAGTGTGCAGAGGTGTGAACCATATGTTATCCTATATAAGACATGCTAGCTTCCTGCATGTTTTTTTCCATATGAATTTTAATAATGAAGTGCTCCCTGTGCTTAACCTTGCAGTTTTGTTGCATCACACAGCTCTTTTGGGCATCACATCAGGTGTTAGATTTCATAACTGCATTTCAAGGAAAGCACTCGGACAACTGTATACTGAAGTAATACCAAATGGTTATGGGGTTATTTAGTTTTTTTAAACTTTGTTTGGAGGGGATTTAAACACTATTTTGGAATGTAAGGAAACACTTTGGCAGTCATTTTTAGGGGCGGACAAAGTACCAGGACTCAATGAGTCAATAAATTTAAAATGTTTTTTATTAAACAGATAATTTTAGAATAGTATTTATATGCATATAAAAACATTATATGCATAATATAATTTTCATATGTAAAGTATTCATTTAGTGTAAATATTTATATGTTTAGAATAATTGTTTTGCAATTGATTGATGTCATTTCCTGTAATTTTAAGTTAATGGATATAAAAGGAAGTATGGGTAAGAGTATCTGTTTTTCTGAAGAAGTTTACGTATTAAATGAGTGAATGAAAGCGTTAAAATTTACTAGTTTCTTAGTGGTTATTGGACTGACACCTGGAAATTTGTTTTTTGAAGTTCAGTTTTTGGTTCGTGTTGCTTTTGTTTAATTTTGCATTCGGGTGGTATCCATGGCCACTGAAGCATCCAGTCAAGAAAGTTTACTTAATTTGTCCGTTTAATCAGTTCCTGAGAGTACGAGTGTTTCTTCTAAGCCTAATCCCCAGGAAGAGCTCATTTCTACAATTGTGAGGATTGTTAAAGAAAGTATGAACAATTATGTTCCACTTGAGCATCAGCGCAGTATGGTCGGAACCCGATTTGAGAACTGCCAGATGTCATCACGACAAGTTACAGGAAATGGCATTGTAGCTGACAGTTGTGAAGCAGCAAATGCAAATACGAGAGAATGGATTCATTCAAAAGAAATAAGTGTTTGGGATTATGTGTGTAAACCTACTGGGAACCTGTTTTCAGCGATAAATGTTACCATCTCCGAGGTCCATGTAAGTAAGCCAAGTAATGAAAATAATTACAAGGATAATATGAACTGTAAAAAGACCATATATGAGTTGGAGAGGATGGTGTTTAAACATGTGACTTTGGAATTAGAAATACAATATTTTGAAGAATGTATTAGCAGGAAAGTAGTGCCGCAGGGCTTGCGTACTGCTAAATTCCCCAATTGTGTAACACTAAGGGATTAACTGAGTGAACATTTAATAGAATTGTGCAACACCACGGGTATCAGTACGATACGCTTATTAATGGCGCATTACCAGAAAGAAATTATTACAATTAAGGACAATATTAAGAATTTAGATGAGAAAATTAAAAGTTATAATTGTTTTAGAGACTTTTTTGTCCTTTATAACGGTGCAGAGGTGAAGGCCGATAGGCACAGGGCTACAATTGTCTCTAGGAAACAATCTAAATTTGAAAAGAGATATTCTGGCGTATCAAAGTAATCAAGCTTATATTGTCCAAGAAAAAGTTTTTGACACACAATGAATTAATTGTAATAAAATGGGTGCTGGTATTTCTGGACAAACATCTGAGATAATTACTAACACCAAAGTAAAGTCTGCTATAGCAGATAAGAAAGTCAGTGATGAGAACTGTAATTTAAACAATGAAAATGGTAATAAAGAAATGACATCTACTACCAATGTGGAGTTCATTATGGACACATCCGATAATGACAATCGAGCTAGCTATGCGCAGGTTGCTTCTCAATCTAATCAAGGACAGAATCAAGGCCCTTTTCCCTTGGACAATTTGCAGAACAAACAGACTCACAAGTGGTACAATACCACTCAGTACAAGGGGAAGGGCAAGGGGAAAGGGAAAAATTACAACAACAAAAAAAACTGGTGGTGAATGACAATGGTTTAACAAATAGTGCAGAAGATTTTTGTATTAATGTGATTAATTTGTCTGATGTTACTTTATCTTGTGATGTAGAAAATGTTTTGAAAAAGGTTTTTCTTTCATACCGACAAATAGTTTGAATATAGGGAGACTTTTAATTGATTTTAGGTTATATTTGAGAAAGCTAAATTTGAGTTATATTATGCAAGATGTTATGAAAGTACTTAATGTCATAAACAGATTATCAGATAACAAACCTAAAAAGTCAAGCACCTTTAATCCTCCTCTTCAAACTACCCTTCAGGTATTTCAAAATTTATGCTAAAGTGAATTTAGAAACATCTGCTTTCAAGGTTGTCCAGAAAACCTCAATAAAAAAGAAAAAATTGCTTTAGATGATTTGTGTAAAAATTCTGATATCAGGACAATGAAGGCAGGTAAAGGTTCAAGATTGTTGTTATGAATACTAAAAAGTATGATAGTTCATTGCTAGCAATGTTGGAAGATAGTACTACATATAGAAAGGTTATTGTAAGAGATGTGAAGTACAGTTACCAAAAAGTGGATGTAGCATTGTTTGATATGTTTAGCCAAAGTGAGTTGGATCTTGAAAGTTATGAATACCATTAGTAGAACATCCCAAATTGGCAACGTTTTTTGGTATTCCGAAAATACAAGTGAACCAGACAAATCCACCATTTAGGCCTATTATTTCAGCTAAACATTTAAAAACTGAAAATATATCCATTTGGTTAGACTATATACTAAATCCAGTAGTTCAAAAATCAAAGTTTTATTTAAGGGATTCATAGCACTTATTGGAACATTTACAAAGTTTAAATGTTACATTGGAATGTACTAGTTTTGGTACTTTAGATGTTAGGTCCCTATATACATCAATAAGTCAAGAAGTAGGGATCGAACATCTTAGGGATTATTTGACTGAAAATACAGATTTTGTCAGTACAACAATAAACACCATTTGTAGTTTAATGGAGCTAGTTCTAGATAATAATTTTTTCAAATTCAACAAAAATTTATATCAACAAATTTCAGGTGTAGCTATAGGGCAAGGGTAGCTCCAGCCTTTGCGAATCTTGTAATGGCCAACTGGGAGTTGAAATTTCTTACTAAACATTTTAGTTATTCAAAAGTGCAGACTTATTATAGATTTATTGATGATTTATTCTTTTTGTGGACAGGTACCTATGAGGAGTTTATGGATATGGTGAAAGATTTAAATAATACCACAAACTTTTTAGAGTTTAAAGTAAGTGGATTTGGGGAATGTATTTCATACTTGGACGTGCATCTGACTATAGATAGAGAGAAACATAAATTCATTAGTAAAGTCCACAGGAAGGAAGTGTTTGCAAATCAATATTTACATAAAGACAGCTTACACCCACAACATATGAAAAAGGGAGTCGTCAGAGGTCAAATTATATGATTAAGTAGACTTACTACAGATGATGACACATTTGCAAAGGAAACGTTATTTTTGAGATCATTATTTCTTTTTAGATTATATAGTATGGAATGGTTAAAAAGATAGAACAAGAGGTAATAGTGTTAAGGCAAGGAGTGGCAAAACCTATTCTTTTGTCTAAAGACATTTGTGTAAGTCCTGTATTAGATGTTTCAACTTCCAATTTTAACAATTATCATATTGCTTTTCCTATACCCATAGTGAATGAGATGTGGTTTGTCAAAGAAATTATAGAAAACAACTGGAAAGTTTTATTAGGTAATAGAGAATTGGTTGCTAAAATAGGTAGCAAACCTAAATTTACTTACAAAAAGGTGTTGAATATAAAGTCCATGTTAGAATTTGATAATAGGAGAGCTATCACCAGTATGAGAACAGTTAGTACCAAGAAGGGTACATACGCTTGCAAAAATTGTAAACAGTGTAGGTACATTAGTAACAGCTCTTTTGTCACCTTAAAACATTTGAATTACATGTTATGGGCCAAAGACTATTTCAATTGTAATACTGAATCTGTAGTCTACATTGCTTGTTGTGTATCATGCAACCATTATTATATAGGGAAAACTAAAAGAGCATTAAAACGTAGGGATATATGAACACAACTGGCCATAAAAAATAAAGATAAAATTAATTATTTGGCAAAACATGCTGTATCATGTCCAGATTTCAAAAAGTTTGAGTTTTCTGTAGTGGAAAAGGTAGATGAGGTTTTGTTTGGAGGGGATTTAAACAATATTTTGGAATGTAAGGAAACACTTTGGCAGTTATTTTTAGGGGCGGACAAAGTACCCGGACTCAATGAGTCAATAAATTTAAAATGTTTTTTATTAAACAGATAATTTTAGAATAGTATTTATATGCATATAAAAGGATTTTATGCATAATATAATTTTCATATGTAAAGCATTTATTTAGTGTAAATATTTATATGTTTAGAATAATTGTTTAATTGTTTTGCAATTGATTGATGTCATTTCCTGCGATTTTAAGTTAAAGGATATAAAAGAAAGTATGGGTAAGAGTATCTGTTTTTCTGAAGAAGTTCACGTATTAAATGAGTGAATGAAAGCACTAAAATTTACTAGTTTATTAGTGGTTATTGGACTGACACCTGGAAATTCGTTTTTTGAAGTTCAGTATAAGAAAATAAGTTTTTGTTAAGTCTGTATAATAAAATCCTGTCAGGAAAGAAGAACATAAAGCAGAGCTAAGACTTTGTGCTGTTCGCAGTTTGTCATCTTAGCCATGCCCCCAACTGAAGGGTTTCTGATAGAAAAATGACAGTGTCCTTTTTAGTATGCATTCTCTTTGCTTTACAGACATTTATTGCTTTCTTTTTTTTCTTTGTTATTTGTTGTGAACTTCTTCCTTCTTTCTTATTTTTACTTCCTTCTGTAACCTCTGAATCCTCAGACTGCAGAATTCTTGTATACAGAAGTCCAAAGTTGTCAGTGGCATTATCTTGTTTCATAGGGTTCGGTGATCTTTACAGACAGTAGGCACTTCATTTACTAAATTAGTTCTATTTGCTGTTTGTCTAACATTATTTATCTCATCAGTGCAGTCATTAATATATGTAACAAAAGTTCACCAAACAGTGCCAGTTACACAATTGCTATCGTCATCAGTAAGTCTATATTTACTACTAATAATGGTAAGCAAATCATCCAGTTTTTGACACGAGGAACACAGATCACCAGTGTTATCAGGTGTTACCTTTAAATATATATAGCATTTATTACACTGTACAAGACATTTGAACTTTAGCAAGTCATTAATGGCATAGTCATTTAAGGAATTTATATTCAGCTGCAAATGAATAAAAAATTTTATTAGAAAATAATAATAAAAAAAAAATGGGAAAGCTGAAAGAGATTAGTTTAGTTACCACAGAATTCAAAGAGAACTTAAATCAACTTCTAAGAGACAAATCACACAATACACAACTAAATATTAAATGAAATACAGCAAAGTTTTGATGGGACAAATTGTGAAAGTCACACAAAAGCTGGAATTCCTATACCTTGCACGTGAATGCATATAGTAGTTTCTGCTCACTGTCACTCACAGTCGCACCTTTTTTAACAATAAAGATTAACAAATCACAAACCAAGACATGATCATTTAGATAAGCTCTGGATTATCCTATCTGCAGTCTGTTGAATTTATAGCTGACTATGCCTCTTGGGATGGCTCAAGTTCGCCTGTCTAAAACCTCTACCTTTTTAACAACAAAGAGTGAAAACTAGAGGTAAAACGACAACATATAAATGAAAGTATATCTTCCTGTCTGCAAGTTATTCATTCTTTTCTACAATCAGTGAAAAAACAGTGGTAAGAAATATAAATTCAAATAAAAACTTATCTTGCCAAGCTACTGCATGGTCAATCATAAATCAATACAGGATTGTTTAGATAAATTATGGATTATTATGTCTATAGCAAATAAGTATGTGGGTTGGGGGTTGGCATAATGGTTAAGCTATTTACCTCATATTCATAAGGTACAGAGTTGAATTCCCACCTTTGAAAGGGAAATTGGCTTGGCTTAAAATGGCCACAAGAGCAGTTAGCCTAGTACTTACCTATGACCATATAAACAAAAGAGTAAAACAGTCACACAGAGAACCTTAAAAACATTTTGGGCTTGGTATAATGGATGAGGTATTTAACTCGCAGACACAAGGTGCAGTGTTTAATTCACACCTTTGAGAAGGAAATTGGTTATGCTTGGATTGGCTTCTTAAGATAGCTGGCCCATGTATCTAAAGAAAAGGGAAAATGAAAATTTGAATATAAGTTGGCATAAAGGTTATGGTGTTTACTTTATAGTCACAAGGTGCAGGGTGGGGCAATTGGCTAGGCTTAAAATGGCCCACAAGGGAAGTTAACCCAGTACTAACCTATAAACAACATGGAACACCAAATCTATGGGTCTATATTATAATCTTGAAGGTTTAAAACTTCAAATCACTAAAGATCGACCTTTAGTGATCAAAGTCTTAAACCATCGAAAACCAAAACAAAAAAAATACTAAATTAAAAAAAAAACTGTGCCCCCCACCCACCTACTTAAATATGTCAACTACGAGAATGCACTACATTGAAGTAAATGGAAATCTCCCCTACAGAGATTTTCCATTTAAATGTTTGATGTAGTGCACTTTCGGGATTCTCGTGTCAACAATATTGTATTCGATATTGTCAGACTTCGAGATTTTAATATAGACCCCAAATCTAGGAATTCATTTTAGCCTGATATCTTACAGGTTAGGATTACCACCTGGTAGACCTGGGTTCAAAACCTGGTTGGGGTACAACTGGCAGCAGCAGAAGATGACCAGAAGAAAGGCCTGACAATCTACTTCAGTAATATGCCACAAAACCCCTGTGAGGCCTACGCATTGAGTCATCATGAGTCAATTTATGGGAGGGAGGTTGCCATAATGGTTAAAGTGTTTTACCTTACAGACACAAAGTACAGGGCTTGATTCTCACATGGGGTAATTGGCTAGGCTTAAAATGACCTGAAAAGGGCAGTTAGCCCAGTGCTAATCTATGAATAAGAAAATCCAGGAGTTAAAACAAGTCCTAAAATAGGAATGCCCAAATTACAGAACTGAACCCACAAGATCCCCCTTCTCAAAAGCAGTATAAATTACATATAAATTACACACACACACACACACACACGCACACACGCACACACACACACACACACACACACACACACACACACACACACACACACACACACACACACGTATGTTTGTATATCTGGCTAAGTAGCAAGTCACACTTGAGATGGTTGAAAGGTTAAATTTAGTGAACAACAAGAGGAATTATAAAGACAGGGCAAATCTATCACATTAATTGTAATTAATTATTCTGGATGCAGGCCTGATGAAAGTTCAGATAAAAGTTTTTGTGGAGCTGAAAGGAAAACCTGAAAAAGCTCTGCAGCTGCTGATTGCTGTTTTGCAGCCTGTTGAGTGACGGTATGTGTAGAACTGAGAAAACAAGTAGGCCATATTTTTTTCATTTTTTTTCTAAATTCTGTTCTGTAAATAAATCTGAGTTCTGACATATTTCTACCTCCAGTATCTTTTAAGAGCTTATAATATCTTTGCAGTGCATGGAGTGTGGTGATCATGCTCTGATATCTGGGAAAAAGACATACCAATTAAACCGTTCTATAGTGTGAGACCCAGTCCTAGCAAATGTTCAGCACCTCCTGCTTCACTTGATAAGATTAGGTATCATTCTAGGCATTTAAGCCTGCCAAAACTGACCAGCAAACACAGCTGCAGGATAAAAACAAATTGGTTTCTGCCTGTTCTCTGTGCTGGTAATGTGTCCATGACTCTTTGTAACATAAGACAACATGTTACTGCCTTTCTGACAGTGCTCAATAAGTGCACTTTGCAAGCCAGCAAAACACTTAGTGTTTTTATTTTCTATAACTGGAGCAGATAAAGCTCAATGTACTACAAAGAGTTGTGATTGTGCCTCTGATCATAACCCATTATTATGTGTTCTTGACATGGATGCCAAGCTTCACTCTCAAGGTGAATTTCTTTGCATCTGTGCTTGAACACATAATAAGCTGGTTATGATAGGCAATCTGTTCTTAGTCCTCTATAACTGTATCTGTATGATTGTCCATCTCTTATCTATCTACCTACCTATATATGTGTATTTATATATATATATATATATATATATATATATATATATATATATATATATATATATATATATATATATATAGAGAGAGAGAGAGAGAGAGAGTGAAAGGGAGAAAACACAAACACACATGCACACACATCTATGTATCTATGTATACATCTATGTAGGTATGTGTGAATTTTATCAGATGTCATTTTGGTCAGCATCTGTTTAGTCAAAAAATATGGTTGAATAAGCAGATAGTTGACAGGAATGTGAGCTCACACATTTCTCACAATTAGAGAATATGCCCTTTCCCTGATATTGTACAAACTGTCCCCTGTACTATTAATGGTCAGAGGCAGCTCCTAAATGCTTTAGCCCGTGCATGGTTTCCCTCAAATTATCTATGGTATGATCCCAGCTATTCTCATTTGGGGTAATATATAATTATCAACCATGGGGTGGGTAAGGCCATTTTCTAACCAAATGGAGTGGGTTGATTCGAGCACAAACACAAAACTGGCTAGGCTTAAATCAGCCTGCAAAGGCAGCCTAATATTTACCTATGACCCATGAACCTATATACTCAGAGTAAGTCTATTTACTTAGCAAGGGATGTAGAGGGTGCAGTTAGGCTTGTACCTCCTGCAAAAACGGTTTTGTCTCTGTTTTTATGTTTTAATTTTGCATGCGCTAAGGTTATTGCTTGACATGTATAGAAATGTGTTAATATTTGCTTTGTCAGCATTTTTGTGTCAATGGTTGGATTTTCCAGTTATTTTCAGTATATATATAGATATATATATGTATGTATACATAGGGAGAGAGAGAGAGAGAGAGAGAGTATATATATATATATATATATATATATATATATATATATATATATATATATATATACACATAGGGAGAGAGAGAGAGTATATATATATATATATATATATATATATATATATATAAAATGAATGTGTGTGCGTGTGTGTATATATATATATATATATATATATATATATATATATATATATATATATATATAGATAGATAGTAATCTAGACTTTGATCATCACTTGTCTACAGTGGTGAAGAAATCATTCTATGTTGTGCAACTTATAAACAAAGATATGTCATCTAAGTCCAAGGAAATCATTGTTCCACTGTATTCGGCATTCATCAGACCTATCATTGATTACAATGCCCGCTTTGATATGTACCTAACCAGGCATATCCAACAACTGAAACATCCAGAGAGGTTCCTCACTAAAAGAATACAGGGCATAAGTAATATATCCTATGCAGGTCACCTCAAGGCCCTATCCCTGTATTCTGTCTCCTACAGGCTTTTGAGGGGAGATCTATGCCTGGCATACAGGGCATTGTCAGACCCCACTCTGATGGATGACCTGCATATCCACAAAACAAACAGCACCAGAATTACATATTCTAAAGACGTAAACCTTGCCTGTGATATAAATAGGACCTGCTGGAGAGATAAGTATCTATCCTAGAGACTACCCATCTATGGAAAAGGCTCCCCATCCATGTGAAGCAGAGTTTCTCCCTAACCTAATTCAAGTGCAATTTGGACAATTGGATGGGAGACCAGAAATTCATCCCTGGTTTGGCACCTATGACTCTAATGGACCCAGGTAACCTGTAAATGGTTCATCTCCTAGGACCATGCTTACACTTATCAAGGGTATCAGAACTTGTCAGAGATTTGGGAAGCATGGCTAGCCTTAAAAAGGCTCTTGTGGTCATTAGCCTAGTAAACACCTATAAGCCTATGAACCTATATATCAGTAGCAAACTTAGCAGTTTTATTGTAACAGGTGTCTAGTTTTCTTAAGCCAGATTTCCTTAAGTTTGTGAGAATTGGTGTGGCGTAAAGGAGACTAGATACAAGATGTGTTCTTGCAATGGTGGCTTTTGTGTTGTTTGCTAGATACTGCTTATTTCAGTATAAGGTACCCAGTTTTTTATAAACTTTTTTTATTGTCTGGGATATATGGATGTCAAATTTCAAGGTGTTGTCCATAATAACACCAAGAAGTTTTGTGCTGGTTCCAGGAGAGATGATGGTGTTATTAGAAGAAGAGATATTAAATGGGGGGATTGGAAGCTCTAGTGGGATGGAAACTCATGAGTTTGGTCTTTTTTGGGTTTAAGATGAGCTGTGTATTGGATAACCATGGTTCCACTGCCAAGAAAGACTCTTGTGTAATTAGTTGTAGTTGTTGTAGGGATGGAGCTGCACATAGTGCGCAGTTGTCTGCGTATTGGACAAGGGATAAATGCTGCTTAGCATTATGAACTTTGTTAGTGAATATTGTGAAAAGAAGGTGACCAAGGATGGATCTTTGTGAGACTCCTAATGTGATGTGGTAGAGAAGATAGGTCATGCTGCCATGTAAAAGCTTGCTGACCCCCTGTTAAGTAGCCTTTAAACCATGGTAGAGCAGAATGGCTAACATTTAGTTCAGAAAGTGCATTTATAAGCTTGTAGTGTCAAATGCTTTCAAGAAGTCAAGAGAGATGACAGAAACTAATTTGCTGTCATTTCTATGCTTATTAATTGAGTTGGTAAAGCTTATTAGTGCAGAGGTAGTACTGTGGAAGGGACAGAATTGTGTGTTGGGTTTGGGACAGAAGGTTATTAGCTAAGAGATACTCTGTGATTTGTCTGTGAATGCATCTTTTCAGAGTTTTGGAGAGTGGTGACAAGATAGAGATGGGTCTGTAGTTGGATTGTTCTGCTGAGTTGCCACCTTTATGTAGTGGGATGATATGGGGGATTTTCCAGATTGTTGGAACTTGGTACTCAGTGATATATTGGTTTATTAGGATGGATACTGGGTAGGGGATCACTTCAGCAACACTATTAAGAAATTCAGCTGGTAAGTTATCAGCTGCTAATTTTGCTGTTTTAATTTTTTTCAGATATTTTTTAATTGTGTCGGTTGGTACAGGTTGGAAGGAGATGGTATTGTTTTCAGTATTTAATGTATCAAGACTTATTGGAGAGGTAGAAGAGTTGAAGTTTGACAGTGCTATTATGGTTTCAGTGAAATATGTATTAAGTTGTGCTGCTATGGTATCTGTATTGCTGGGCTGCCTCTAGGGGAAGGTGTTTAAGTGGTGCCCAGTTACAGAGTTTGAGGGTGGATAAGACTTTTTTTTATTCCTAATCTGATGATACTTGGCATTTTTAATGGATTTTTATGATGCCTAAGAAGATAGGTTGGAAGATGATCACTGATGCTGCCTGGGAAACACTCCATCTGTAAAGAGGGAGAAGATCTGCTTGTTAGTATCCAGTCCAGTATGGATTCCCTTTTTGATGATTTGTCAGTTCTAGTGGGAGTTTGAATGATTTGTGTAAAGCCATGGAGGTTAATTTGGTTACTAGGGGTTTGTAAGCTACAGTTAAGCCAATCTGTATTGAAGTCTCTCATAATTATAGTTTCTTGGGGTAGAGGTTTAGAGGACCAATGGAGAATGTGTTCTAGTGTGGAGAGGTTCATTCCTGGACGTATACAAAGCGTACACACCCCTGTTAAAATGTTAGGTTTTGTGATATAAAAAAATGAAACCACAATAAATCATTTCAAAACTTTTCCCACCTTGAATGTGACCTATAACCTGTACAATTCAATTGAAAAACAAACAAATCTGTTAGGGGAAAAAAGATAAAAAATAAAAATGTACAATAAGCTGGTTGCGTAAGTGTGCACACTTTTAAATTAATACTTTGTTGAAGCACCTTTTGATTTAATTACAACATTCAGTCTTCTTGGGTACACACCTGCCATCAATTAAGGAGACTTTAATTAATCCCAAATAAAGTTCTGCTGTCCTAGTAGGATTTTCCTGACATTTACTCAGTTGCCTGCTATAGCAAAAGCCATGGTTCACAGAGAGCTTACAAAGAATCAAAGGGATCTCATTGTTGAAAGGTATCAGTCAGGAAGAGGGTACAAAAACATTTCCACAGCACTGGATATACTTTGGGACAACAGTGACATTGTAAAAATTGGACATTCCCCCAAAATTGATGAAAAGACAAGACAAAAACTGGTCAGGGAGGCTACTCCATAGCATATCGTCTACTCCAAGGTGATCTCTGCCTAACATATAAAGCTATGTCAAACCCAGAGCTGTTGGACATGCTACACCTAAAGAAACACCAATCCATCCAAGCTACATGCTCTAGAGACCTAAACCTTGTCACCACAATAAACAAGACATGCTGGAGGGATAGATTCCTGTTCCAGAGACTTCCCATACTCTGGAACAGCTATGTCAAGCAAAGTTCTTCATTAGCACTCTTCAAGAAAAATCTTGATAAGTGGATGGAAATAGGAAATACACCCTGGGGATCACTTCTGTGTCTCTGCTCAACAGTGGCACAGGAAAATAAATTTCTTGGGTGGCATAAGCCAGGGAACATTGTTGGCTAGGCTTACGTAGGCCCTCAGGCTGATAGCCTAGTACCTACCTATGAGCCTACAGCAACACCGAAGGAGCTGCAGGAACTTCTGGCAAGTACTGGTTGTGTACTACATGTGACAACAATCTCCTGTATTCTACATATGTCTGGACTATGGGGTAGGTTTGCAAGATGGAAGCCATTTATTACACAGAAAAACATCCAGGGCCAGCCAAAATTTGCAAAACAATACATCAAGTCTCCTAAAAGCATGTGGGAAAATGTGTTATGGTCTGATGAGACAAAGCTTGAACTTTTTGGCCACAATTCCAAAAGGTACCTTTGGCACAGAAACAGCACTTTGCATCACCAAAAGAATGCCATCCCCACAGTGAAGCATGGTGGTGGCAGTATCATGCTTTGGGGTTGCTTTTCTTCATCTGGAACTGGGGCATTAGTCAAGGTGGAGGGAATTACACCAGTCCAAATATCAGTCACTTTTGGCCCAAACCCTTCAGACATCTGCTAGAAAGCTGAAGATGAAGAGGAATTTCACCTTTCGACATGATAATGACCCCAAACATACATTCAAATCAACAAAAGAATGGCTTCACCAGAAGAAAATTAAAGTTTTGGGATGGCACAGCCACAGCCCAGACCTAAATCCAATAGAAAATCTGCGAAGGTGACCTGAAGAGGGGTGTGCACAAGAGATGTCATCACAATCTGACAGATTTGGAGTGCTTTTGCAAGAAAGAGTGGGCAAATGTTGCCAAGTCAAGATGTGCCATGCTGATAGACTCCCACCCAAGAAGTCTGAATGCTGTAATTAAATCAAAAGATGCTTCAACAAAGTATTAGCTTAAGGGTGTACACACAAACCAGCTTGTTATATGTTTTTTATGTTTTATGTTTTTCCCTAACAGATTTGTTTTCAATTGAATTGTACAGATTATAGGTCACATTAAATATGTAAAAAGTTTTAAAATTATTTATTGTGGTCTAATTTTTTATATTACCAAAACTTAGCATTTTAACAGGGGTGTGTACACTTTTTATATCACTTTACATACACATACACACACACACACACACACACACACACACACACACACACACACACACACACACACACACACACACACACACACACATCACTGGAGAGAGCGAGAGTCAGAAAGAATGGTTTATAAGGTCATCGCCTAATCTTAGGGTTAGGTCTGATGTACTCTGAATCCTATACAAAAAAGGCACACAGCATCCATCGCAAGTTTTGAAACTGTAGACATTTATTTATTATTTACAAAGCCTCTAGAAACTAAACTTAAATACAGGAGTTGCTTTCACTCCAAAGCATTTAAATAAAGCAGTGTACTTTAATCAGACTACTGCTGACTTTTAGTATTTACCCAAAGATGGCATATAAGTCTTCACCTTTCTGAATATCTTTTTCTTTTCTTTTCTTTTCTTTTCTTTCTTTCTTTCTTTCTTTCTTTCTTTTTTTAAGAGCAGCATTTTATTGTGAACAACATATTCATTTTTACATACCTTGCAAACCCCATCTATAGTGCACTTGTTATTTTGTTACTAATTGCTGCTACAACCATTTTGTAATTATATGTTTTTTTAGTAGTAATAAATAGCCTCATGTCAGACAATCAGGGCTTATATTTAACTTTCAATGACTTGCTGATGTTAAGCCTGTCAATCTATATATCACAATCATCTGGTCAGTCTCAGTTTCGGGTTTGATTTAACATTGCTTTTTAAACAAAAACAGTAACATATACAAGTTAAATATTTACAATATAATTTAAGATCAGGAATTAACAAGTGGCCATATTGTTTTATTTTCACTGTAAATCTTAGCAATCGAACCAGTGAGACCTCACAACTTACATTGCAGTCCAGTTTATGAAACAGATATACATTTTAGGTGCCTTGTTCCATCTCAATATCCTCAGCAAACTCACTTCCTATTGTAGAATTCCAGACAGCCCATTTGTTTACTAGAGGGTTCTGATTCTGATTTTGGATAGTTCTCAGTACCAATTTTTAATCTCTGTGATCATCTTTTTTAACTCTCTTATTGATATTTTGCCCTTGATTTTTCATTTTTTAGTTATAGCTTTTTTAGCCACTATCATCACTAAGGATAACAACTCATCACTTAAGTACATGTTATACACCAACTCATCAAAAACATCTCTTCACTGAGGTTAAATTTTCTTCTAGGTAATAAGACTTAGCACACCATTGAACTCTTTGGGTACAGAAGCAACTTCTTACACTCCCAAAATACGTGTTCCCAAGAGCCTCTTTCTGAACCATCACATCTCCAGCATATGCCTCTTGTCTGTGTGGACATGTTCACATTTCAGTGACATACAGTAATACTCTTGCAAACATGGAAATGCATAGTAGTTTCAGGACCCTTTTAAACTCATTACAGTTGAGTAACATCTCCAGGTGTTTCTGCAGGTACATCTTACTGATGCCTCTAGGCATCGAGTATTGCTTGATCATATTTGCATTAATAATTCCAAAACCATGCCATATGCAAAACACTTAAATATTTAATCTTAACCAGTGGTGGCTGGAAACTTCAAATTAAAGGGGGGCTGCAGGAGACAGCTGAATGGGTGGGGCCAATGGGAAGGGGTGTGGTCAACTAGAAAGGGGTGGAGCTATGCTCAAAACCACAACAACTGGTACTTTAATTAAATACGCTGCCCTGGGTGCCAAACCATCATTACAAGAGTCCAATCAAGACAAAATTAAGTATAGAAGAAAAAATATTTCACTGCATTAGCTACATGACAGCTTACTTAATATCTAGATGGAAACACAAAGATTGTGAGGCATGAAAAAATAAATTACTTTTTAAATACATTACTGGAATGGCAGTCAAAATAAAGTATGAAATCAAGCAGCACTCAACTCAAACCAATTTTCCATGCACTGCAGTTCTAATTATAATTTATATTCAGCTTTATAAAATTACCAAGTAACATGCTGAAAGTAGCAATCTCTGTGATTCCCCCACTTGTAAAAATGTTTCTTAGCCAAAAAAGACCTGCTGCCTGACAATGACTGTCTACTTATTTCATGGGGAAGACATGATCAAAGTAAAAAATGAAGAGCAAACAAGAAACAAGCTCAAGATAAATTGCTTAAAGGATTACTGCACAAGATATGGACCACACATGATAGATTGGCAGTTTAGTTTATGGGTAAAGCCTGCAAAGATGACTGCAAGTCTCCAACAAATGTAATGAGCTTCTGAAAATTTCAATACCTAAGGCTTATACGTTTTCTAGTTATGTAAATATTCTCTGCATGGCAACAACAAAAAGGCTTTCAATGTTGGTAATTATTTAACAGTATGCTTATTAAAGCTTACTTGCATCTTACAATCTCCGACAAGCTTAAATGATGGTCATTAAAGCATTGCTACTCAAACACAGAGCAAAAGGGCACTGCGATGGCATGCATTTTCTGAATAATAAGAAGCATAAATCAACAGTATAAAAATATGACAGAAAACCAGAACATTCTGCAAAATCAAGGACAGATGAAAAGCCACTGTTTTGCTTGTGTCTGTCTTGGATGGGGGAATACTCTGCACACTTACACTGTATAACTGCTCCTTGCCTTGCTTGGACACATCCAGAGTCACTACATGGGGGAGTGGGGTGCAACAAGTATGTCACAATTTGAAATGTCTCTGGCTGATGGTGATGGCTCTGAGACTCATACTTCTTAACCTCAGAGCAAGAAATCTGGACAAAGCCATACATAAAAGTGGGACACAGGCCCAAAAATAAGCACATTTTTTTAAATATTGCTCTTATAAACTTAGAATAGTAGTAGGTCTTGCATTAGTATGAATTTTCTGAAGGGTATGAAATCTGAAACATAAATGTCTGACATTCATTTCTAACTTTAATCTTTAATGATTTGCCACTAATTTGCCAGAAAACCACAATTTTATGAAAAACGGACCAAAAATGGGATGCAAAAATATAAAATTGCCACACAATACAGCTGGGAACCTGTCAAAGAAGGGACACCTTTTTAATATTAGTACTGTTAACTTGAGCAGCTGACAAAATAAGAGAATCTACATGCATTTCTGAAAAAAAAGTAATCTATATCTCTGATCGTTACAGTTATTTATAATTGTAAACCCTCTGTGTTTTCTTCCAAAATTGCCATTTTGCAGAGGGATTATTAGGGGGAGTGCAACATATTGAGCCAAAATTGGGGACAGCTGAGAGATTTGGATATTCCTAATTCTATAAAGAGATTTATTTGCACGTACCTCTCAACCCCTTAATGCAGGAAATCTGGACAAGGCCAAATATATGGAGGAACATACAAACAGTACTAAAAATTGCTCTTGTATAAACTTAAGACAGTTGATAGAATAACAGGTCTTGCTTTAACATGCATTTTTCTGAAGGTTATGACGTCTGAAACTCAATGTCTGTCATTATTTAGTGACATCATTCCTAAATGATTTGCCAGAAAACCACAATTTTTATGAGGAACAAACCAAAAAATAAGAAGCAAACATCTATTCATTCTGCAAAAATCTGGACAGTTGAGAGGTGTAGTTCAGCCAGGGCTGTCTTTGGGTTTGCTGCCCTTCCCCCCTCACAAAACCATGGTCGAATGGAGTCTCCCCCCCCCCCCCACAGCCATTCCAATGTCCCATTCCTTGGTTGTTTCACCCAATTTACCATAAACACTGTAATGTGCATACTGCTTTACTTCTGTGATGATTTGGATTTCATTTGAAAGTTTTATTTTGCATTTTACAGCACAAAGACTAATAGATATCTGCTAAACAAAGTAATGCAGTCTCACAATGAAAGTAGACTTAGCATTAAAACTTCTCTGCCCTTGAAACTCACATACATTGAAACAACATTGAAACCCACATTCAAAGAAAATATATTTTGTCAGTGGCAGATAAAGCTTAACTTTGGGCTGTTTTCAAATCACAGGCCCCATGCAGATGAAACATACACATGCTCTTTGAAACACATTCCTGATTGTTTTAAATTATATTCCTTGTACAATACAGTAAAGTTGTTAGAGGGCGTTTTTAATTTATTGTTTTTAACATTTGTCCAGTAAACAATGAAACAAAATGCATACACCAATAATGACAAAACTGCCTGATTCAGAACATTTCCATCATAAAAGTCTACTCAAACTTCTACAGTCCAACAGTATCGGTAAATATGCACAATCTTTGAAGAAGTAAAAGTCATCTAAATAATTCCACATTAAAGATATCTGTAACTGATGAAGAGGTTGCTGCTAGCAAACAAATTTATATTTCATTGTTTCATCTACAAATAAAGTGCCTATTGCCTTTGAGGAATAAATTGCTAGTAATATTGCAATAGGGAATGGATGGCAAACTGAAAACAGGTTCATAGTTACTAGGTATCTTCGCCAAAAAGGACTGCAGCACACTAGTTAAAAATAACTGTTTCCTTCTGCTCACAGACCACATTTCCTGTTGTCTTACTGACCTATGACATTCCTGCATTTAAGTTTCTGCACTGACAAAAAAATTGACCCTTCACTTTCTTTGGTCTTATCCCTCTGCTCCGAATGATGTAAAAGATGTTTAGAGTTTGGCTGACATTTGCTATTGTAGGAAGTAGAAGGGTCACTGGTATAAATAAGGAATCAAGGAAGTCTGTCTCATTATTTGGGAAGAGAGAAACTGCTGTATCCTGAGTAAACTTAGGGAATACATATGAAAGAAGGAAATAAACTACAGACCTAATTTTTTTCTACCTCTCTGTTTAATGTTTGCATAGGAAATGGATAGCTAACCAACACTGCTGTGGGTGAAAAACACACAGACCACTAAAGTTACAGTTCCCCCCCAAACATTCAGCTACATAATTATACAGATTTCTAATGTAAAATTCAATCAGATCAGTTTTTAGAATATTAACTGATGTTACTGGCCCCAGCTACTCAGCAACCCACATACAGTTACATGTCACTAAGAAATATATACTTCTTTGACATAATGCATTCATTAATTTTTTTATGTTTCAGTGCTAACCTACAGCACCAGTGAAAAATAGTTAAGCAAATTGCTTTAGAGTTTCACCTCCTCATTTTCAAGAATATGTTTGTTTGATTATCAAATAAACTTTGTTGTTAAATATATATTTTCAATCAAAGTAAGACCTCTTTGCCACAAATTAAAAAGCCTTGGTGAGCCACACTCCACTAAAAGTGTTAAAACATGACATTATCTCTTCATCATGCTGTATATCCCTGAAATTGTGGGAAAGGCAAAAATGTTTAAAGATTTAAAATCTGTTGGAAGAACTAGAAGAAACAAAAACATGTAATTTACTTTATCTGTTTGCAGTTTGTTTATGTAGTCACTGCTCCCAAACCATTGCAGTGTTAAATGACATTGTACATTGCATATCCCCACATCTGATTTTGAGGAAAGAACAAGTCATGTAGTCAGTTAAGTATTGTTTAGTACTTTTTTTTCTAGACAGAATGCTTACTAACTCTAACTCTAACAACTGAAGAAGATAACTACCCTTCTGAAGAAGCCACAGATGAAGATAATCATGGCTTAATAAGATTAGGAATATGCAAGATCTATAATTCACATAACATAGTTTTCTAACTTTAGTAAGGAACCTATAGGAAATCTAAATGTAGTCACAGACTAAAACAGTGAATTTTGAAATGGAAAAAGAGGGAGTCTACAACTTTCCAGCACCTACCTCAGTTTATCCTCACTTGTTAAAAAAGTGACTGTCCGTCTTCTCCTTCAGTTGACTCAGTGACTGCAGCTGCTCATAAGCAAGCCAGCAAGGCAAAAAGCAAGCAAGCCGAAAAAACAACTTTACTTTCACCTATGGTATCTTCTGTAACACACAAGAAAAAACAAGTACTGTGCTTAGTGTTCTACATACAGGCTACTACTACTGATTGTTTCTCGTTCTCTTTTTTGAGAAGAGAGCGAGAACCAATCAGTAGCAATCCAGCCGTCCATGTCACATATGTGCCTGTGGACATGGCAGTCCAAACCCTGTTCTAATTTGCTGTGCAGTTAAACCGCATAGACTTCTGGGCATCACACTGATGCCTTCTCTTTAATCTGGACTGCTTTTACAGCAGTCTAGATTTCCAGACGTTCGCTAATTAAAAAAAAAAAAAAAAAAAAAAAAGGAACTTGATGAGCATGTGCAGTTCGAGTTACGGGACTTTGCAAGTTGGTCGGACTTGCTTAGGAGTACAACATTATAAAAAAGTGAGCAAACAAAATATTTAAATACATTTTTTTATTTTTTTATTCAACTAGAATGTCTAAACTTCCCTCTTTTTGCTGGGAGGGCTGCAGTCCTGCAGTACGATGGCTCAAGCCACCACTGAACTTAAAGCTTACACAATGGCATACACAACTGTATTGATATTTGACCTCTTTCAACTGCTGGTAAAAAGATATTGATTGCTGTTTCTATAATATTTATTTATATTATCATAAAGTTCATATGTTTCTAAATATCTCAACAACCAAGTAGCAGAGACAGAACTACTTATCCTCATATGAAATATCTCAGCATGATGAACAAAATGCTTCTGACAAGTATGTGTGTAACTTGAGTGGTTCTTGAGATATTGTAAGTTGTTTACAAAATATTATAAACAGTTGTGTTTACTGTGACTTACAAAATACAGTTTAAGACCTAGTATGTAAAGAATATTACCATTATAAAAATAGTTTGTGCTGAAGATGTTGACATTTACACTTCTTTAGTAACAATTATGGTTCCAGAGATATGAACATTTGTTTCAAATTTGAGGACGTAATTTGATTCTATCAAAAGCTTTGGCTCCACCTATTGGAAGCTATACTGCAAACTTCCAGAACTCTATTGGAGGGAATGTGTTAAGCATGGCCTGGACAATTGGATGGCTAATTGTAAGTACACACCCAGTCTAGCCTGACAAGCCCTAATGTAAAGGAAATGTAACTATGTCCTTTTGGAGTCCAGTTTAATTTATATCTTCATAAATTTATTTTTTCAAAGATTACTGTATACTGATCAACAACTTAACTTCAGCTCTCCCAATGTGAGAAAAGAAACTGAATGACAAGGACCAGGAACTTTGCCTGTTTTAGTAAAATTTAGTTACTGGCTAGTAAGTACACTGCTTGGATGCCAGCAAAGAAGTAACTAAGAAAATATGAAATAAGATCAACCTGAAAATGTGAAGAGAAAACAGTAACTGGGAAGAATTCTGCAGCTGTTCAGCAAAATGCAATTCAAGCTCCAGCTTTGGCTCAAGACACGGCTTCCAGTAGTCTAGAAGAAAAAAGTCTAATGGATACTCTTCCATTTATTTCCTCTCATATACTGTCACTGCTCCAGCATTACTGCTATAGTCTCTTATTGCCTTCCCCAGCTCTAAATCTCAGTCATCACCTGAATGCTAAGCATTTTATAGTCATCCATACTACTATGTCAACTATAGTTGTACTACATTGTAATTAGTTTATCATGTGTGTATCAAGTGTGTGTACACAAGCTTTTTATATTCACCCATACCACTACACCAGTTATAGTTGTACCACATTTTAATTAGTTTTATTAAGTATGTATCAAATGTTTGTATATATATTCTAAATGTACTACTGTTTTAAGAATTTACTCCTCGATTTGTGCTGTATATACTCAAAATGTGTTCCTTGTGATGTACTATATATACTATATATCCTATTTGTGTTTCGTGTGGAGCTTTTCTCCCCTGGCCTCCACTGAAAATGGGCTCTGCTTGGCCCAATGGACTTACCTGGTAAACAAATGTCAATAAATAAATTAATGTGCTCAGTGGGTAGTAAGTAAACTGCCTGGATGACAGTAAAGACAAAACTAAGAGATCCTGAAATAAAATCAACTAGAAATCAACTGGAAAAGGTGAAGAGAAAGCACTGACTGGGAAGAATCCTGCAGCTGTTCAGGAAAAAGCAATCAACTCAGGTTCCAACTATGGCACATTCATCTTCCTGTAATCTAGAGGAAAAAATAAGTCAAATTTGCTCAGATCCTATAAAAATAAATGAAACACTGAATGAGTATATCAACTGAAATAACAAAAGGCTGGAAAAAATGGTAGAATCTTTACACAGATATTCAGATGAACTGATAAAACTGCAAAAAATCAGAGGCTAACATGAAGAAAAGGCTGACAGAGTATGAGACTGATGAAGAAGAGTTGTTTAAAAAATTGTAGAATTGGAGGACAGAGCACCTAGGGGAATAATCGGAGATTTTCTGCTGTACCAGAGAAATTAGAAAGAACAGACTGTATTCATTTTATGAAGGCACAAATAATCAACTGGACTAACATTCCAAAGCAGGAACTGTTAATTGAAACCACCATGCATATGCTCCAAATCTGTCCAGGAGAAAACAGCTGAATCCTGTATTAGTAAATAAACTTACCAGCAGAAAGAGTTGATTCTGACAAAACTGTGGCAGAAGGGCAACGTATTAAACATTGAAGGCAGAGTGTTTGTGGAAAATGATTGATTGGTGTACACCTGGCAGAAGAGGAACAAAGTTATTCCAGCAATCAGGGAATGTTGAGATACAGGATTGAGATTCAAGCTGCTGTGTCCGTCTGTCTTCAGAATACTTTTTCCTGCAGGATCAGTATAATTTTTTATTCAGAACAAACTAAGGAGGAAATAAAAAATTTTGTCCAACAAAAAGTGAGCTATCAAGCAGAAGGCGACTCTTGCTTTTCATTCTTCTGATAATAAAGCACATGGAGTAAAAGCACATGAGTTGACTAGAATCAGGAGTTCTTTGGATTGAACAGGAATCTGGAGTTGGGGGATGGAGATGAACAAGCAGACCAGCAACATGGAAATTAGTGAATAAATGTGACACTGCAAAGCATTAATCACATTTGTGAAATACGGGTGTATAAGATAAAGAAGAAAGAGCTTACTGTGTTAAACTTTTGGGGACCTGAAAGGCAGGTAACTCACTTCCTGTCATTAATGTTTGAAAGGATACTGATGGGAGAGGAAAAGGAAGGAAAAATGTGTAATTAAATAATTTCTGTTCTTAATACTATTTCTATGAAACTTTTCATGATATGAATTGCACGTTTTATAGTAAATAATTTTTAGTTGTTCTTGTATGTGATAAAGATATTAAAGTAAACAGATGTCTTTTTTTTCTCTTTCTATCTTCTTTAGTTAGACAAAAGCATGATTAAGTTAATAGGCTGTAATCTTGGGTTGTTGAGTTGGGGATGTTGTGCAAAATTACACACAAATCATAGTATATGTAGATATTATATGTTTTCTGTTACTGTTGCCTAGGTAAAAGTCTAGATTAAGACCATTGGCTTAATCTAATAACAAGTTTTAAGTAGAAACAAGTAAGTAAGAGAACAGTGAATGCAATGAAATGTTTTTCTTCAGCAATAAAGGTTTCAGCTTGTCTTTAGAAGCCTGCAGATAAGGAATGCATTTTTCTGTTATGTTTACTTGGAGACAAGCTGATAATAGGACAATAAAAAATATAGAACACTGGTTTCTTCAAGGCTAAATGTTAATGTTTCATAAAGCATGCAAGTTGTTTTGCATATACGGGATGGAAATAAAAAAAAAAAGCAATAACAGACACCAATTAGTGTAAGGAGAGGCACAGGCAATAACAATCATACACCTTACCATGGATAAACATGGATAACCTCAATTTTAGGTTAATTAAGGTTTATGTTTGTAGCTCCCTGTTTAGGACAACTGTTTCTGTTAGAAGGATTAAACATCATTATTTGAAGATGTACATAGTTTTATTGTTTATATTAAGTTCTGGGGTGTGTTTGTTTTTTTTGTTTTCATTAAATACGAAGTCTTGTAAAATGTGGCATAGGTTCCACGGTTTATTAAAATTAAAAAAAAAACTGTATAATGGATTAGTGTGCCATACATTAGTGAGTGTCTGTATCACAAAAGCTGTCTTATATAATAGGTTGAAATCGTGCCTTCTTATCATAATAGTGACACTTTCCATATTACCTTGGAATGTTAATGGTCTCAGAGGTATAGACAAAAAGGAAAGCATATTTAATTATATTAATAACTGCAGAGTGCAAATTGTTGTGTTACAGAAGACACATTTGGAAAGAACTGAGAATGTCAATTTTATAAACTAAAGATTCCAGGATGGGTATTCAGCAGAATATCAGTGACAAAACAAAGGAGGGATACTTATATTAACTGCTAGAGGAGCTCAAATAATGATAGAAGAAGAACAAAGATAATAATGGCAGGATTGTGGTAGTAAGGGTCTATTGGCAAAGAGTGAGGATTACCCTAATATATTTATTAAACCTAAAACTGCTATTATGGAGTTTAAAACAGTTAAGAAGAATAATCAGCTTTCAACAAGGAATATTACTTAAAGGTGGGGAATGGAATTTGATTTGCAAAACTCATCATGCATCTGGGGGGGGGGCTAGAAGTGAAACTATAACAAAGAAGGGCAGATTTCTGAGGAAAATTGTGAAAATACTTAGTACGGAAGACATGAATTCAGCAGTAGGCACTATGAGAAAATATACATATTATTTTGCAAGATACAATAATTTCACTGGAACATGTGCATTTAATTGAGAACTTTAACACACACAGAATAATTGTTTCAGATCATGCAGCAACAATTAGTGAGATAAAAATGCAGAGTAAAAATAAAGACGAGACACTGGCACTTCCTCACCTACCTGTTCAAAAAGAGAGGAATCTAAGGAATGGGTATTAGAAATTAATCAGGTGTTATTCAGAAGAGAGAAAGTCCTCCAGAATGTATGGCTGGTGAATTGGATGAAAGGAGGGTAGAGTTTTAAAAAAGGGTAGAAATAAAATAAAAATAAATAGGGTTAAGAAGTAGAAAAGGAAATCTCACAAAACAAAAGGAGGTGCAACAGCAGAGTGCTGAAGTGAAGGTAAGGGAGTACCATGAGTTTAGAAAGATTTCTGTTTAGCAACTGTCTTTGATAATAACTCCAGAGCACAAAAACTTTTGGCACACCTTAGGCAACAGAAAGTAGAAAGAGTTGCTGCCAGACTTAGGGAGCTTATAACAAGAAAAATAATTAGAGATCCTGTAGAGGTATTAGAGATATTTCAGGCATTTTATAAAACTTTGTAGAAAGCAGTGAAGTTGGGAAATCAAGAAAAAAAAGCACAAATGGAAATAATTATGGAAGACTTAAACATGCCAAGGTTACACAAAGATGAGACTCAATAATTAACAGTTAAGACAGCAGTCTATGAGATAAACATGATAATGTATAACCAATCTGCAGGAAAGCCTCCAAGAATAGATAGTATTCTGGTAGAAATTTGGAAGTTAGGAGAGATCTTTCATTTAACAGTATTTTAAAAGAGGAAGTGCCAACATCTTGGAAAAAAGCTGTGATAGCTGTAATACCTAAAGACAGTAAAGACCCATCAGATGTAGATTCATTTATATCAATTTCAATTTTAAACCATGGTTGCAAAGTGTTTATGTCTATAGTGGCTAAAAGAATGGCAAAGATGTTGACAAAATTGATAAATATTGATCAATGTGGTTTTGTGGAAGGGTGGCAGACATTTGGCAACATTAATAAAATGATGATTCAGAGGGAAGCAGAATGTAAGAAAATGCTGCTGGATGCAGAGAAAGGATTTGTCAGAGTAAGCTAGTATTTTATGAGTAGGACAATGGAAGCATTTGCATTTCCTGATAAAATAATACAGTTAATTAGAAGGATATGTAAGGGACAGGGGGCAAAAATCAAAGTGTGTGTATGTGTGTGTGTGTATGTGTGTGTGTGTGTGTGTGTGTGTGTGTGTGTGTGTGTGTGTGTGTGTGTGTGTGTGTGTGTGTGTGTGTGCATGCACGCATGTATGTGTGTGTATGCATGTGTGTGAGGGGGTTAATCTCTGATAAGTTGTGTCTGAACAGAACACCCAGGTGGCAGTGTCTTTTGTTATTTGTATTATATTTAGAACCAGTGGCAAAGAAATTAAGGGTTATTGGGACCAAATAATTAGACAGGGAAATGTAATATAATGGGAAGAGGCCAAGAAGATATTTGGACTGCAGGCTAGAGACTGCCATCCTTATCAGGGATTGATATCATAGTATAGGCAAAGAGAAATGGACAGGAGAATCCTAATTGAAAGACCTGCAAGAGTTCAGTATTTAGTTGAATGTAGAACAGAAGCTGCTGTTAAAAAGGGATAATTGGAAGGGCATATAAATATTGTACAATAACTCTAGGAATCAATCATGGGACATCAGAAAAGGCTGGGAAGATAAATTAGATAAGCAATTCACAAAGAAACAATGGGAGGACATATATATGTTTCCCAAATGTGGAAAAAACATCTGGTAAATTTAGGATTTTGGCCTGGAAGTGTTTGCATAAGTACTTTTATACCCCAAGCAGACTCAAAAGCATTTTTCCTCAGATAGATGACAAATGTTGGAGGTGTAATGGGAAGAACAAGGCACCTGGGTTCATATGTTTTTGGAGTATAATGAGTTGGTAGACTTTACAAATTTCTTACTGATTAATCTGTCAGGAATACTGGACAAGTGAATGCAACTAAGGATAATGATTTTTTTTCAGCTGGGAAACAGTATCTGAATTGCCCAGACATAGTAAAGCCTTGTTAAGTTTAATTCTGGGGGCTGCCAAAAAAGCAATTATTAGAAAATGAAAATCAGAGTTAAAACTGACCATACATGAGGTAGCAAATATTGTAACAGAGATAAAAGAACAGGAAGCAATACCTTTAGAAAAGGGTAGGAATACATTATATAGAAAAAGAATGGAAATTCTGGGAACAATACATATAGAAAAATGTTTTGGAGGAGGAATGAGGTTTAAGAGAAAGTAGTAATTGAACGATTTATGCAATGCTGAATTGATTACATTGTATAGAACAATATCTGTGACATATAATTATTTTAAATGTGAAATTGTTAATATAATTTGAGCTTATCTACATATGAAAGCTATTAGTGCAAGTACTGCATTTTTATTTTGTAATTTTCTATTTTTTGTAATTTTATTTTGTAATTTCTATTTTGTAATTTGATTATGTTTGGAGCTTATCTCCCTGGGCCTCTACTGAAAATGGACATGTATCCAGCTAGACAGTCAACAAATTTAAAATAAATAAATAAAATAATATAAATAATTTGATTGCTTTTATATAAATGCAAGTTTGCCTTTGTCATAAGTGATAATTCAATAAAGATTTTTTTAATTGCATCTTGATAAATTTAATATAGGATCATGTGGTTAGCTACATAAGGTCCACCAAATCAACAATCTAGTATTAACCTATGAAACTGTTATACAGATTCAAAAGTTCAGATTTATTTTTCCTCATTAAGCAAGAGTTTTCTAACAAAATGATATCATTTAGAGAATATGTTCTTAGAAAGTTGCAATTTTGAAATCTTAAAAAGGATCAGGAAATAAAAAAAATATATAAATATAATTTACTCAACAGAGAAAAAGACAGTACTTTATCAACATGTTCAAGTAGCCTACAAATCAAGCTCTCTAATTTAATTGTTTTCCTGAGCATATCTATAGCTAGTAAAAACAAAAAGAAAGCATTCTGAATGTTGTCTAGCTGGAGTTTCATTAATTCTTCCTTTACATCTCCATAATTGCTTTTTACTATTTCCAGTATCCAACTATTTCCAGCTGGAAAAAATGAAGGGAAAGTGTTTTCTAAAGCATGTTCGAGATCTTGATTTTGTTCATTATAAAAATGTTATTATTTGCTCATAAACCGTTAACAATGGATCATTTTTTTACTCTTGCATTTATGACTGCTAAAACTAATAATGAATCTGGTAAATCAGCTCTGTGACTTATTTTTGTTTAAAACAGTGGTGAAGAAAAACTGTACATGGTATTGACAAATGGGTATATGACATGGGATTGAAAATCCTTTTCATCAAACGACCTATTAATTGAAACGTCTGTTAATATAACTCAATTTTGTGGGGGGGCTGTGAACCCCACACCCCCACTAAATATATACACCAAATCTGAGATTGCACTACAGTGAGGAAAGGGCAAATTTTCTGATCTTCACTGTACTGCGATCTCACAAAATTGAGTTCTATTAATGGATGCTTTGATTATTAGGTCATTCGATGAAAAGGATTTTTGATCCCATGTCATAGAGCCTTGAAAAACTTGGGTCTGTATATTTTTACTGTCATCTCTAGCATTACACAAATAATATAGAAACTCAATTGAAAGTTCCCATATACATATACTCCTTTCAGTGTAAAAGAGGAGATAACATTGATATGTGGCATGCCTCACGCGTTTCAGTGTAAAGGAGGAGATAACATTGATATGTGGCATGCCTCATTACATAAATCTGTTCATGGTGACAATCTGTTACTATATGAGGCATGCCTAACTCATGGATTTGTGGCACAGATAATATACAGTGTAATCACCGACTGCTTCTCAGTTAAAGCATATTGTCAATTTCTATGCATTGGTCATCAACCATTCAGTCGACAGCTCTACTCTATACTCTGGACATACAAACATATGCGCATACGGCATGTACAAGCCAGTTGTGTGCATTTTTTCTAATTTCACATGGTAGTTTATTTCATTTCAGCACTACAAATGTCAGGATTTGGTATACATGCATCTCTGAAACTTCCAGTCAGAAAAAAAAAAAACAAGGCTGTTGTACTAACCTGACAGACTTCTTAGGAGACTAAAGTTCTTCTGGCTTTCCTTTATTCCCCAGCACTGACATACTAAGTGAGTTCAGCAATGATTATATGTGGCTGCACAACTACAGTGTTCACTTTCAAATGATTTTATCAGAACTTTAGTTACCAATATTCACAAAGAAGTACAATTTCTGTCATAAAACTTACAGAAACTAGTCTCTCTCCATAGCCACCAGTGAAAAGTATATTAATGCTTAATTGAAACATGTTTTACTGTTCAGTCATTTATTTCAAAAGTTAGAAGCTCCTCCTCAGTATATGTGTACATGCAAATATATGGAAGCATGAACATACAATCATGACAGACATATACACAGACACAGACACACACACACACACACACACACACACACACACACACACACACACACACACACACACACACACACACACACACACACACACACACACACACACACACACACACACACACACACACCTGTGCTCAAATTCCAGGCATTACCTATTAATGTCTTCAAGTATCAGATTTATCTGTGTTCTGTCTTGCTACCCTATTTACTGTATCTATATATAATATACTAATTCCATCATTGCGATGTGTTGGGTGGTGCAGTGGTGCAGTAGTTATTATTACCTCACAGCAAGAGGTTCTCTGGTTCGAATCTCAGCTGGGGTGCCTTCTGTGTGGAGTCTGCATGGCCTCCTTGCATTTGCATAGGTTTCTTCTGGGTGCTCCAGTTTCCTTCCACATTCCAAAGTCATGTGTCTGGAGTGTTTCTCCTTGGGCCTCTGCTGCAAATGGGCTTTATCCCAGTCGGACTGTCCTGGTAAATAAATGTTAAATAAATAAAAATAAATAACAGCTCGAGAATCGGGACAGGAGGGAATAAGAAAAATTACCCATCACTGGCAATGTTTCTTCCAGTTATTAGAGTTAACTCATCCTTATGTTCAAACTATTCTGTTAGCTGCCTTTTTGCATTGACAAGTCAGTAAAAAATATATAATGAGGATGATGACCATTCATCATTCCATAGTTGTCCTGGCCAATTAATAGCCAAGTCAACTGCAACCAGTTCTCGGGGTTTGTTTTAACTATATGGTATTGTTTGCATTTTGCTTTATGTGAATATTTTCCTTCTTTTATTTTCAGTTTACTTTTTCCTGTCTCTACTTCTTTGTTAAATAGACTTCCTCACAGTTCTTCAGTGTGAGAGTGCTTTGTTATTATGCTGAGATTTTGTCTTTCACCACAATAACAGTCCCAGTTGTTCCTCAGCTTTGGCGTTATGAAAAAAAAAAAACATTTTTCACTTCCTGTAGAGATAAATGAAAAAGCGAATTTCTGCCCCACTGAAGAACTAAATAACATGCTGCTAAACAGTACTGCTTTTACTGTGAATCCGAAACCTTTACTCAGTGCAGGCATCTTCTGTCATTCTTAAAGTTACATTCTTCAGGGATGATTCAGGAACCAGCTGTGGTATTTTGCAGCTAATGAGTGAAAACACTGTATTATTAAAGGCAGGAGCTTATTTCTTTATCATTTCTTATTGCAAAAGGAATACTAGAATGAATACACATATATTTCACTGGCAGTTTATCCCTTTGAAAAAAATCTCTGATAGTACACATTTATTCGTACTAGCAGTGTGTTACATGTCTTGCAAAAGAATATTAAGCATCTTTTGACTTGTGGCATTAAAATGCAGATTCATAAAAATATATATTATGTAAATATTGGTCCTGAACCCCCTTAGTTGATCATCAAGCCTGCATCTTCCCCCTTGGCCACTCAAATGACTGTTAATTCTCCTTAAGGTGAGACAGCTTTGGCTCCTTTATTCGCTTCAAGGTAAGGGATAAGCACCAGCATCACCTGGGGTAGGGCATGCATGTTCTGTTTAGTCTTAAACTCCTGGCACATACCCAATCAGTGTTCAGTGATTAACAATGGGTGTAACTTAAGACTGGCACTCACTTCTGTAAGTGACGTAGTCCTATAGACATCCATGCCCACCCTTAGAACAAACACTACAGTAAGTTGTTCACTATCCACCAAGGATCTCATACAGGTACACATTCTTGGAAGCACCCCCCACATCTCAGCTGTCAGAGGCATACATGCACAGTTTCTTCACTATTTCTCATCCCCAGTCAGTCCCCCTGGAACCAGGACTGTTAACTGAACCCCAGTCTTATAGGTATTTGTCAGATCTTTATTATTCTGTGCCACAAAACTGATATATTATTGTGTACTAATTGCAAACATAGCACGTTACTCTAGTTAGCTCATATACAAAAATAAAGAATGACAACATATGCTGTATTGGGTCTACTTTAGTAGACCAAAATTTCACTTACTCAAAATTCATATCACTGAGATGAAAAGGCAGATGACTGTACAACACTGACGTCCCGTAACACTGACTTTCCACTCCAGGTAAGTAACCACTTGGCCTTTCTGAAAAAAAAGTAAAACTGAAGGAAAGCAAACCCACCCATGTGCCCCCCTAACTAAATATACCAACTTCAAGATCACACTACTGCAGGGGTAAGGAGCAAAGTTCAACAGGGTGGCCGAGAGATTACTTACCTGGAGTAGAAAGTCGGTGTTCTGGACGTTAGTGTTGTGCAGTCATCTGCCTTTTCATCTTGGTGATATGAATTTTGGGTAAGTGAAATTTCAGTCTGTGGAAGAAGATCCACTGCATCATGTAAGGAATTGCTGTCCGTCCAGTCTAAGTATTCTTTATACCAACACCTCAGGTCTTGTTTATCTCTTTGACTCCATGTACTCAGAGCAGTCTGACTGAAAATCTCTTCTAAAAACACAGGGCACATTTGGGAATTTCTGTACTTGTTGTTGTTCTTCTTTTGGCTTTTCCCAGTTAGGGGTTGCCACAGCAGATCACCTGTCTGCCCATGATTGGCAGTGGAGTTTTACAGTATTGAGTTTCCAGCCCAGCGGCCAACCTTCCACAGAAGGCACACACATGCACTCATGCCTAGGGCCAATTTAGAGTGTCCAATCCACCTACAGCATGTCTTTGAGATGTGGGAAAAAACCCAGATGACCACAGGGAGGACATGCAGAATCCACACAGAAGGCACCCCAGCTGAGAATTAAACCAGAGAGCCTCTTGCTGTGAGGCGGCAATGCTAATCACTGCACCACTGCAGCCGCCCAGTTTCTGTACTTGCTACTAATATCTTATTAATCATTTTGCACTTGTTAAGTTAACATAGAAGAAGGACATTTTGATGTTCCCCATATAGCTCCCCTTCTATCATCATACCATAATACCCCTTCCTGTCATTTACTTTCTTGAAATATTCATAACCTTAGGCTTTAATACCAAAAAAGGACCATTTGGTTCATAGAAAACATCACTTTTTCTACCTTTTGGCTAAGGAGTGTATTGCTCTCATAGTTATTGCTTTGCATCATTCCAAGGATTATTTCATTCCACTATTTTGACTCTGCATGCCTGTTGGAGAAAATACATCTCATCTGATATGTACTTCTTGTACATTCAAATTGTATAATATACTTTCATAATTCATTTTTTATTCTGAAAGAAGATACACACCTGGACTTTCTATATTGCCTTTCTTTACAACTTTAAATAGCAGACGATTTTAGTCTCTATTTTAATTCATATGTGAGTACTAGGCTATCTGCCCTTGCAGGCCAGTTTATGTCTAGCCATTTACCCCATTTGGTATTAAAAAATTTCCTGTCCTTTTCCTAGATTTATATTTATATACTACCCATAAGATAGTAAGTATTTCTGAGATTATGACATAGAAAATTTATAGGGGAACCTTGCTGGTGGAAAGAGATATTTAGATGCCATCCCATGTCCATTAGTGAGACAGGGAGCAGCACTGGCTAAATGTCCTAGTGCCCATCCATAATTCTAAGTTGTGCTTGAATATGGACAGGGATGAGATTTGTTTTATGTTGAGGGAAAATCGGTTTCAGAGAAGTTGTATCCTCTGAGAAATGTAGCTCCATACTGTTCTGATTAATTATTGGAAAACATCATGTCCCAAGACTGAGTATTTCTGTTACCATTTCATTTGCAGATGTGTAGTAAATCCTTGAGTATTGGGTCAAAGGATGCCTTATATTGTAGACAAAGGTACCATTTCAGCATTCAGTAAGAGAACAAGTATAGTGACAGTGTTTAGGCTGATTTGTACAAGTCAGGGGTTTTGGACCCTGCATTTGTGAAAAAACCCTGAGAGCATTCAAGCTGTTCCATGTGCTTTGTCAGATACATGTCAAAGGGGGCATTTACTCAATGACTGGCTTGATGAGGGCTGAGTAGAGGGATGCAGTGACATATTTGGATCTAGAAGCTATCCCTCTGCTCATAAGCAGTGCAGTATAGGTGGATTTCCTTAACACAATGGACTCATGATGGTCAAATGATAGGTTACTGTCCACATATGTTCCTAAGTCCCAAGCTACTGGGTCAACTCTTAGGGAAGTCCCAAGCTACTGGGTCAACTCTTAGGGATGTATTATCAGTGTGGTAATTTTCTGGGTTGTTGATTTCCCAAGGATACAGTAATGCACTTTTTGACATTTAGTTTTAGTCCATTATTTTGGTACCAGTTATTTGTTGGTACAGGACCTCCTGTAGGATGGCTGTCCACAGACTTGGTCAGCCAGAGGCTCTTGGTGTTTGCCTTAACTTCTGACAAATAGATGCCAAACAAGAGAAGTCCCATCAGAGAGCCCTGTGAGACTCCACTGGTGAATTGTCTTATTGTGACAGTAGTGTCCCCTACCTTGATTTCCTGTGTCCTATATGTGAGCCATTTGGCAATCCAATGGATAGCATAGGATTTTTTCCTACTTTGGTGAGATTCTGTACTATACATGAGTAGGGGATTGTGTTAAAAGATTTAAATAGATCTAGAAATGATAGGTGTCTGTACTGTCTTATCTTAGTCCATTGCTTTAGTGACTTTTTCAAAGAAGTCCATTGAGGTTGAGTAAGCATGCTTTGCCTTTGACAAAGCCAAACTGGGATATGTCCAGTGTTTGGAGGTTGCCACTGTCCTTTTTGATAAATTTCATGATAAGTCTTTCTGCAGCTTTACATATGAGGTTGGTCAGAATTATGGGTTGGTAATTGCTCAGGTCAGCAGAAGTCTCTTCCTTGTGCAGAGGTATGACTGTCACTGTCCTCCACTCTCAGCACAAAGCCTTTGTGAAGGCTGAGGTTGAACAATGTTACTAGAGGCATAGAAAGATCATGCTTCATGCTATTCAAAATTCATCCTGGGATATTGCCAGGAACCACTGATGCTGTATTTTTAGCCTTAGATAGTAAGTTAATGACTGTTCCTCCGTAAAAGAGTGGTGTGTATCAGTTTCTATTAATTCATGTGAGATCACAGGTAGAGATGGAGGAGTAAATTTGGAGTTGAATATATCAGCGAGCAGGTTGGCTATATCTTCAGTTTTAGTACAGGTGGTATCAGTCAAAATCATTTCAGCACATTGCTGTATACATCCCCTGAGATAACAAACATAGCTAAAGAAGACCTTGAGTTGTCCTTTGCTTGGGTTTATATTTTTGTCTCAGACTTAATTTGGTGGTTTTAATTAAGCTCCTGAGTTGGTTATTTATTTCACTGATGGTTGTTATAGCATACTTGGTGTTACTTTTCTTATTTATGGCCACACTTTTCTTCCTTTTGTTGTAGAGTTTACAAATCTCTAACAGGAAGATTTGTTTATGGGGTTTGCCTTGTGCTTGATCCTTCAGGGTACAGCTGCTTCCATGCACCTATTGACATGTTGCTGTAAGATCACTATACATTTCTGCAAACTCAGTGGAAGTTTATTGGTTTGAGGGGATTTGAACTTGACAAGGTATTGTTTAGAAGTAGGAAATTTGCCTTGAAGAAATTTCTAAAGGTACCAAGGACAGCCGGGGTGTCAGTTTTCAATTTTATTTCGAGGGAAACAATGTTATGGTCTGAACTGGCAAGTGATAACAAAAAACAGGGGATGGACCAAAATTCTCCTATATTAGTAAGGATAAGCTCCAGGATGTAGTTTCTCCTAGTGAATACTCTGAATGGTGGTTCCAGAGCATCTGTATTGACAAAGTCCATGGATCTTTGTGCTAGCACACTAGTGGTGATGTTGGCCTCATTGTCTATAGCTGCACAGTTAAATTCTCCCAGGAAAATGGCATTGGATTTAGTATTGAGTGACTCCAGTTCATGTAAATAGGTGTTATGGCTATCTTGGAACATAGATGGAATTCTTTAGGTAGCTAGAATGTGGTAATGAACTTTACTGATAGTGAGTTGAACATGAAAGAGGTCTAATGCATCCTACTGCTTGAACAGCTTTAATGTGACTCTCTTCTGGATAGAGACTGAGTCACCAGCACCTTTTTTCCCAACCTGCATAGTGGCCAATCTTAATGTGTGGAAGACATTGTAACCTTGCAAAGCCAGAGTACTCTCCACTGATTTAAACCACATCTTGCTCACTACATAGACATCAACATCTTCTATGGTAAGGCAGGCTTGTAGGAAGTGACATTTCTTGTTTAAACTCCTAGCATTTGTCAGTAGCACCTTCATATCCTCATTTGTTCTTTTTGTTATGTTGGTAGGTTTATCTGGTTGGCATTGCCTAAAAAAGCCACTATCTTGGATATTATCAATGTATAAAAGAGAACCCTCTCTGAAATGTTCCATAGCTAAAATGTCATCATTATGAAACAAACTATTATAAAAAATAAAACTTTTCCACCACATTCAAAAACCCCATCTCCATACAGGAAATTAAAAATAACATAATCTGCAACCTACTGATAGGTTCTATAACTAAAATGTCACTATTATGAAATAAACTATTATAAGAAAATAAAACCTTTCCACTGCCTTCAAAAGCCCATCTCCATACAGGAAGTTGAGATAACATAATGTGCAACCTACAGGGTTATAATTAACTCCAGAATCACATAACACTTAAAATAGCCACAGCTATGCTTTCCTCTCAATGGAACCATACCCAAAATGATGTTCCAAGAACATTTAATCAGCTCAGTCTAGATGGCAACTCTCTTTTCCTCTCCTCACTTTTCAATTGTTAGTACAAAAGTAAATATGACAACATAAATACCAGCATCCATATAATGTTTTTACATAGCAAGGTTAGTTCTGTGGGAGACTGACGCACCCACTAAACTAATAAACCTATACTTCCCAAAATTAGTAAGTTGGGCTGAGGAATATAAAGCAGCTCCTAACAAACTAGTTCCTAGAAGAAACAATTGCTCTTATGTTACATTGTTTTTTGCAGCAGTTGTATGGATAGAACAACAGAGAAAAGTGGAATATAATTTATGCTGTACATAGTAAGGGTCAGAGATTGATTTCTCCCTACCAGATCTCAGTATGCAATGTTACAGCCAATAGAAAATGCTTAATGTAGGATGTATTGCATATATGCCATCCTCCCAAAACTTGCACTTATATATCTTTTTAAGTAAAGTTGTCACGGGACATTCTGTATTTCCTAATTAGCTGTACGTTTCTTCTGACTTTAAATGAAATTAACACATCAAGAAGTCGAAATGAGCATTAGCAGATTAACACAAAGAGAAAAAAAAGTCATTATGTCATCTTAAGAATAGTTACTGAAAAGAACATTTCTTGTTAAATTTCAGTGCCATTTTAATTACTGATAGAAGATATTTGCATTTTACAATTAACTATTTCTAAATTAAAGACTATTTTTCCTACAAAAAAGTATTAATACAAAACAAATCCTTTGCAAAAAGGTTAAATCTTTTTTGAAAATAGTAAAATGCTACGGTAATTATTTTTAATACTATCTAGGTTGGATATCATAGGAAAACAATGAACCTTTCAAGGGTCATAAAGCTCTTTGCCTACAGTATCAGGCCTATACCACCCAGAGTAATCCATTATTTTGTTAAAGTGCTTACACTTTTTAGACATTAGTGCTTAGAAAATGGACACATAGAATGCCTTAATATGGTTGGTCAAGCCCCACAAACATTGG
>NC_056740.1:175121177-175141177 GCF_019279795.1 Protopterus annectens | reverse complement strand
TATACCTGTCACTGGGAAATGTATGTCCCTTTGGGATAAACAACTTGTTCTGCGTCAGTTTTAAAAAGAACATTGTATGCAAGAACTCAAGAGTTCACACTGACAATGACTATTCAAGTTTAATAATGTAAGAAAACAGTGTGTCCCTCTTGTGAAAGCCCTTAGATATTAAAATATGAGGTCTGCTGTTTTTTGTCCAGCTACGCTAAATGTTTCTCTGGCACATAGGACAAAGAACATTAGCACATATGAAGAAGTAACTCATTTCATACAAACTTCATTTTTAGTAACCAAGTAAAACAGATGACATGTCTCCAAACAAAACAGAAGAGGCATTGCTCCGAAGCTAAATGGTGACACAAGTTTACAAAGCAAAGTGATCGGAAGTAATTACCTTACCAGGAAACACGTGGAAGGTACTCAGTGCAGAGATTAACACAAATGATACGTCTGAAATCTTGACTTGATAAACTAATGTATTTATACCTAGTGAGACATAACGTTTTAGAGACATATAACATAAACTCAGTCAAAGTTCTTCACAGACTGCTGCAGCAGTGATCATTTGAACACCTATCTTTATGCCAAGTTTACTTACACAACTGTATTTTTGTCCCAGTCCAGGAAAGGCATATCATGTGATACTTCAAATTACTTTATCTTCCAGGGTTTTTCTTGAAAGTTCTAAAATAATGTTTCAACAGAACAACAAAGAAAATAAAAGTTTATATAGCTGCTATGTAATGTTTAGACACAGACATTCACACAGCAAATGTGCACACTATGCTGGGTGCTGAGACTATTAGGCTCATAAAAATGACTGTGCAACAGAAAAAAAAAGTGTTTCTTCACCATCAAATTAGGTTTAAGTATTTTATTAGTATAAATAACATATTAATGACATTCTCTAAAGTACTTTTAAAAAATGCCCCCCCCCCAAGAAGAAGTTATTAATTTGTTTGCAATATCTCTTCTCCTCCTATAATATAGTAACAAGTGACAGCTAGCTAACCCATGGCTTGTTTTTCTATTCTACAAGCAGTAATATCTGCTGCTTACAACTGATGCCAATGTTTACAGTTAAACCATCTTGCCTTTAGATAACCAAACAGACAAACTCTTAATTACTGGGCATAGTTTTCTCTCCATGCTTTTTGTTTATTGGAATACGTTAGCAATTGTGGAACATCAGATAATGAGATAAGTGGAGAATCAAATCAGATCAAATGATTAATTACAGTGACTAAGGAATCCCATGTTTCAGAAAACAGTGCCATAAACCAGTTTATGAGACTCTTATTCTGATACGTTTTTATCACCATTAAACCTTGAGTGTTCAATTTTATTCTTTTTCTTCTTTCTTTTCTTTTTTGAGACAGAATCACTCAAACTGAAAAACAGCAGAACTAGTAGCCTAGTATATGTTAATAAACTTCTACCTCTAGTCTCCTGTAACTTGAGGAGAATTAGCCAAGCTTATTCAGTCTGAAGTCAAATACCACCAAACAGCAAAAAAATAAAAATACCCAAAAGAGAGCAGAATAAAATACTTTAACTTTATTAACCCTCCACTGGTTTAACACACTCTTTAGTGGAGTTTATGATATCTATTTAAATTTATTTGCACATTATTGTCTTTCACTATGATTTATTTTATTTTATTTTAATTATCCTGTGTTGAAAGGGTTAGTTCCTCTAGGCTAGTAGAGTGTTTTCAGGGGAAACGTGGTAGTATTTATAGGACTAGGGGAAATTTGGCCAATGAATTGGGAACTTCCCCTACCTGCAGTCCTTACAGCTAAAGAGTATATATGCACATCCTGTTCTTACTGCTGCGGTGGCTGGGAGGAAGGGGTGCTGCAGGAGTATGGCGGAGAAGGGAGAAGAAGCATTTTGTGAGGAATCACCTTTGGAAAATGAAGTCTGTGAATTCAGATGTTTTGTTTCAGAAAGAGTTTTATGAAATGAAGAATGAGACTGCAAATGGAGAAGAAGGCTTTTTTTAAAAAACTATCTAGTCAGGAGGGTTACAGAATGATTTGCTGATGGATATGATGGCACTGGGTGAATAGAGGTGAAGCTTCAAGGGGGTAGTTTATGGACAAAAGTTAGAAGGAGGAGGTAGACTCTGTTTTACAAAAAAAACAGCAGTGAAGATAAGTATAAAGAAAATAAAACTTATGCAGAGGCACTAACAGATGGTGCAAGGAAGAAAGAGAATGATTAAAAGTACTGACATAGTAAAGAAATGTATTGATAGAATATGAGAGAAACAAGAAAAAGAACTGTACAGGTATGATGTATGGCACAATGTTATAACTCCATAGGGCATCAAAATGGAAAAGAACTTTCATTTTAATTAACGAAGAAGGTTTTGTGACATTACTTTTGAGACTAGACAGAGTATGGAGAGATTTTTGTGTAAATATGAGAAGAAACAAAATGAAAATCCTTGGAACTTGTATGTCATTAAAGCATTTAATAGGGAGTCAATGAGAAAATAGTATATATTTCAGGACTGATACTGAAAATGTTGCATGGAAGAATTATTTGGAAGAAGCATGTAATAAAGTTATGTACATTGTAAAGGTTTATGATAATAGAGGCCTATAGACTTGGGGGATAGGACTGTGATGTGATATCAAAAATGAACCCTCCCCAAAATAATGTGCATATTCCTAGTATTATAAATATTGATGGAATAAAGATGTTTTAAAACATTGGGGACAACCTGAGACATTTTATTTGTGGAAAAAAAGGACATTTTAGAGACAAGTGTGGTAAAATATTTTTTTTGTGTTGGGGAAACAGGACATTATACAAAAAAGTGAAATAAAATGTTATAAATGCAATCAGGTTAGGCATTTATGGATGGATTGTAAAAAAGAAAAAAAATACAGATAAATGAAGAACAGAAAATTTGTCATAAGGGAGGTATAACTGAAGAATCAGAAGATGAAGGGGTATCAAAGAAAAATGTCGCAATTTGGAGATGGAAAGGAAACAAAAAAGAGAAAATGAACAGGAGGAGAGTTCAGATGGAAGTGATAAGGAAAATGTAAGTTGGAAGACAGTCAGAAGTAAAAAAAATGATTGCTAAAAGAGTAAAGGTTAGAAAATTGAAATTGAGGGGAATAAAAGTTAGGAAAAGGAAATTGAGGGGAATAAAAGTAAAAAAAAACAGATGATGAAAAAATGTGTTGCTTGTTTAAGCAGGGAAAGACTAAAAAGAACATTTCAAAATAATTCCCTTAAATTTTAAAAGAAAGAAACTATTTTAGAATACTTGCTGTTGATATAAATAGTATTGTTAATATTATAAGAATAATTGGAGTTTTGTAATAGTGTGTTGAATGTGATATGTATATTAATTTATTAGAAGATGTAAGATATTTAACAAAGGATAAAAGATCACTGGCAGAGAAATTGTGGTGTGGAAATATAATATACAATTTGTGAAGTGAGTGGTGTCCTGGAGTACCTGTATTGTGTAAAACAATAGTGAAAACATTAGGTGTACAATGGGAAGATTGACAGTTGAAGATGTAAGGTAGAGAGAGTATGTTTATAGGATTGCTGCATTATATGCATATACAACTAGTAAAGAAAACTAATTTCTTTCATCAAATGTTAGACTATATAGCAGTAAACACGAAAATTACAACATGGGATTTTAATTGTGATTTAAGAAGTAAAATTAGAAAAAAGGAAAGGACATTAAAAATATTGGAAGTAACAAAATGTGGAAAGTTAGTAGGGTGGACTAAAAGTCAATGGGCAGGATTCACGAAGGCTTGCACGGAGTGTAAGAGACGTGCAACACTCCATGCAAGCGTCGCGATCCAGGAACAGCCCTAAGCTCCGTGTAAGAGACCAGCTAAAACGTCTCTTACACGGACTGGGCGTGGATATGCTAAATACCTCACTTGCATCCGAAAGGTATGCAAATGAGGTATATTAGTGATCCATGAAGCAGAAACCAGTCCGTGTAGGAGACGTTTTAGCTGCAGAAATGTACTCAGTTGACAACTGAGTACATTTCTTCAAATTCCACAACGGAGCCATGTCAGCTTCAAAAAAAGGTTGCATATGACTCAGGCAGCATGCCAATGGCCAAATATGTGGCCATTGGCAATACAACCCGATGCCAAAATAATAAAATTATAATTTTTTTTTTCGGCGATCACCGATGTTTAAACTCAGCGCAGCCCCACGCAAACGGGCTGCACTGAATGAAAACATAAAAAAGAAGGTTATAAACCCACAAATGTGGGTTTCATGCAATACATGGAATGACAATGCAGGGACCAGCAGACCAAAACCAACATGGCCACCGTGTAGTGGTTGCTAAGGGGGGAAGCTGAGTCTAAGACATGTAACTAAGCATTAGTAGGCAATCTCATGTAAATGAGGGTTCGGATACTGAATCTCACAGTCACATAGCAAATGAGCACAGTCTGAGTAGTGTAAGAGATACATAAGGGGGAGGAATAGCGTAGGAGATAGGTGATATCACAGGGGGGAATGGTAGAAAGAAATGCAGTTCATTGGAGGCCAGTGTAACATGACAGATGACAGGCACAGATCATGGAAAGAGGTGTGCCACTAGATAAGTCATGGAAAGTCAAGAAATGGAAGGTGTACACTGTTACTTACACCAAAGTTTCTTGCTGGGCATGCATGCGCACGTGTGCGCACCATGAAGCACGAGTAGGACAGTGTGTGCGCGTGTAAGGCAGTCTGAGCATGTGGGAGCATGTTGGGAGATGTTTAACACTGTTTGTGCGGGTGTGCACACGTGTAAGGCAGGCTGAGTATGTTGGAGGCTGTTGGCAGACGTGTAACAGTGTTTGCGCGGGTGTACGTGCGTTCTAACCCAAATAAGTAGATTCTGAACCATGTAAGCACATGTGCACACGTGTAAGCCACTGTGAGCGTGTTTCAGATAGTATGCATGTTGCTCCCCCCTGAGGAAACAAAGAGGAAAAAGGAAGCAACAGAATTAATAGGAAGCTAGCAGGGATAACTGCTGAAGCTAGCAGGTGAAAACAATTAGAAGCAGGCAATTACACAGGCAGAATAGTATCCCAGCCCAGCACTTAAAACTCTGCAAACAGTAGTGCAGGATGTTTCCCTTAAGAGACACTGCAAGACAGGAGTAAGCTAATAGAAGTGAAAACTGAAAAAGCTGAACTCAGAGCAGAAATGTTAGGGGCTGCCATAGCTGTCATAATGAGACATATGCGACTTGCTGAGGGTGGTGACAATGCAGATGGTGCCAGACAACCCACAGTGAGGAGACGGAGAAGAGTGTACAGGCCCAGGGTCACCTACCACGGGTTACATGAGCTGGAGATAGTAGAGTGCTATAGAGTGGACAGAGAGCTCCTGCAGCAAATTGTTGAGCTGTGCAGGCCACGCCTCACACACAGAACCAACAGAGGGGAACTCATCCCAGTGGAAACCAAGGTATGTGTTGGCCTAAGAATACTAGCAACAGGTACCTTCCAGAGACCAACTGGCAATATGATGGGGATATCACAGGCATCAGCCTCCAGGGTACTGCACCAGTTCCTGGATGCCATGTCAGCACATGTCGGTGATCATGTATATTTCCCCAATGCCCGTGAGGTATTGGCCAGCAATATGCGTCTCTTCCAGCAAATAGCGGAATACCCTGAGGTACTGGGTGCAATAGACTGCACGCACATACGCATCAAAGCACCAGCCGGTGAGCAGGGTAGGGCCTACATTAACCGCAAGGGCTTCCCCTCCATCAACTGCCAGGTCATGTGTGATGCCCAGGGCATAATAATGAATGTGTGTGCTGGCTGCCCTGGGAGTTATCACGATTCCCACATCTGGCATTTGACGCAGCTGTACCAGACATTTGCCAATGGGGACATCCCACACGGACACCTAGTGGGGGATGGAGGTTATGCACTGGAGCCATGGCTGATGACACCCATCAGAAATGCACACACACCTGAACAGGAACACCATAATGAGGCACACGCACAAACACGTAATGTAATAGAGCGTGTGTTTGGGCTGCTCAAGTCACGGTTCCAGTGTCTGGACACATCTGGTGCAGCCTTGCAGTACACACCAACTACATGTACCCAAATTGTCATGGCATGTGCTATGCTACATAATATGATCTTGCAAAAACAGCTGCAGAAAACCAGCATAGGGCTGGGCCAAACAGCCCCCCACCATTGCCAAGGCCATCACAGGCAGAGCGTGACTCGGAGGAGGAACAACCTGAGCCTGCCCCAGTAGGCAGAAGGAGGCGTGCCCAGTATGCCCTGGCCTTGGCAAAGAGGCAACGCATAGCACATACACTGGCTCAGTAGGAACCCTGGGAATGATACCCCCTCTGACTCACTCAAATAATAACATGGATGCCTAAAATGACATGACCTGCTCACAAACATGTACAGGGAAGTGTAGTATGCGCATCTGACAGAGGCAGCCCTGCAGCACCACCTGAGGCATGAATGCTATGTGTTAAGTAATGTAACACCATGTACTATATGCACACCTGAGCATCCTGACTAACATCCACCCTCACCAAGCATGAAGCCACAAAATGACGATGGGATGATCAAGTGCAATAACTGGCTGAAGTAATGCAGTCAGTCAAAGGGGAGCCAATGTGTTTCAGGCTGGGAAGATATGCGAAGCTTGACATGATGCACCACCTGCTAGGGGTGGCGTGCACCTATCATGCCATGCCCCATGGATACCGGCAAAGGCTGTCATTACCCACAGCATGCCCTGAATAGGTAAGTCTCAAAACACAAACCCACCTTCATAGGTTCTACAAGGGATAGGATCCTAGATGTAATGCTACCCAATGACAGATGTATAAACAGCAAGATGTGTGCAGTGTAAATGCACACAGTATGGAGAATGTAGATACCAGTCCTGTAATAGAGAACTGGGCAAGGCTCACATCAGCACCCTAACACTACCAGGTCACACCTCATACTGTGCTGTACAGCCGCAAAACATGGAACAAGCTACAAAGGAGGGTGACTAGCAAGAAATGGCAAGGATAACCACACCCCATGTTGGTACCACAACAAGAAGCAGCATGGAATAGCCATGGTCAAATACCAATGGCTAAAACTGCCTCGCAGTATATAGCCTGCTGCAGACTACTGTCCTAATACCAGGAACAGCACCTGGCCTATGTCGGAATACATGAATATATCAAGCCCCCCAAACCACATTATATTGCTTGACTGAAAATACCCAGACATACACCGGTAGCATTGTACTAGCACCAACACAGTAGGAGAAAATTACCCAGAGTCCATAAACCAAAATGTCCAGGAACAATGTACTACTCCCACAAGAGGGGTAAGCATACTGGATGTGATAATCAGCAACATGTGTACTGGATGGCAAGATGAGAAGTGTACCCCTCACTGGTAAGACCAGACCATAGAGTAATCACACTGGATATACACATCCTGACCCCAGTCCCTGGCCAGAATACCACAGTGAAAAACATGTGTAAAGTATAGGTTGCAGCCCTCAAAACCGATGTTGAATCCACAAAAGGCCCTGTGCAAGTGCAGAATATGGGACACACCACAGAACATGTTATACAGGCATTCCATGAACACAGCCAGGAATGCTTGGAGTATGCAATCACAAATAACAACACACAATGCCATACACGCAGGCATCTGGCATGCTGGCCTCCAGCCATTACCAAACCATGCAAGAGAATGAGGAAGCTACCACATGATAGAGCAAACATAAAAAGGGAAGTAATCACTGACCAGTAGTATGGCAACAACATATGTCCACACATACAATCCACTAAGTCCAGCCACAACAAGTAGAATCTGTGAATCCAGAGGCAATGTGACGCCAGTACCAAGTACACAGACAACCACAACACCCCCCAATAAATACAAATATATGTGATAGATGCATCCATGTATCCAAACCAGAGGTTGAGCTCCAACAACTCAGTTCTGTCAACACTAGTCAGGACGAGAAGGTAACCACATACACCACAAACCCAGTTCCACATAGACCTACCACAACTGTTAACCAAACACATAATCACAGACAAACATTCCCGGATGCCTTAATTACAAACACACCACACCAACAGAAGCCTCCAAAGTAGATCACAAGCAACCACAACCTTCAAACATAGCACATGCAACGAATAGTACGCAAAGCTGGTGTGCCAAACAGTCACAGGCCAGAAGGAGAAACAACATGCCTGATACAGTCATAATAGGTGTCTGTATAGGCAGACACACAGCTGTCCTACTCACCAGACAGAACAAGGGAAAGGGTAGAGTAAGCTGCTTGTAGGCTGCCACAAAATGCCACATAACACAAGTACGCAGGTCACCCCAAAGCAAGCAGAAATATGATGCACTCAATGTCCATGCTGTTGTGAATTACCTGAGATGTACCTCCCTGGTCAACATCAAAAGAGACATGGATGGTCCCTCTGAGTATGTACCCCAGGGCGGGATGACACTTGCTGTGTGCAGCATCCAACCCTCGCCAAGAATAATGCCACAGTACAAACACAGAATGCCCATGTTTAACAGCTGGCACAGTTACAGCTGTCAGTCCAAGAGGGTCTAATGTGTGTCTGCTTGAGATGTCAAGCATGACAAGCCATGCTGCTGTTACAGGGATGGCTGTCAGCTGTTACCTGTGTGCGTCTGGATACTGGATAGGGCCTTTGCCGCCTCCATAGAGCTGTATGTAGGCAAGGCCAAAAAGACTACCCACCACCCTAGAAAACATAAGTGGTAGGAAACATAATGGTAATGCTGACCAATGCCAGATGTATAAACTGCAATATGCATGCCCCTGAGGCACTTCCCATTATGGAGAACATTGATGTCTGTCCAGTGACAGAAGCCTGCTGCAAGCCTAGTGATAGCACACCAGCACTACTAGGTTATACCACATATCATGTGTTATGGCCCCAACACCTGCACCAAAACATCAAAGGAGGGGGGTTATCCATATGCAGCACAGGCACCCATATTGCCAGGTAACTGACAATGCACAAAGCAGCGGACACCACCCATGTGCACATAACTGTAGTCAAAACTGCTGTACAGTCTGTAGCATGCGACAGACCACACTCTCACACACAAGAACTCCACCCAGACATCCGAAGACACTGGACAGTATGAATGTCCCACCAAATACCAGATAAGGTACACACAAAGTACCACATAGGTGTCAAACCATTATGTATGCAAGGAGTAATCAGGGACCTAGGGACACAGGTCGACATTAATCTGTCATGTGACACCCACAATGCCAATGTTGCTATGAAGACTGTTGATACTGGACACCGTACCATGAAAGGATTCACATCAACATCAACAGAGGTCACTGTGCCGCTGTACTGTTCCCTTATCAGACCCATAATCTAGTACAATGACTCATATGGGATGTACCATATGTGACACCTGCAGCGGTTCGGAAGACCTCATAGTTACCCCAACAACAGGATAAAGGGTGTGAAATATATGTCATATGCTGCCTGGCTGTAAACTCCCCAGCTGACTGCAGTCACACACTGCCTACACAGAGGCATTGTATGTCTGTTGTACAAGGCCATGTCCAACACAGGAGTAATGGACATGCTACACCACAGGAAATCAAAGCCATTGGAGCTGTGAGAGTCACAGATGTCAACCTCAACACATAATGAAATAAGATGTGCTGGAGGGACAGATACATAACCCATAGGCTCCCCACACCCAGAAACAGGATCCCAATCCATGGTAGGCAGAGCCCCTCACTGACACCCCTCAACAGGAATATTGCCAAGTGGATGGATGACCGTACATGTATACTGGGGGTCCCCACTGTGTCACGACCAGACAGAGGCACAGTGAAGAACCTCATAAATGGCCATAATTGAACATAGCAAGGGGTGGCGAAAGACACACACACTCTAACTAGGCTTACTAATAGGCTAGGGTGTCTAGCCTACTATGAACCCATGAACCTATGAAGATACAAAACGTACAGGACACTAAGGATAATCACAAGGCTTACCCAACTGATGGTAGAAACCCTGGTGGGCATCCACAGATATGCTGCGAATCACACAGATATTACAAAGAACATACCAAACACACACACATATTGCTAACATACAACCTGTCAGGTGTAGTGCAAACCCCCCCCGAGTGCAAAATACCTATCCCAGCAGATGGTCCCCTGACATTGCAGATGCTGAGGTAACAGCCATCATCTGCAAAGCAGAACACACAGCAGCAAAGGTATGTGATGGTGTCCTGTGCTGAGGCCAACATGGACCCCAAGAATAATGGAATGCCAAATCACACTACTGCCCAATGTCAGCCTTACCACAGGATATGTACCCAAAGAGCAGTGTACAACAACAGTGGTCCATCACAACAAAGGTGTTGCCTGAATGGATACTCCAAACTATCACCCCAGGATCCTGACAAGCTTGTTCTGCACAGCTATGGAAAGGATCAGTATGTACCGCAGACAGAAGGCTATTGTGGACCTACTGATACTGGACCCTACACACTGTGGCTGTTGTAACTGCAGAAGTGGCCCCTAAACATGTCTGACCCATTTGAAGCAGTCATTAAGGTAATTGATGAGGGCTAGCTGGACCGTGCACATGCTTCTAGACAATACCGTACGAGTTCAGTATGGATATGTTCACCAGCTTAAATATACACCCCTATGTCAGTAGAGGGGTTGCAAAGCAGACCAAGGACAGAACTGACATGGTCAGACATGCTGCATCCATGTCAGACTACAAAGTGGATATGAGAGGCATCCCACAAGGCCTGGTCTTGGCCCCCCCCACCCCCGTTCTGTATACATGTCCTATAGGTATAGGCCAACATGGAAGGACTGTGACTGAGCATGTATGCAGAGGAGTACAAACAGACCACCATATCCGACCCCCAGCTGACACAAGCAACCCACAAAAGGGCCACCTACAAACAGACAACTGTAGCCATAGCCATGTCAGCAAGCCAATTGCAGAACTGTGTATAGACAACCAGCGTGGCTATACAGTAAGTGCCCACAAATTACCACACAGGTGTTAACCCATGAGGTACCTAACATGTAATGTGAGACCTGGGTACAAAAGGTGATAAATATCCTGCACTGGACAAACATGTGGCTGTAGTGTTCGCAGAAACATGTACCATATATTCACCCAAACATGAAGGTTGGCAGATGTAGATAAGGGGAACTCACTGTGGCTCTGCAGCCATCCTCCATCAGTGTCACAACTGACTACAATAGCCCCTGTGGGATATAACACAGCAGACACCTCCATCAACTGTAAAGTCCACAACAGTACCCCACCAGGGGTAGCAAAGAGCATGAACAGATGCCATGTGTTGCCTGAGTAAACAAACCGCAGCCCCACACACCACCATCCTTCCCAGCTACAGGAAAGCTGTGCCTGATGTATGAAGCCATGTCCAACCTGGAATGAATGAACATGTTGCACCTTGTACAATCTGAATGGCAGTGAGCTATGCACATGAGAGACCTGAACCCCAGCACTGACATACATAGGACAAGCTGTACGGAATGATCCATAACACAGAAGGCACCCCCCCCACACTTCAGTAAACTCCTGGTACAGGTCAGCCAGAGAGCCACATATCAACACCCCTCAAGAGGCATCCTGATGAGTGTATGGGAGATGGTAGGCTACCCTGGGTATCACTGTTATGTCAGAGGTAGACGGAGGCACAGTATACTAACCATGACATATGTAATGGCAAACTCCAGTTACAATGTGTGTCGAAGGACAAACACACCCTGTGACTAGCATCAGAAATGGCCTAGGGAACATTGCTAGTGTTTGCCAATGTCCACCCATGTTGTGGAATACACTAGCAATGTTGGACGAGCCTGGTGTAGGTAGTCCATATCTGAACATATTGCAACATGGTTATATGTGCACAACTGGCCCCTACACAGTCTGTTGTGCTCACTATGAAGATGTCAAGCAGTCATAGGACTAAAGCCCAGGATACTGTCCACCACAGTGAAAGTACTGAACCAGTACACTACACGGTACTACAGTGTTACGTCATTATGAAAGTATGTTGAGAACTGTCTGCAAAGTATCCCATGCAATCCCTGCAGGCACAGTATAATCCCTGTTGTGGCAGACACAAAGCAGTTGGCCAGTTAGTACACAACATGACACCCAACACACAATCATAAACGTGCGATATTGTTGAAGTTCACACACACCCAAATATGTGGTGGACTTCAGAGTGCAACATATGGAAAGCTCACACTGGGCATGCTCGCACACTTTGATAAATGAGGCATATGTCAGACAACATGCCATGGAAAGGCTGAACTGGGCATGCTCACACACTTAGGCCATATCTCCGTTTAGCAGTTGGCCACACATATCTGGTATTTATGCGTGTCAGTCCAGGAACCAACCACAACACAGCAATTAGCCCAGTGCACACAGTAAATGACCACAGACACATAAGTGATATAGTGGATCGCCCTCATATGCAAACATCTTCCACAGATACACAAGTTGGTCATAGGAACAGGGAATGCCATGGCAATAAAGACCTGCAAACAGTAGAACAGCACAACAAATATTGTGCATCTGACAATTGAACATATGGATGTAGAGGTCAATACTAGGCTTCTTGCCCCAGGGACTGACAGCTCAGCCAGAGTGTGCTTGGCATCTGCATCCCCAGGATAGTAGGCTACTGTGCCACTGTAAAGTAGGTCACAGAAGGCAATATGTGAGGCTAGTGAGCTGTGCCTCTGTCAAGCAGGGGCACCGTGGAGGTCTCAGGGATTGAATGTGCTAAGCCACAGCCATGTTGTCGGTGTGTGCTGTGAGAGGGTTGCTGAGGATCTCTGACAGTAGTTGTCCGTCAATAACAGACTGAGGGGAGCCCTATCTGCATTCTCTGGACGATTCCACTGTCAACACTGTGTTGTAATGAGTATGTGTGAATGAAGTGCCATGCCAGAACTGTCCACAGATGTCATCCCTCTGTGAGCCACAGCTCTGCAATGTATTAGGTCACTCTGTCTGTTGAATGGCGCATATATGGCTGGTGTACAGCTGACAGGTGTCTTGTTGTGGAGCAGTCATGGGTATATGTGGGATAGCATGACCAATGCAAACTGTACACATGCTCATAGAATGCAATTGTCAAGGATTATGCTGAGTGGCCAGTATCGTCCTCCAGCATGGGTCCTCTGAAGTCATCCACCCCAGTCTACACAAGTGTAGAGCCTGCTTGTGCTAAACACAGTTTGTGTGCAGTGACAACCTTGCCTGGGGGTGGAGATGAGATATGGATGTCCAGGGAAAGGTGGGTATGGTCAGATATCAACAATGGTGGTCTACCTCTGGTGTGGAACAGTGAGTACCCACGTTGCAGATGGACAGGTGCAATATGTATTCACCCATGTGGCTGTAGTGTGTGGTTCTGCCATAGCACATGGACCCACAAATTGTAGTGGCCGTAGGGTAAAGTGGTAGAGGCCTGAGTAGTCCTCACACACAATATGCCTGTACCTGATGTTAACAACTGGAATGGTGTATGTGAATACCTGCATATCCTGGCACTGTTCCCAGGGAAGCTAACTGTGTGTCCTGGATGTGGGTGTGGTGTTCTGGACTGGTTGTGTTGTGTGTTACAGGTCCTGTGGTCCCAAAGCATGGTATAGAACATAACCTGCCAGTGCGATGTGCATATCTGACCCTGACGTAGGTGGCTGCAAATGCATATATATGCTATCCCCCACCTGACAGGTAGTACTACATCTACATACCTCTGTAGAAATAAAGATGTCAGCACCCTATAAATACTACAGGTGCAGAACAGATGCCCAGTAATTCGGATAGTGCGCTCTGCTAATGCGTCTCTCTTAAGTGTCATAATATAGTTAGGTAGGGGTTTGAATCCTGCAAATGCTCAGTGTGGGTGAGTGGGGTTTGTGTGTGTGAAAGGCTGTGAGAGGGAAATGTCCCTTTTGGCAACTGGGAAAACACACTACTGGATGCACATTCCCCTTTCTAAACACTGATGATGTCTGCACCCTATAAGTACAGCAGGAGAAGGGAAACCTCCCAGTAATGCGAATAGTGCGCTCTGCTAATGCGTCCGTCTTGAGTGTCATAACATAGTTAGGTAGTGGTTTAAATCCTGCAAAGGGCAAGTGTGTGTGTTTGGATGAGGGGGTTAGTGTGTGTGCAAATTTGTGTGATGGAAATATCCCTTTTGGCAACTGGGAGAACACACTACAGGATGCACACTCCTCTTTCTAAACACAGATGATGTCAGCACCCTATAATTACAGCAGGAGAAGGGAAGTCTCCCAGTAATGCGAATAGTACGCTCTGCTAATGCGTCCGTCTCGAGTGTCATAACATAGTTAGGTAGTGGTTTGAATCCTGCAAGTGTGTGTGTTTGGATGAGGGGGGTTGGTGTGTGTGTGCAAATTTGTGTGAGGGAAATGTCCCTTTTGGCAGCTGGGAGAACACACTACAGGATGCACACTCGCCTTTCTAAACACAGATGATGTCAGCACCCTATAAGTACAGCAGGAGAAGGGGAAACCTTCCAGTAATGCAAATAGCGTGCTCTGCTCATGTGTCCGTCTCGAGTGTCATAACATAGTTAGGTAGTGGTTTGAATCCTGCAAATGGTAAGTGTGTTTGAATGAGGGGGGTTAGTGTGTGTGCAAATTTGTGTGAGGGAAATGTCCCTTTTGGCAACTGGGAGAACACACTACAGGATGCACACTCCCCTTTCTAAACACAGATGATGTCAGCACCCTATAAGTACAGCAGGAGAAGGGAAGCCTCCCAGTAATGTGACTAGCGCACTCTGCTAATGCATCTCTCCCGAATATTGTAATGTCGTTAGGTAGGAGTTTGAAACCTGTAAATGGCATGTGTGTGTGTTTGGATGTGGGGAGTTTGTGTGTATGCATTTCCGTATGAAAAACATGTTAGTTTTGGCAATCAGGAGATCACACTACCTGATGCACATTACCCTTTCAAAATACTGATGTTGTCAGCACCCTATAAGTACAGCCAGAGAAGAGGAACAATCTAGTAAACCAAATAGTGCGCTTTGCTAATGCGTCTCTCTCACGTGTCATGACTTAGTTAGGTAGGGGAATGAATCCTGCAAGTGTGTGTGTATGTGTGGGGGTAGTAGGGTGTGTGTAAATGCAAGTGTGAGAGAACAGAACCTTTTGGCAAATACTACAATACACCAGATGCTGCATACTCCCCCAGTAAACACAGGGGATGTCACCACACTATCAGCACAGCCAAACAGGGCTAGTTGGCTAGTAATGCCAATAGTGCGCTCTGCTACTGTGTCTATTACCATTGTCAGAGTACAGATAGGTATGTTTTGGTAACCCACAACTGCCACGTGTGGTTGTGTCACACAGTATGACCTTGTGTGGGTCTTTGTACATAACAATGCATGCCATTGCCTAAACCAGCAATGGCATTGCACACATGATGTATGTGTGTGACACATACACATAAATACCTGTGACCTGCACTAGTTACCATGTCTGACACATGCCTCGAGTGGATAAATGGTATTTGCAATGTATATCAATATGACTGTGGCTTACTGTGCAGGGTCCGCACGTGGTATGTCTCTATACAGTGTGGGTGTATATGGTGAAATACCTACAGCAGGGGATACACATCTGGTCTGGGCCATATAGTGTACATGTAGTCGATGTACAGGTGCTGCATGTTCCCACCTGTTGTGATAGTGGTAACATGTCATTCCACTACAATTCATTGACCACATGCTGTGAACCCTTCAACTAGTGTATTGTAGCTACAGTAATGCTCACACACAATGTTTGGCTGGATGTAGTCCAGCCATATAAACACAGTTCTTGAGACTGTCATATTGCCAGTGTTGTTATGGAGGATAGGTGGTCTTCCTGTGTATGGGAGGGTTGTTTGTGCCAGGCTATGAACCAGATGGCAGTCTGACACACTGTTAGCTGCACATGATTAGGCCCTGGTGGTTTGTGCTGTGCCAACAACCTGGAGGTGTGTGTATCTGTGGTACCTTGGGATACCACCCCCCTATTCATGTGTGTTACATGTGTAGGGGACGACAGGCATGGTATGGGGCATAACCTGGCAGTGATGGGTAACACCTGTGAGCCATGAATCATGAATCTGGTACTGCACAGACATTGCAGTTCACCGTGCTGAGGGCACTGTCTGGTGCATGCATCTTCCGATGTACACTGCTGTTGTTGTGTAGCAGCACTGTTAGTGTCCTAACCTGTGTGATACCCATGGAGGTGGCTATGTAAACCATGTCCTGCAGCATAAGGCAGTATGTGTGTACCAAGGAGCTTTGCCATTATACATCGGGTCATGGGTGTCACGTGCAAGATGACCATTGCACATCATTGTGGCTTCCCTAGCATGTAAGCACACATTGACAGCCAGTGGATACCCTATGAATGACAGTGGAGACTGAGCATAATGTAGACATACAACACCCTTCCCACATATAGTGGTAGAATACCTGTTGAGGGTATGTTGGCAACCAACATCAGGCTCATACTGGCCTGTGCCACATGCTGAGAGATCCATTCTATGTTCCCTATCATGTAGTCCAGGGAGGTATGTCTCAGGCAGCCATACTGGCATGGTCAGTGAGTGAGTCATATGTGTCCATGCCTCTGACTGACCTGTATGCATGTGTTCTGTGGTGGACCATAGTGCCCCTGAGGCATATCACTGTGACCTTCACCAGATACAGCCTGTTGAGCGGGACCCCAGTGCAGCACACAAGACAGGTACCTGACACGTCTGTAGCAGGTGTGTTGTGTAGCCCTACAGGCTGTTAGTGTGTGCCACAGGGGATGTGCTTGCCATGTGTGGCATGTGCTCTGTTCCGACGGAACATATGCCTGTGTGCCAGCTGCAGAGGTGTGTGATGCCCAGGCAGGATGCTATTCTGTGTCCCCACGTATGACCCAGTGTGTTCAGCATGCTGTCAGTGCGTGTCAATATCTGACTTGTATTGTAGTCACTGTAATATATTTTATTTATTTATCCTACATTTGTTGACCGGGATAGTCCGACTGGATGCATGTCCATTTCCAGGGGAGGCCCGTGGAGACAAGCTACGAGGGTAGCAGATACAGCATTACATAATACCAGCATTACATATTACACACAGATTATTTACAGAGATTACATAAGTAAGCAAGTTAAACATGTTCCACAGGTTAATGTTAGTCCTGAGCACAAGTCAGGATTAAATTAAATTACACAGTAAAGTGGTTCACAGATATTACACATTTGAGTTAGCCAGGCTTGATACATTGACATAGCCAGTTAAGTGACAAATGTTGTATGAGTCTAGTGTTAAATTGACCTAAGGTCACACTTGAGATTATTGTCTATGATGACACCTAATAGTTTAGTAGATGGGTCAGGGGAGATTATTGTGCCATCAGTTGATGTTATGGTAACTACAACTATATATATATATATATATATATATATATATATATATATATATATATATATATATATATATATATATATATATGTACATATACATACATTTATATATGTACTTTAACTGACATTATTATCTACAAGCTACCAACTAGCATGGCTGTTTCTGTTCACACACTGCTATTATGGGAATCCAGTAGTTTTGACAGTAATTCTAAATGACATGCTTTGTGTACTACACATCCTATATTCCCTTTACATTCATCCCTACTATTACATGTTATATTTATTTTAGCACAGTGTTCTTGTATAAGAGTCATGGCTTAGTGGTAGGTCATACAGACTAGTGTTTCCAAGGTCCTGGGTTCGGGACTGATAGTGGGATTTTATTTTGCTTTTGAACTGAGTACAGGACCTGTCAATCAAAGTGACTAAGGCACTTTTCAGCAGTTGTAACCGGGTTAGCGCTGGTTTGCATGGAGCTCACGCATGCGCACTGGTGGTTAGCTCCGCCCACAAAAGCGCACACCCGCTTACAACCGCTTAATGGTGTTTACTCTGGCGCACACCCGCGCTATTTTCTTTGAAAGAAAAGAAAATGGGGAGACAGGAAAGTGGTGAAAAAGGGGTCACAAAGAGGGTAAGACAGTAGGGAAACAAGCTTGGGATTTGCAGGAGGGATGTAGGTAAGGCCCATAGCTGCCCATTTCTTCATCAGCAACAGCTGTGCATATGTATGTAATATGGTGTGACATTTGAAACCTTCCACCCCTGAGAGAGGTGTCAGGACAACAATAATACTTGTTGTACAGCCAATTGTAATTGATAGTTTCCATGTCCAGCAGACATGTGTGCGGAATGGGCAGCTATGTATGGGGCGTAATTTTTTTGTGGGTACAGAGTGCCCTTTTTTTTTTTTTTTCAGGTGAGAGTGGTATGTCAGGTGAAGGAAGTCGGTACAGCTGGGGAGGTAGGTTGGGTAGGTAAACAGACAAGACAAACAAGACGCATCCAGGGGCAGTGTATGACATGTGTGGGGGGGGTTACACAATTGACAGGGACGGAGGTTTGGATATCCAGAGCCCATGAGCCCACAGATGGCAACAGTGGAACTGATATCCCCACCCATAGGCAGTTGCCACTGTTCCTTCACTGCCCAGGATGGGGCTGTGCTGGGGGCTGTGTAGGCCAGGCAACAGGCATGCCCGTTAGTTGCGCCACCCGTGCCTGAAGCTGGCATAGGGGCTCAAGAACAGAGTCCCGAATCTCCCTACGCACCACAGTCTGGATGCTACGGAGGGTGAGTGGTGGTTCTCCTCTGGCCACACTTGCAGAGGGGGGGGCGAGCCCCATCCCCTGCAGCACTTCCACCCGCAGGTGGCACAGGGCCACCGGAGGAAGGTCCGGACTCGGCACTAGTGCCAGGTGCACTCGCCAACTGAGGTGGGAGAGGTGGGTCCGCTGGAACCCGCCTTCCCTGTCGTCCTATGTTTTGCATTATGTCATGACAGTTTGGGTTAGTGACATATAATACCATTCACAATTAGTTGTAACAGCATGCATTAGTATTCCCATTAACCAAACACCCAGATATTCACACCATTGAACAGCGTGCATAACACATGCATAATTTGACCAGAGATACACAGTCCAACAACATGCAGGGTTAATTGATGGCAACAGGCCATCAGGTTTGGATGTATGAACAGGGCAGATGCATCAACCGACATGCAAATATATATGACCCAACAGAACAAACATCCAGGGGTGTTCATTGTGATTGCACATACCATTTTCACGTGGAATGGGTTATATGTGGTTATAGGGTGGGGTAAAGAAAATAATATTAACACCTTTGAATACCAATACATATGCTGTACATTTCTAATAGCTACAGTTATATACACACTACTGTTCTAACTACAGTTTCCTATATGATAACTATTTCAACTTGGTGATAGGACTGTTACTGCAACATCAATATACATTTTATTGTTCTTCATACACATTCATATCTAGCTTTGTTCAGCTACATCATCCTGCTACATTTGCTTTATATAGCTGTAGACAAGTGTGGATGTTTGGTACATCAGACAATCATCCTATCTGCATATTGCAGACTGAGAGCAACATATCCAGATTTTGGGATACACATTCCAGATGCAGCAACACTTTGAACAGATTTTGCTGTTTGGTTTTGATTCTCACATGCATTTCATTGTGTCTTGACTGCAGTATACTTTATTCAGGGGTTATTACTGCTGTATTGCTGGATTCATGACACTTTCTCACACTCTCTCACTTGCTTTCATTTTACTATTCAGGATGGTACTTACTTCTAGGCTTTATTGACATGTTTTACCTGTAGTTATTACAATCCTTTCCAGCAGTCTCACTTCTGTCCTGTTTCAGTATTTCAACAGTGATATATTTCACACATGTAATTTCATAATCT
>NC_056740.1:174678677-174778677 GCF_019279795.1 Protopterus annectens | reverse complement strand
GGGAGTGTAATACATCTTTGGGAAATGATAAAGGATCCACAATAAAACATGAACAAGTGCAAACAAAACACAGTAAGGAATATTTTAGAAGACTAAAATTAATACTGAAAACAGTCCTGACATCTAGGAACAATGTCCAAGCTATTAACCAGTTTACCCTTCCTGTTTTATCTTACAGTTTTCGGGTGACTGACTGGCCCCAAAAGTTATCGGATAAGTTGGACATAAATACAAAAAAGAAAAATGCTTCATGCTTATCAAATGATGTATAAAAATCGGTGTATATAGCAACATTACACATTCCTCATCCTGAAAGGGATATGGGCTTCACTGAAGCTGATTACATGTATAGATCTGTAATTGTGGAACTGCATACATATCTGCTGACTTCACCAGATCCAAACATAATGACTTCCCTACTTAGTTTAGTAGAAGCATATCAGTGCCAAGCAGGAATGGAAATCAAACCAGAAGTTGATAAAAATCAGGCAGCAACTGAATGTTCCAAAAAACAAAAGAAAGAATATAAAGTGAAAGATCAGATAAGAAGGCAAGAAATGTGGAAAAAGCATAAATATAGTTACATGTACAGAAAACTCTTAGGACAACCTCATGTTGATCAGGATCTGACACAGTAATGGTTAGGAAGAGATGAATTTAAACCAAAAGATGAAAGGTTAATATTGGCAGCCCACGATAGTGGACTACATACATGCTGGTTTACAAATTCTATTGAACATGCGGGAGAAACAGACAACTGTAGGTTCTGTAAAACAGAACTGGAAACAATCACACATCTTGTTGCTGGATGTGATACACTAATAGGAGAGGGTTCTTTATACTGAGAAACATAATAATGCAGCAAGACTATTGCATTGGAGATTGTGCAAACACTACAATACTGCAATAACTGAGATGCATTGGAAATATGAGCCACAACACATTATAGACAATGGTGAAGTTTTTATCCCATGAGATCACACATAACCAACATTTAAAAAAAAATAGATATAAAAAAAAAAAACAGATATAGCACTGATCGTTGAAACTGCTACACTCAGTGATTACAGTGTCTTACATACAGAGAGAGAGACACACACACAAAAGTCATAAAATAAGAGGATTTGCAGGCAGAAAAAAAGGGCAACGCGGAAGAAAGATACCCAGAGACTTTCAATAATAGTATGAGCAATGGGTCTCATAAAAAGAATTTAAAGTCGTATTTAGATAAGCTACTGATACATGCACCATATGAATTGCAAAAGGAGTCAATTCTGAGCACACTGCGGATGCAGTGTAGAACGCTTTTGGCTAACATCAAAGATTGAAACGATACTAATTTCATGAACTTTAATCATACTTTGACTTAGGAATGAGGTCCATTCCAGTAATTGTAATAGGAACCCAAAAAACTCAGAGAAATTAAACTGGGCTCCTTAGGTGTTACCAGTCAAGCTGCGAGATATCATTCCTCTAACATGTTAATGGACCACCCCATAGTCTTTTCCCATTGGCTCTTGCCTAGAACATCTCCTGTTGAGTATACTTTTAAGAAGCAGAGGTATGTGGGAACATGAATCATGTGATCTAGAGGATTTGAGCATTTGTGAGTAAGCCTCTGAAAATGTAGTATGTCTGCCTTATGCTTACAGTGCTGTCAGAACTGTTAATACCTATAACTGAAACTGAGTCTAGATAAGTTAATATGGTTTCAAAATGAGCCTTAGGAACTTGCATTAAAGTATTCTAGATAATAGAAACAATCATTTATTTCATTTCTGCCTGTGCAGACACCAGCTATGTAATTGCTTTCTTTGCATCCTCCAGTTTGAACATCTGTTGCATTTACTGAAAAATAAGATTATCTCACTATTAACTGCATGATACTTATTTCTTTGCTTGCATAGTTGTTTTCACAAATTCCCAAGTCTACCGTATATAGTAATTAATTTAGTCACATGACAAGTTCCATTTAACAAAAAGCAGGAGATACATATTTTCTGTGTATCTTAATCATATCACTCAACTTATCAATTTATTAGGAAGATTATCTTCAGTTTTAGGGATGAAAATGATAAAAGATCTACCTTCAGCTTCTTTGAGACTTCAGGGAATCCTATTGTAAAACTGGAAATCCTAAATCCAAAGTTTCTGTTGTACTTTACCATGCATGGTCTTGGCAGTATCTCAGGGCCAAAAAAATGAAAGTCAAGTGTGTCATGGTTTTTGATGTAGAAGGCAAGAAATCCATCAAGGTACGTAATTCTAAATGATGATGAGAAAAACAATTTCTCAGTACTGGAAACCATATTCCACTCAGTTTGCGAACCAAAGAAGTACCTACCCTCTTTCAGACACTTTCTTTTTACCTTAAAACAAGTAAAACAATAGGGTATAGATGAATATGCGACCATTCAGAGATCTGGGGCATCAGACTGTGGGCTAGGAGAGCTATGCTATTCATTTATCAGTGGCAGAATTGTTTGTAGCATGAATAACGACTACATAAGAGACAGGTGTTGACAAAACAAAACCTAGCTCTTGAAAAAGCTACTGATGTGTGTTGTGTGAATGAACTTCTAAATGCGCAGCTAAAAGTCACTATCCAATTGTTTATAAGCATGTAAAAATCACACATAAACTGAGAATAAGGAGGAAAACAAAACCAAAAATCTGTACAAATAATACAAATAAAAACTGATGAGATTGCATATGGGAGCAAAATAAGGGGGCTAAGATATCACCTGGTAACATGCTAGCAGCAGAGAGTTGCACCTGGTGTACACCTGTGGTATTAGGCATGAAGAGTGGCAATCTAATCAGAAAAGGTCGAGTTTTCAGGAAGTGCACTGAAATGGTCATCAGTAGCATAGGAAGGGTAGGGTAAAAAGGGCAGCATCCCCAGGTGCTAGCTTAGACGGGGAGCAAAATTAACAAAACCCCTTTTACTCTTACTTTTTATATTAACTAAAGGTAAATTAACCATTCTAATTATTTTCTTAAGTTACCTGCAATTTTGGCAGCTTCCTGCAACCTTTCAGTTTCACAATATGAATACGTTTGCTCATCCTTACTTTTTAAGTAAGGAATGAGCCTCGGGCACTGCCCCAAAGGCTTCTCATTGGGTAATCTAGTGGAGTGCATGGGGTGGTACAGGCAGTTAATCTATCTTTTCCTCCAGCCCTTCCTCCACAACCCCTTTTTCTTATTTTTTTCATATGGGGTTGGGGTGTCACTTTAAAAGTGACAGCCATCTACAGCCAATGCTCACACCGCTGGTTGGTTAGTCCTGCCTCGGTTGTTCTTCCATACCACACATACACACTTACACCTATGTCCAATTTAGATTCTCCAATCCATCTACTTACTACATGTCTTTGGAGTGTAAGAGGAATCCAGAGCACCTGTAGAAAACCCATGCAAACACAAGAACAACATGCAGATGGCACCTCAGCTGACAATCGAACCAGAGAACCTCTTGCTGTTTTGCTTGCTTGTCTGCACATAGTAAGCATTAGTGCTTACTGGGAAGCTGTAGTAACTAACATCTGAAAATAAAATTATGTTTAAATTTGTTATTTATTTTAATTTTTTTTTACTTTGACAGAGCCAAGAACCTTGGGGAATTCCTTCCTTGCTTGCAAGCTAGAGACAGTGTGGAACATTGGAAGAATGACTCGCTCACTATGAAACACTAAGCAGGTAAGAAAAAAAAGTTAAGGGGAAAAAATACAGAGTGTTAGCAAGAAGTGAGTGCTGCTTGCTGTATTAGCATTTAATAGCTCAAAACTGCTAAACTCAAGAAATATGGAGATAAAAATAATGGGGGCGGGTGAACAAAGCTTAAGTATTTTTTGAATGATATGAAGTCTGAAACTCATATTTATATAATTATTTAGTGAACTGAGAGGGGGAAAATTATAGCTATTTTTTATAAACTTAGAAGTTGATAGAAAAATGGGGTTTGCATTAATATACACATGATTTTGTTTAATGTATGAAGTCTGAAACTCAGATATAAGACAGACCAGTGTAAACAAGCAGCTACAGAGATTCCTGCTCATGCTGACAGCTACATGGGTAATATTTCTACACAATTATTCTTTGATTTAATTTAGCTTCAGTTTATTTTTGTATTGGAAGAAGTGAGGATCAAGTGTTGCACGTGATAAGGAGTGAGGGGTATAAATATGGTATTTTTCTTTAAGCCAGGTAAATGTATTAGAGGGATATAGAATTTCAAGTAACTGTACAAAATATTGACCACTCTACAATGCTGGCTTTTCTGGTGTAAGTGACACTGTTATGAAACATTCCTTTTGTAAATGTGATGATTTTTATCCATAGTTACTTTTAAATTCTTCTTGCATGTTGAGTAGTCCCTCTCGCTTCATACTTCCTGATGGAATAATCTCTAGCTGGTTGGTAGGGTTATTTTGCCAAAAACACTTTCATCTGTGATTAGGCTGAAGTTTGCTCTTTTCAGTCTGGAAAGTTTCTTGTTTGTTAACAGTGTGGAGAGAAGATGATACTGGGGCTAAGAAATAACTTATTTTGCTCAAGTGTTGGGGGGCACCTAGTTACACCTTTGTCGGTCATTATGTGAGAATGCATCTTAATAAAAAAAAATTGCAAAAACAGAAAAGTTAATTTTCTAGAGACAGGTAGCAATGTGAAAACTGAAATGGCTGTGAGTACTGAGGAAATGATGTGTGTGAAGACTATGCATAGAAAATGCAGAAACAAGGATTGTGTAGAAATAGAGTGAATGACAGCAGTTGGCAAAGAGGCCTAAGGCTGTTAGCTGTTAATGAGATACTTCCTGTGGTATAGGCTTGATTCCTTCTGTGTTTATTTGCCTCCTCTATGATCCTGAGCAAGTCTGGGAATTTGGGTTATGCTCATTAAATGGCTCCTGGACTACATGTCTAGTAGCAACCTATGCACTCTGACAATTTCTGTTATCACTAATTAACCTCTTTGGCCCTCTTCAAATGCAATCTGGATGATTGGGTTGGTGACTGTAAATTCACCCTGGAGGTTCCACCTGTGTCCCTCTTGGACAGGGGCAGTAGGTGCTGATTGTGAAAATAAGGTTAAGAACTTGGTTAGGCTTGTAAGGGCCCTAGGTCCATTAACCTAGTAACTTCCTATGATCCTATAAAGTGCAAGAATAAGTGTGAATTTGTCTGTAAAAGAAACCTGGTCATAGAAAGTGTACATAAATAGCATATTTTTGTCTAAGGTTGATACTAGAGCAGAATACATCATAGTGCTATTTATTTATATAACATTTGTTAACCAGGAAAGTCCAACATGGAACAAAGCCAATTTTCAGCAGAGGCCCAGGGAGAAAGGCTCCAGACACATGTTTTGTAATGTGGGAAGAAACCAGAACAAACCTACACAAACACAGGGAAGACATGCAGACTCTGCACAGAAGGCACCACAGCTGAGAATTAAACCAGAGAACCTCTTGGTGTGAGGTAACAATTCTACCGCTGCACCACTGCACCATCCAAATGAGTCAATGTTCAGAAGTATGACTTTTATTAAAGGAGTCTGCATGAGTACTGTTGGCTTAATCTGGGCACATGCTAAACTGTAGGCTAATACTATCTAAACTCTGCATGTAAAAAACAAGGCAGGCAGCTCTTTCAAGTAGTAACTCAGCTAGATCAGTTAAAATAGTTCAGTGTACTAGTTAAAGATGCATGGGTGTGTGGGCATGATTAAGCAAGTTTCTCAAGCAGCAAAGTGAGCGTATATGAGAATATAGTTCATATTTTCAGTGACAGACAATATAATTTGCACATTCACAGAGCTAGCTAGTATATACTTGAGCAAATACCCAGTACGTCAATATGTGCAGTAATGTCAGAAACTGTACAGGAATGCTCAGAATAGGAAATAGAGAGTTCAAAACTGAATAAAAAGTACAGTTTTACAGAAAAAAATGATCTGTTTTATGAAAAGTTTTGCAATGCAGAACAATATGCAATGTGCTGGCATCAAAAAGGGTGTTCTATGCTTGAAAACAAAGTATCATATTACACTCTAAACTAAAGCTGAACCAGTGATACAATCACAAATCAGAGCACCTATGTTTCTGACAAAACAGAGAGAGTAAGAGCTCAAATGTATGGAACAGGTGGTGTGATTTATTAAATGGACTTGCACTGCAGACTGGCTTAACAGCATTGTAAATGTTATGAAGAAGACAAAGCTAGAATCTATATAGAACCACAATAGATTTTAAAGGAAAATTAAATTCATTCACTATATGTACTGGAAGATGTAATTGTTACTTTGCATAATATAAACTGTTTTAAGTGATAGATGATAATCAAAGATTATGACAAATTAAGCCAGATGACGCAAGTTCAAAGCTATGTATCTTTAACTGATCACTGGGATGATGTTATTTTTATGGACTACAATTTGATATTTTGTTGGATCCAGAGGTCCTTTAAAGAAGTCTAGGTGATATGATTGAGGATTGAGATGGAGTTCTTGATTTTACTTTAGTCTAGAACTTTACCAAACAACAATATAACATGAGATTGATTAAGCTCCTGTGCAAACTTACATTGTCTAAGGTTGTAAGGTTTTAATACCGAATGGGCCAAAATGTCAGACTTCTTGTCTCTGATGTATATGTGTCTTCTTCTCCTTGTTAATAAGCTATAATAGGTTACATTGATATGCAGGCAAGACACACACTATTGTACATATGAAAACGTCAACAGACAAATCCTCACTAATACAATTCTTGAGAATGGTTCATACTTCACTTCTCAGATGTAACTGCACATTTAAAACAGCTACTTGAACAGGACACAGTCTAAAACTGGACAAAGGAACAGACTAAACGTGTTGATTTACACAAGATACTGATACCTACAACATCTTCTCTTCAGTTTTCTGTTTTGATGTGTAGCATTCCTATAATACGGCAAGCAAATGCAAACCAGATAATGCTAAGAGGAGTACTTTTGCAAAAGGGTAGATCCATTACTTATGCATCAAGATTTTAACAGATGCAGAGAACATAAAGGTAGAGAGTGCATTGGCAAGAGTCAGCATGAGACAATGGATGATATGTTTGGGTAGAAATGTTACACACAATCACCTGTATTAAAATCATCAGATTCTGAGATCATACATTAATCAAGAAGAAGAAATGCAGTTGTATAGCGGAGCCTGCATATATTTGTCACAATTTCTATGCCAAGTCTATATTCCACACAATCCACTGCCTGAGATGTCCACGATTCCTGTTAAAATGTCCTTTAGAGACCTGAGACTGCAGTTTGACATCAGAAACTGTTACAAGTTCTGCAAGCAATGCAGTGATGGAGCTATTTCCTTGTAGCCTTAGCTAGGTCCTTATCTGCTACTAACAGCTGCTATATTAAACATGATAGACCTTTCAAAATGACTCAGATTCAGTGACTGTATATGATGTTTATAGTAACTCAATCAGTGGATTTCATATTGCTGTGTATGGACCGATGCCTCACTGACATGCAAAGCCAAATGTGAATCAGCTGAGTAAATTATAGTATATTTACATTGTTTAGATAGCACATAAGCTTTCTGTATTTCTAACAAAAAGGTGTGATTTAGTATACCGTTAAGCAACAGAGTTGCATAGGGCTATGAGGTATGTAATCAATATAGTCTGTGGATGTAAACAAACTGCTAATCTAGCAGCAGTTCTGTTTTATTTTTCTTCATTTCTTAGGTCCCATGCTTAAAGTGGTGTTTGAACTGCTGATACCTCTAACAGAATTAAATGCTAGCGAGTACAAATTCACCAGAACTTAATATTCCTTATAGGAGGGTTTTAAAGAAATCTATGGACAACAAATCTAAAGAAAGTTGTATCTTGATGTTTACTGTTGACTATCACAACATCAGGAATATTATTAGGGATAATTAGGCATTAATTACTGAAAGCTCAGATCTAATGGACATCTTTGGAGAAGCTCCTTCCTTTGTGTATAGGAAAGCCAGAAACATCAGAAGTTGGGTTAAAAGTAGGTTCGTACCATTTGATACATGAACCAATAAGTGTGGAGCTGTGTTTTTTGTCAGCACATACAAGAGAGAGGCATCTTTTTCTACCCTTATTTAATGCAACCAATTAAAACTAACACAGGAGGTGACTGTAACTCAATGCAGGTGATTTACAGGGCAAGCTGCAATGACCATGAAGCATTCTATGTGGGGAAAATGCTCAACAGACTTCTAAAGAAGGATTTTTGACCATCTTTAAGAAATTAGACCTAAATGCAAGAATAATGCATTGGCTTGGCACCTGCAGCTTCACAAAAGACACACATGCTTTAAATTTCAAATTATTGATGATGTGGACCTTTTGGAACTGGAAGGAGACATCCCTAACCTTTTAGAAACACATGAACTACTGTGGTAGCTGAAACTGAACTCCTTTAGAAAACCTGGGCTTAATTATTACTGCTCTGTAGAAAGCATACTAGAACTCAGAAAACTGCCCAACTGTTTAAAAGACTATTAAAAGTCTGATATGGGACTGATTAATGCTGACATTACATGCTACTAATATTGTTATAAACAAATATCAAATATTTTAAATATTTTACAATGAAAATAACTGACATTGGTACTGTTTTCTGATACTTCTATTCATTTAAACTGAATGGTTTCTTAGTTAAATGCCACACTTAAACAGATTCCTAGGGTGTTAATGCTTTATTTTTTAAATTTTTCACCGTATTTCCATCTTAACAATTACAGCTATAGCTTTCAGCCTCCTTAGGTGTTCACTTGTAGATTTATACACATTCATTAATATTATATGTTTTTTACACACAAACCTGATAAAGCATTTATTTGGTATGAAAGCGATCTTTGTTAAAAGTGTTTCTGTTTATAAGTTAGTAATATTTATTCTGATAGATGTTTAGTGGTAGATCTTTTTGTTAGTTAATTAGTCATTTTTATTTGTGAACTGGTTTCTTAATAAAGTCTGGATTAGTAGGTTAGCCTTATTAAGCTGTTATATTATATATTTTAATCTGTCTCTAGCTTTTTAGTTTTTAGTTCTAAAGTAGCACAATCTTAGTTTACACTATGGTGTTAAGGGAAGGGGGACTTCATTAAAGAAATGAGTTTAATGCTTTCATTGCTCTTAAGGGAACCACCCTCTGTAGCCACTTAAACCTATTAGCCAATCCTTGGCCAGTGTGTAATAACTAATGCTTTTCCAGGGGAGAACCAGGAAGTACTGGCAAGATCAACATGAGGTACTTCCATTATGAAAGACAATAGCTGTGTTCCTAGAAATGAACCGCAGACAGGATTATTTTAATTCGAATTATGGAGACACTGATTTCCAGAGTAAACCTAGTATTTTAGCTATGGACCACACAACGGAATTAAGGAGAGACTTGCAATGAGATACTGAACCACCAAGTTTGGAAAATACAAGTGAATGTTTTAATAATGTTAAGGAAAATGTTGAACTAAGTGACTGGCTTTTAAAAGGTTCTCATGTAATTCTAAGCAACAAGGACACTTTACAAGTTCAAATATGGATACATATGACAAAAATGTTAATAAATTATTAGATTTATTTTATAAATATAGAGTTCTGGACATAGAGAATGTTTATTTAAAAGAATGTTTAAGCTTAAGTATTGTTCCTAAAGGTTTAAGGCTTTATAAATATGCCTAATAATGTTGAAGGAACAGAGTGTCATAAGGAACGTAATGACATTTTCAATCACTGTGGCCTAGAGATTTTAAGAGTCATTATTATACAGAATGTTAGATATAAAGGTACAATACACAAGCAGACAGAAGAACTTAACCGGAACATTACCAATGATCTTATGTTCACTGTTGAAACTGAAAAAGAAAAATATTTTAATATTAGAAAAATAATAGAGGAAAAGTTTAATTTGTTAATCAGGAGAAAGACAAAGAAATTAGAAAGAAATATTAAAAAATATGAAGAGAAAAGACACTACCCTAGATCTAAGAAGGGACTTTACAAAAAATGGAAATAGTATTAGGCATTATGAACATAGGGACTACCATGAAGAAAATCAACAGGTTGACAATAGATGTGTTAATGATGTTAGACGTGATGAGCAACACTTGCAGAACCCTTTTGAATATCCCCCACTTCGCAGGTCTAAAAGGTTAAAGAACAAGCACCCCCCCTTATTTCAATCAGAATGGGACAGTTCAGGGTGGAACAAAAGGACAGATGAGATACTAACAACAGACTTAGATTTACCTATATGCCTCTATGACATTATTTTACAAAATAATTACAAATACATTTACAATAAATACAATATATTTAACTACATCAATATTTAATTAATTGTAGAACATTTTGACTTACCATCCATAGGGCTAAAATTTATCCCACAGAAGAGGGGAAATCTAACTAAAATTATTATGGACTTTAAATTATTTGTTAGAAAGATTAACCTAGACATCATGTTTTCAGGTAATTCACTACCACATAACAAGGAAATTAAGACAAAAAGTACTTACAATCCAACTTTACATCCTCAACTGAAAAACTTTGAGATAATAGAAAGAGAATTTAGAAAAGCATTTTCTAAAGGGAAGTATAAATCAAATCTTTCTACTAATGAGAAGAATGCATTAGAAGAATTAAGGAAGGATGACAAAATCAGAATTATGAGACCAGGTAAAGGTGGAGAAATATTTATTTTGGACGTAATATTATATGAAGGTAAAATGAATGACATCCTAGGAGACACTGAAATATAAAAGGATGTTAATAAATGAAATGAACATCTCTTATAAAAATAGACTTAGCACTTAACAATATGTTATTAGAAGGTCTTATTGATATTGCCACATATAACTACTTAAAAATGGATAAACCAAAGATTCCTTTTATCTTTGGTATATCTACGGTCCATAGTAAGACCTATAGTAGCTGCTGAAGGATCAAAAACTGCCTCAGTAGCTAAATATTTAGATGCTAAACTAAAGTTGTGGCCAAATAACAATGAAATTCTTAAAGACTCATGGAATTTCTTAAGAAGTATCAAACAGGAAATGTATAAAGATATTATAATAATTGTAACAATAGATATAGTTGATCTGTTTACCAGTATATCACAAGACAAAGGCATGACATTTTTTGAAGAGGCATTATTAAGAGATAAAGAATTAAAACACTCTGACTTTTCAGCATGTCTTAACCTGATGGAATTAGTGTTAGATAACAACTTCATCTATTCTGGAGGAGAATTGTTTCAGCAAGAAAATGTATAGCTATGGGGGCTGTCTATGCCCCCACTTATGCCAATTTACTGTTTACTACATGGGAAACCATATATTCTTCATTCAGAATATAAGAATTGTTGGGCAATTTACAAGCGGTACCTAGATGATATATGTATATTATGGACAACTACAGAAGATAAATAAAAAAAAATATGAGTTACCTTGAAGGGACCACAGAATTTTTGAAATTTACATACAAATGTACTTAAGACATTTTAAACTACTTATATAGGTTTTAAAACTAAAATCCACAGGAAAGACACATTTTCTAATGCCTATTTACAGTACACCAGTGCTCACCCATTCCATCAGAAGAAAAGCATAGTAAAATGGCAATATGTCAGAGCTAGTAGGATGACCTCTCATGATAGTGACTTTGAAAATGAGTGTAATTTTTTGAAAGGTCTGTTCAAAGAGAGGGGATACCCCCAGAATCTTATAAAAGATGTTAGAAGAGAAGTGACTGTAGGGAGAAAAAACAGTTTTAGGCCTATTTAACACTGGTCAAGACAACTTCCCAGGAGGGAAATTCACAAGAAGACAATATATACAAAAAGGCTTTTATAACAGTAATATAATGGTAGCATGTCTAATATTAAAAGGGTAATTGAAAAGGAATGGGATAGATTTGTAGGACTTGCAGATATAGAAGTGATATCCTAGGAACCATTAAAAACTATATATAAGAAAGCACACAATCTAAAAGATATTTTTGAACAACAGAGGGTGACAAGTATTAGAATGCAATGTAGAAGAACAGGAACATACAAATGTGGAGCATGTTCTCACTGTTCATACATCTATGATAAAGAGGCAACATGTGTTAGTAGTAAGAATAAATTCATAAAGGAAAAGAAACATTACAACTGCAATACAACAGGAATAGCATATATTGCCCTATGTGATAGTTGTGAATCATTCCATGCTGGTAAGACTGAGCGAAAGCTCAAGAAAATAATTTATGAACATTATTATGGGATACAAAGTAGGAATGAGAACAATGCCCTTTTCAAACATATGGAGGAATGTATCGGCGCTAAATTTTTATTTTTTGTTTTAGAGGCGATACAAAAAGATTTAAGAGGAGGGCCATGGGAAGCGAGAATTAAGTATAAAGAATTATGGTGGAAAATTTCCTTAGAAGCCAATGTTTTCCCTGGCCTTAATGCAAACATTTCAATAGTCCCAATTCTCAAATTGAAACCTGCTAAGTTATGAATTAAATTAAAAATAAAAATGGGTTGCTATAGATACTTATTTAGTCGTTCTAACATTTAGAAGAATTAGTTTCATCGACCATATTTGTACAGTAGATGGAGCCATTTAGTTATAAAAGTTTAGGTCTAGGTAACAGAATTATATGGCTTTTATTTTACTTTTTATATTTTTCTGCCTGCGTATACTGTTTCATGGTGAATATAATTTTAAACAAAATATTTATTTTGTATATTTATATTAACCAAGAGATGTCTTTTTGATATATAAGCACATACTTATAAAATATTACAAAATATTATATAAAGCAGTAGTTTAAAAGACTTCACTTTAAATAGCATATTATGTAATGTATTTATTGAAACTTTTTCCATTGGCGGCTTGATTAATTAATTGTATTTATAATTAGTTGGTCAAAGCCATGGTGGTGCAGTGGTAACATTGTCGCCTCACAGCAAGAGGTTCTCCCGTTCAATTCTCGGCTGAAGCACCTTCTGTGTGGAGTCTGCATGCCCTCCCCATGGTTGAGTGGCGTTTGAAAGATATGCGTGAACCACAGCACCGTAAAAATCAACTATCAATCATTAGCGGACCGGAGTTCCACTGCGGCAACCCCTAACCGGGAAAAGCCAAAAGAAGAAGAAGATATAAATTAGTTGGTTGCATTGATTTTAGCATATGATGAAGTCTCTGAATGAGAAACAAAAATATGGTGAATTAATTGTTTATGATTTTACAGTATTTGTTTTGATAAAGGTACTTCAAAGCTGCCCGGTTTTGTATGTTTTAGTATTCTTCTTTCTATAAGTGCTGTTTGTATTTGTTTTATTGAAGTTGCTATTTCTGGCACTTTTTACCTTATTTTTTGATATTTTAATTTGTCTCTAGCTTTTCAGTTTCAGTTCTAAGGTAGCACAATCTTAGTTTACACTATGGTGTTATGGGGGAAGAGGGACTTGGTTAAAGAAATGAGTTTAATGCCTTTATTGCTCTTAACAGAACCACCCTCTGTAACCACTCCCTTGCTCCAAATAACCTGATTATATATAAATAATTAACATCTTTAATGCTTTTCATTATAATCAACTAGGATCGCTTGTCTGTGTGTTTCAATAAAGGATATTCCATTTTTAACTCAACTGAGGACTAATTACTATTTTGTTATTTTGTAGTATGTATTTTAAAGTTTGATTTTTATTAGTGAACTAGGTGCATAACATATTTCAAGGAGTGAACTTCTCACTCTCCACACTGCAAAGTCTCCGCTGGTTTGTTTAAATAAAAGATAAAGAACCCCTACTCTTTTTTTTCAGTAAGTGCCATGGGGTCTTTTATATGCATTTGAGCTACCATGAACTCAATGAGATGGGACTTACTATCCCATCTGAAGGATGGCACATTCAGGAGTACAGTACTTACCTTCATGCTGCATTGCAGTGTCAGTATTAGAAAATTAATCCAAGTTCCTGGTGTGGGAACAGAACTAACAGCCTTCTTCTAATCATCTAGTACCAAAGGCCAGTGTGCTACCTGCAGAACCACTGACACTACTGAGTCACTTACTGGTGCACATCCTTGTCCCAGTCCATGTTTTGTGCTCTTCCCCTATTTGACACCACAAATGATCCGCTCCTTTAGGAAGCATGCCACTCCAAACCATAACTCCTTTATCTGTCAAAACTGAACAAAACAAACCCAGGCATTTCCATGTGCCAGTCCCTCATGTCCTTGGCTCATGCTTCCATGTAGTGAGTAATGTCTTTCCCTCATGCGGCAGTTCTTACAGTGTTCTCATTTTCATACACAGATTCCTTCCATTGCATTGTAAGACTATATAGCCTTGACATAAGCCATAGCTGTTTGTCCCTGTATTAAATTTTCTCCCCAGATCTAATAAACTCCATGCAGGAATAGTGCTATTCCTGCACAGAGTGAATTGTGTACATTTACCCTTAGCTTTAACAGCAGTGCTCCTTGCATATTCATAAAGGCATGCTGCTGCTAAGGCTAAATGGACATGAACACTACTGAGTGCAGGGGGCATGTTCAAGTAGTGCACGCACATCTAACACCCCCCCCCTGCACTCAGAAAGTGCCGTACGGCACTTCATAAAAGCATTTCAGTGTCAATGGACACTGAAATCAACTAAATGAGTAAAACAGTGTCTGCAGACACTGAAATAGATAGTGGGAGCAAGAAAGCAATGCAGAGGGTGTGTGACAAGTTCTGTCACACACCCCCTGCACTGTAAAAGTGCTGTATGGCAATACCCCTCAACTGTACAGGTTTCCGCAGAATGCCCAGATGCCTGCCAAACATACCTCTCAAACTGCTAGAGCATGAAAGCTGTACAAAGCCATAAATAATGGGGGGATAAAGGCCCAAAAATAGGGACACATTTTAAATACTGCATGTACAAACCCGGAAAGTTGATAGAATAAAAGGTTTGCATCAGCATGGATTTCCTGAAGGGTATGAAGTCTGAAACCCAAATGTCTGTCATTATGTTCTGACATAAACCCTGAGTGATTTGCCAATGATTTGCTAGAAAACCACAGTCACACTTCCTAAGTTTGTAAGAGCAATAATTAAAATATGTCCCTATGTGCCCCTTTACAATTTCCCTTACTGTAACTGACAAGGAGTATAGATACATATAAATAAAGGGGGTTCATTAAATTTCTGTTTTTGTTTACCGTTCTAAGGTATGTTTAATGGTAGCTTAGTGGGTGTGCGCATTATGGCCCTCTGCTCAGCATTGCTTAACCATCCCATAGGGGATAACTAAAAATATACAGCTTGAATCCAAACACTGAGATAACATAGGAGTTAGAGTCCTGACTTTGCATGCAGCCAGTCATGGTTTGAATACCAAGCCAGGCACTTTATTTTTACATGGGAAAGAAGTATTAATAATATTATTTTTATTTTAAATTATGTAGTAATTGATATTTCTCAACCAGGATAGTGTAGCTGGTCTAAAATGTAAGTGCAAGTGCACATGACATGTGAAATCTCCCATGTATACACAAGTGTCTCATACAGTATAGTCACACCCCATGGTAAAGTAATGAAAGCACATAGAAGGATGTTATGTAAAGTAAACATATACACTTACTAATATGTCAGTAATGATTAATTAAAAGTCATTTTTCTGATATTCCCTAAAAATGAAAAAGTGAGCAATAGTTAGCAGTGCTCAGCTATGCCTAGCTGGTTTAAGCATTGCTTAGATGTAAATGCTAAGCAGCAGTCAGCTCAGCTAAGCAGATTTTCTTTTAATTAAAATTAGTGCATGTAAGCGGGAGTAAGCAGTGCTAAGTGAAGCTAAGAGGGCTTAACCGTCTATTAGCATCACTTAGCTTCATGCAAAACCACACAAACCTGCTTACAACTGCTTAAAGGTGCCTTAATCACTCTGTCTCCATCAGCCCTTGTTCTGCCCAGCAGCAAAAATTGAGTCCTGACAAGTCTTGAACGCAGGACACCATGCACTATAATCACAGCAACATACCACTACACCATCAGAGCTGTGGGAATTTGTAGTGCTTTTACAAACACATCATGCATTCTCGTCATTTAACATTCATGAAAACAGTCATCACTTCTAAGTCTTGAACCCAGGACCCTGCGCACTACAATCACAGCAACATACCTCTACACCATCTGAAGAGTAGGAATTTGCAATGTTTTTACAAACATATCATGCACTACAGTCATATAACATATGGGAAAAATATGTATCCATAGTACTCTTACATGCATACATATATATGTATGTATGTGTATGCATATATATATATATATATATATATATATATATATATATATATATGGAGAGAGAGAGAGAGAGAGAGATAACCAACCTCTTACTGCAAGACATCTGCTAAAAGCCTAACAAAATGGGGTGATAAAGGGTAAACAATAGTGACATCTTTGAAATATGGCTGTCATACACGTAGAAGTCTGCTAAAGTAGTATGGTTTGATTTAATATATAATTCCTGATAGATTCCAGGTCTGAAACACAAATGAACATCATCATTTACTGATGTCAATGCCCACATCATCCCAGTGATTCGTCAGAAACCCACAATGGTTATGGGGAACAGACCAAAGATATGAGCCATGCATCTGGACAGTATCTACACATATGAACAGTGGAGAGGTATGACAGCAGTCATGTAACAGAAGAGAAAAAACAGTGAGAGCTGCCAACCATTTCACCCAGCACCTTCTGAACCACATCAAGGCCAACACGACACTAGCCCAAATTAGCTCTGGGGAATTAACTATGTATTTCCAAATATATCATGCACTGCAGGGATGGAACTGTAGGGAAAATCAAATATTGGTGCAAAAATGTCCACCCACAACCATTTGCACCACAGTCACAGCAACATACCAGTACCCCAAATGAACTGTAGAGTACAATGACTGTTTAAAAAAGTAAAAACAAACCTCCAACAAGCTTGACTAGTAACCTTAACAAACAACAGAACAAAGTAGCTAAAGATGAATGAAATCCCAGTGACAAGGGTGAAGTAAAGTCCTTTAATAAAACCACAAAGTAGCAGATATAAAACAGGTGAGCACTTTCGTACAAAGTTCTTCTTCAGGCAAACATTTCACATATCAAAACCACATTATATACAATTTAAATTAATGAATTAACCCATCAAGTGAAGGCAATAATTATCTAGGCAAATCCTTAGACTTCAGTACAGGTTTTAAAGAAACGTTGTCATTGAGTCCAGGTTTCTTGTCAGCAAAAAGCTTTAAAATCCAATGCAACTCTCTCTCCTCAGTACAATTCCAGAGGTCCCCACTAATGAGTCCTCAGATAAAACTTCTACTGCTTTAAAACCAAAACTATTTGTAAAGCCAGACTCAAAAACATGTTTTACCAAAGCATTAGTAGAATCACCTTTCCTGATTGCATAATTATGTTCCCCGATCCTTTCAAAGAACATCCCATTGGTCTTTCCCAAATAAAAACTAGTACATTCTTTACAAGTAGCAAGATAAACAAGTTCTTTCTTCTGCAATTCACAGTAACTTTAAAAGAAAAAATCTGTTAACAAACCGGGTGTTTAAACTCACATGATGTATCTATATAACAGCAAAACTTATAATGCCCACAGGGGTGAGTCCCCATAGGACCTGTCTAGTAACTATGGCATTCCTATGGTCCTTGTAGTACAGACATTGCTTTAAAGACTTTTTGTTTTTATAACAGAATGTGGTTCTCTCATCCACTAATTCTTTTATATGATCATCTAAGGTCAGGATACCCTAGTTGGAAAAAATGACATCTTTAATATGTCTAATGTCTCTGTCATAGGACAGAGTCAGAGGAATCCATCTCCTACTAGACACAATGGGTCCTGCATCATGTCTGTCTTCAGAGAAATATGGTACAGCTCTATCTCTCCTATGTACCTTGACATCTCTAGTCATCCCCTCTACTTCATTGTAACTATAACCCCTCTCCAAAACATAATTGGAGAGTGTCTCAAGGTCAGCCAAGAAGCCTTTGTCTGTGTTATTTAACTGTGACATCCTCATGCCCTGGCCTCTCAAAATATTGTTATATACATGTGGTGGATGCATGCTGCTGTGCTGCAATACTACATTCTTCCTACATGGTTTCCTGTAAAGCCTGGTTACCAAGTTGCCCAACGCATCTTTAACAATCTTCACATGTTAATATAACATCATCCACAAATCTCCTGTAGAACAAGACAAATTTTGCATGATGACTGTTAAATATAAATTGTTCTTCCCCATGACCCAAAACCATATTGGCATAGCTATTGGCACATGAAGTGCTCATAGCTACTCCTTTTTTTCTGCAATAAATACATATCCTGAAACATAAAAACATTGTTTTCAAGAATAACTTCTATAAATAAACAAACCAAATCAACTTGTTTCACATCATAACCACTGTGAACGATCAAATATTGTTTCACCATGTTTATACCCTCAACATTCAGTATACAGGTGAACAAAGACTCCACATCGAGTGTTATTAAGAAAAAAATCATTAAGAATATTATTGTTCTGTTGTGCAAAAATAAACAAATCATGCAATAAATGTTTAGTGCCTTGTAATACAATATTTGCTCTCAATAATACTGAACGTAGTTGCTTGTCAACATAAATAGAAAATGGTTCAGTCAGCCATTTCCTACCAGACACTATGGGTCTGAACAGGGGTTTAAAAGCATCTTTGTGGACCTTGGGTTGTCCTTGAAAAATAGGAATGACCGGATGTTCTACATTCAAGTAATTGGACAACGATTCAGTTAAGCAAATATTTTGCAGACAGTCACGTATAAAAAAATAAATAGCACATTGTATGTCCCAAATAAAGTCATGTTCTACTCTTTCATAAATGTAACATCCTGTAACATTGACATCAGAGAATTAACATAAAATTCACGATCTAGCACCACAATCCCTCCCCACTTGTCAGCAATTTTGATGACTATACTACCATCATCTTGCAAGCTCTTAAGTACACATTTCTCTTCACTGCTTAAATTGTAGAAAACATGCCCTTCAATAGTGCCTGACATATTTGAAAACAACTTGGATACATCCTGTTCACATTTGTCTACAAACACATTCAAAACAGTGTCTAGCACAGGCTGAAATACACTCGGTTTCTTAAACAGTGTACTGACATTACTTTCAGAAGGATTTTCCTTAAAATAAAGTTGCAATGCGATATTCCTGGCAAAAAGTTGTAAATTAATAAACACATCTTATAGCTCAGACCTTTCAGCCGGAATAAAGCTGAGGCTTCACTGTAAAATAGTCAACTCAGCTGAAGACAGTATCTTGTTAGAGAGATTCAAAAATAAGGGCTCGTTGCTCGACGCCACATCTGTTTCAGAGTTGTCATCCTCGCCCCTTTGAACTGTTGTCATCCTCTCTTCCTCCCTCTGTTCAGTGAACTGTCCTGTTCTCGAAAGTCCGGTCCACAAAACTGAATTCCAAGTGCTGAAAATATTTTATTTAAAAACCACTGGTAATAATAAAACAAACGTGTAATAAATCCAATCCGTCAAGCGCTTTCACCCAGGCACTCCCAGGCTTTCTCAAGACAAAGAATACACTTTTTAGCAGAACCATTTATACTGAACATTGTCAATTACATTGTTAATTAGTCCTTCAATTATTCAATTTAAAACCCTGCTTAACTGTTAGCTTGCAAGTTTTTCTTATAGTAAATACCACATAGTGTTATAAAAATATAAATGTAAGTAAGAAAAAACAAAACAGTTTCACTGCCATCTAAACATATTTCACTAACTATAAATACAAAAGTATTACAAGCATGTGTCCGTAAATATTAAATACTTTAAATACTTTTCAACATTCTTGTGAAGCAACGAACCAACAAGTATTAAAAATTCTTTAAAGCGTTATTTTAAAAATGTCATTGATGTATTTACCCCTATCTATGTGCAAACACTTAGAACAAACTTGTAACTATATGAAGTTTGTACGTTCCCTAAAATAAACTATACCATACTCTGTGTAAAAATAAGTTGTTATAATTTTGCCCTTCTAAGTTTAAGTAAACTACTTAAACTTAGGGCATCATTTAGGCCAGGGGGTCTAGCAGCATCTAATTTCAGCTGCCAAAGCAGCTCCCTATATTCTAAAGAGGTTTCCCAATCTTCTCCTCTTGGGTTGCATTTAACCTGTTCCAACACTAAAAATCTAAGCTCCATTTTTTCACAAACTTGCGAGTGTTTGAAAAATGCATTTGATTCCTTCCCTTTACTGACATCATAAAGATGTTCATATATTCTTTTTGCCAGTGTCCTCTCAGTTTTGCCTACGTAAAAACATATGCAATGCTGATAAAACCCAAGGTAAATTACCCCCTTTGCTTTACAATTAAAGTAGCCTGGGGATTTTATATAAATCTTTCTTGATTTTAAATAAAAACCTTTTGCGTTAATAATGTAGGGACACTGTTTACAGGTATTGCATTTGAATGTGCCAATAGATTGTTGTTTACTATGTTCACTTCCAACATGATTTGTCTCCAGTAAGTCTTTCAGGTTCTTGTTTCTTCTTCTAATAAATTGTGGTCTGCAACCAAGCACTTGTTTAAAATCATCGATCATGGTCACAATTGGCCAATATTTACATACAACACCTTCAACTATTGAACTTTCACTACTGTTTGTGTGAACAAATGCACACCCCTGCTCTTTTAACTTGTTGTTTACTTTAACAGGTTCATACCTGCATTCTTCACCAAGTAAGGGAAAGTATTTATCTAACCTTTGGTTTGTGACTTCTAAAACTACTGAGTCAATTAACTGTGTAGGGTAATCTCTTTCAGTAAATAACGTCTTCAAAAATACAACTTCCTCCTTAAATATATTCTCATCACTGCACATCCTAGCAGCCCTAATGAGTTGTCCCTTAATAATCCCCCGCTTTTGGAATAGTGGGTGATTACTATCATAATGTAGAAACATATTGGAGTAGCTTTTCTTCCTGTAGATACCAGACTGGAAACACCCCTTCTCAACGTTCTTAAAGAGATTTACATCCAGGTAATGTAAACTGACTGTACTAATATTACAAGTAAATTTAAAAATCTCTGTGCTAGAGTTACTACTATATAAAACAGGTGAGCACTTTCGTACAAAGTTCTTCTTCAGGCAAACATTTCACATATCAAAACCACATTATATACAATTTAAAATAATGAATTAACCCATCAAGTGAAGGCAATAATTATCTAGGCAAATCCTTAGACTTCAGTACAGGTTTTAAAGAAACGTTGTCATTGAGTCCAGGTTTCTTGTCAGCAAAAATCTTTAAAATCCAATGCAACTTTCTCTCCGCAGTAAAATTCCTGAGGTCTCCCACCAGTGACTCCTCAGATATAGCTTCTACTGCTTTAAAACCAAAACTATGTGTAAAGCCAGACTGAAAAACATGTTTTGCCAAAGCATTAGTAGAATCACCTTTCCTGATTGCATAAGTATGTTCCCTGATCCTTTCATCAAACATCCTATTGGTCTTTCCAAAATAAAAACTAGTACATTCTTTACAAGTAGCAAGATAAACCAAGTTCTTTGTTCTGCAATTCACAGTGACTCTAAAAAAAAAAAATCTGTTTATAAACAGGCTGTTTAAACTCATGTGATGTATCTATATAACAGCAAAACTTACAACACCCACAGGGGCGAGTTTCCATAGGGGCCTGTCTAGTAACTATGGCCTTCCTATGGTCCTTGTAGTAAAGACATTGCTTTAAAGACTTTTTGTTTTTATAATAGAATGTGGGTCACTCATCCACTAATTCTTTTATGTGATCATCTGTGGTCAGGATACCCCAGTTGGAAAAAATAACATCTTTAATATGTCTAATGTCACTAGCATAGGACAGAGTCAGAGGAGTCCATCTCCTACTAGACACAATGGGTACTGCATCATGTCTGTCTTCTCAGAAATATGGTACAGCTCTATCTCTCCTAAGTACCTTGACATAGGTTCATAGGTTCATAAGTTTATACTAGGCTATCTGCCCTAAGGCATTTATAAGCCTAGCCCAAAGTTTTGTGGCTTACGCCACCCCTTATATGAAAAAATACTGTGCCCATTAGTTTGTTGTGCCTCTGCCCAGCAGTGACACAGAGATGATTCGCGGGGTAAACCTACGATCTCCCATCCACAGGTCAAGATTTCTCTTGAACAGAGCCAGCGAGGTGCTCTGCCTCACATGGACTGGGATTTTATTCCACAGCATAGGGAGTCTCTGAGTGATAAATCTATCCCTCCAGCATGTCCTATTTATATCTGTGCTAAGGTTTAAGTCGCTTGCTCTAGTGGTTTTGGCGGATTTGGATTTTTTGAGGTGGAGCATGTCCATTAATTCCGGGTTGGACATGGCCTTGTATGTCAGGCACATGTCACCTCTGAGCAGACGGTATGCGACTGAATAGAGCTGGAGTTTCTTCAGTCTGGCAGCATATGACAGATTTTGGAGTCCCTTTATCCTTTTGGTGAGGAACTTTTGGGGTCTCTCCAATTGCTGCAGATGTCGGGTGAGATACATCCCGAATGGGGCATTGTACTCGATCATTGGTCTGATAAGTGAAGAGTACAGGGGAACAATGACCTCACTAGATCTGGATGTGAATCCCTTCATGATCAGGTGGGCAATGTAGAAGGTCTTTCTAACCACTTTAGCAACGTGAGTGTCAAAAGAAAGGCCAATGTCAACCTGGGTCCCCAGGTCCCTGATAATCTCTTCTGTGCTTAGTGGATTGCCACCTATACGGTGGCTTGGGGTTACCTTGTTTTTCCCGAAGGGTATGACTATACATTTTTTGCCGTTTAACTTCAGGCCATGGCTCTGGCACCAGCTATCTGTTTCCGTGAGTCCCTTCTGAAGGATATCCATGTCCGATGCACTTTCCACTATGGCGCCCAGTTTGCAGTCGTCTGCAAACTTTGTCAGCCAAAGTCCTCCCATGTTGGCCTGTACTTCTGAGAAGAGTCATCCCCTCTACTTCTTTGTGACTATAACCCCTCTCCAAAAAATCAATGGAGAGTGTCTCAAGGTCACCCAAGAAGCCTTTGTCTGTGTTATTTAACCATGACATCCTCATGCCCTGGCCTCCCAAAATATTGTTATATACATGTGCTGGATGCATGTTGCTGTGATGCAATACTGCATTCTTCCTACATGGTTTCCTGTAAAGCCTGGTTACCAAGTTGCCCAATGCATTTTTAACAATCTTCAAATCTAAAAATGTCACCTCATCAACTGATGTAAAAGATGTGAACCTTAGAAAAGATGTGGTAGTGTTCACATACTCAAGGAACTCACCCAAGGCTGATGCATCACAACCCCAAATTAATATAACAATATCCACAAATCTCCTGTAGAACAAGACAAATGTTGCATGATGACTGTTAAATATAAATTGTTCTTCACCATGAGCCAAAACCATATTGGCTTAGCTACTGGCACATGAAGTGCCAATAGCTACGCCTTTTTTCTGCAAAAAGTACATATCCTGAAACATAAAAACATTGTTTTCAAGAATAACTTCTCTAAATAAACAAACCAAATCAACTTATTTCACATCATAACCACTGTGAACGATCAAATATTGTTTCACCATGTTTATACCCTCAACATTCGGTATACAGGTGAACAAAGACTCCACATTGAGTGTTACTAAGACACAATCATTAAGAATATTATTGTTCTGTTGTGCAAAAATAAACAAATCATGCAATAAATGTTTAGTGTCTTGTAATACAGTATTTGCTCTCAATAATACTGGACATAGTTGCTTGTCAACATAAATAGAAAATGGTTCAGTCAGCCATTTCCTACCAGACACTACGGGTCTGAACAGGGGTTTAAAAGCATCTTTGTGGACCTTGGGGAGTCCTTGAAAAATAGGAATGACTGGATGTTTTACATTCAAGTAATTGGTCAACTCTTCATTTATCAAAAAGTTTTGCAGACAATCACGTATAGTGAAATAAATAGCACATTGTATGCCCCAAATAAAGTCATGTTCTACTCGTTCATAAATTGTAACATCCTGTAACATTGGCATCAGAGAATTAACATAAAATTCACGATCTAGCACCCCAATCCCTCCCCCCTTGTCAATGCTTTTGATGACTATATTACCATCATCTTGCAAGCTCTTAAGTGCACATTTCTCTACACTGCTTAAATTGTAGAAAACACGCCCTTCATAAGCACCTGACATATTTGAAAACAACTTGGATACATCTTGTTCACATTTGTCTACAAACACATTCAAAACAGTGACTAGTACAGGCTGAAATACACTCAGTTTCTTAAATAGCATACAGACACTACTTTCAATAGATCTTTCCTTAAAATAAAGTTGCAATGCAATATTCCTGGAAAAAAGTCATAAATTAATAAACAGATCTTATAGCTCAGACCTTTCAGCCAGTATAAAGCTGAGGCCTCACTGTAAAATAATCAACTCAGTTGAAGATAGTACCTTGTTAGAGAGATTCAAAAATAAGGACTCATTGCTCGAAGCTACATCTGTTTCAGAGTTGTCGTTCTCATCCATTTGAACTGTTGTCGTCCTCTCTTCCTCCCTCTGTTCGGTGAACTGTCCTGTCCTTTTTTACCTGTTCTCAATTGCTTCACGGGAGGCGGTAACTTCAAATCCTCAAAAACCTGTTGTGAAGGGACATTCTTCTTCCTGACATCAGGTGTAGAAGGCAAAGCGGATGTCCCAGCCTAAAGGGAAGTGGATGGGATTGGTTGTTGAGAAACTGTAAGTTCTGCCTCATTGCCTGTTGCTGCAGGAGGAACTGAAGTACGAGAAGTAATGCTGATAACTTCCGAAGTCCTTCCTGGTACAGTAGATGTATTCTCCTCAGCTACATTCTTCTGCCTCCGCCACATAAAAACGTGATCGTTAGTAAAATCAGTGATGTCATGACTCATCTTCTTTGCCTTGAGTCTAATCTCATAGGCTTTGACGCTGTCAATAATGTCATCAGGAGCTGACAACCCCACCTCTTTATCACAACTATCTAACAGCTGTTTCTTCCACCCCTCAATTTCAACTAAGAGTTCTTTCTCTATAGCAGTAAAGAACTCAATGAGAAGGCGAATGTATGCACAACTATGCTCCAAATTGAGCCATTGCCAACTGGAAAGTAGTTCACTATAGCTCTCACCATAAGAGGGCATAACCATCACCCTTAGCCTCCTTGGAATCACACGATAGGATAAACATGCCTCCATGTACAATCTCTGCCACTGGAGATGTTTTAGTTTATGTAAGTCATTCTCCAACGATTTCAGCTCAAGCAGAGAAGGCAAATTCGCATTTATATTAGACTGCTGATTCATACCAGAACCCACAGAACCAAAAGAGTGATTCAACAGAGGGTTCTCATCCAGTCTTAATAATCTCTTTAAATGATCATTGTCAGAGTTCTTGCTCACATTAAGAGGAGCACATTCAACAAAAACATTTCCACTATTGCCTTCTGCCATGTCCCCATGCAGGAAAGAAATAAAAAAATCAAAAAAGTAAAAATAAACCTCCAACGAGATTGACTGGGAAAACTTAAAAAACAACAGAACAAAGTAGCAAACGTTGAACCAAATCCCAGTGACAAGGCTGAAGTACAGTCCTTTAATAAAACCACAAAGTAGCAGATATAAAAGAGGTGAGCGCTTTCGCACAAAGTGCTTCTTCAGACAAACATTTCACATATCAAAACCACATTATATACAATTTAAAATAATTAATGAACCTATCAAGTGAAGGCAATAATTATCTAGGCAAATCCTTAGACTTCAGCACAGGTTTTAATGAAACCTTGTCATTGAGCCCAGGTTTCTTGTCAGCAAAAAGCTTTAAAATCCAAAGCAACTCTCTCTCCTCAGTAAAATTTCTGAGGTCTCCCTCCAGTGACTCCTCAGATATAGCTTCTACTGCTTTAAAACCAAAACTATGGGTAAAGTCAGAGTCAAAAACATGTTTTGCCAAAGCATTAGTAGAATCACCTTTCCTGATTGCATACGTATATTCCCTGATCCTTTCATAGAACATCCTATTGGTCTTTCCAAAATAAAAACTAGTATATTCTTTACAAGTAGTAAGATAAACCAAGTTCTTTGTTCTGCAATTCACAGTGACTCTAAAAGAAAAAAATCTGTTTAGAAACAGGGTGTTTAAACTCACATGATGTATCTATATAACAGCAAAACTTACCTCGCCCACAGGGGTGAGTCCCCATAGGGGCCTGTCTAGTAACAATGGCCTTCCTATGGTCCTTGTAGTACAGACGTCACTTTAAAGACTTTTTATTTTTATAACAGAATGTGGGTCTCTCATCCACTAATTCTTTTATGAGATCATCTGAGGTCAGGATACCCCAATTGGAAAAAATAACATCTGCAATGTGTCTAATGTCACTAGCATAGGAGAGAGTCAGAGGAGTCCATCTCCTACTAGACACAATGGGTCTTGCATCATGTCTGTCTATTGAGAAATATGGTACAGCACTATCTCTCCTAAGTACCTTGACATCTCTAGTCATCCCCTCTACTTATTTGTAACTATAACCCCTCTTCAAAAAATCATTGGAGAGTGTCTCAAGGTCAGACAGGAAGCCTTTCTCTGTGTTATTTAACCATGACATCCTCATGCCCTGGCCTCCCAAAATATTGTTATATACATGAGGTGGATGTATGCGGTTGCGCTGCAATACTGCATTCTTCCTACATGGTTTCATGTAAAGCCTGGTTACCAAGTTACCCAATGCATTTTTAACAATCTTCAAATCTAAAAATATCACCTCGTCAACTGATGTAAACGATGTGAACCTTAGAAAAGATGTGGTAGTGTTCACATACTCAAGGAACTCACCCAAGGCTGATGCATCACAACCCCAAATTAATATAACAATATCCACAAATCTCCTGTAGAACAAGACAAATGTTGCATGATGACTGTTAAATATAAATTGTTCTTCACCATGAGCCCAAACCATATTGGCTTAGCTATTGGCACATGAAGTGCCAATAGCTACGCCTTTTTTCTGCAAAAAGTACATATTCTGAAACATAAAAACATTGTTTTCAAGAATAACTTCACTAAATAAACAAACCAAATCAACTGATTTCACATCATAACCACTGTGAACGGTCAAATATTGTTTCACCATGTTTATACCCTCAACATTCGGTATACAGGTGAACAAAGACTCCACATCGAGTGTTACTAAGACACAATCATTAAGAATATTATTGTTCTGTTGTGCAAAAATAAATCATGCAATAAATGTTTAGTGTCTTGTAATACAGTATTTGCTCTCAATAATACTGGACATAGTTGTTTGTCAACATAAATAGAAAATGGTTCGGTCAGCCATTTCCTTCCAGACACTACTGGTCTGAACAGGGGTTTAAAAGCATCTTTGTGGACCTTGGGGAGTCCTTGAAAAATGGGAATGAGTGGATGTTCAACATTCAAGTAATTGGACAACTCTTCATTTATCAAAAAGTTTTGCAGACAATCACGTATAGTGAAATAAATAGCACATTGTATGCCCCAAATAAAGTCATGTTCTACTCGTTCATAAATTGTAACATCCTGTAACATTGACATCAGAGAATTAACATAAAATTCACGATCTAGCACCCCAATCCCTCCCCCCTTGTCAATGCTTTTGATGACTATACTACCATCATCTTGCAAGCTCTTAAGTGCATATTTCTCTACACTGCTTAAATTGTAGAAAACACGCCCTTCATAAGCGCCTGACGTATTTGAAAACAACTTGGATACATCTTGTTCACATTTGTCTACAAACACATTCAAAACAGTGACTAGTACAGGCTGAAATACACTCGGTTTCTTAAATAGCATACAGACACTACTTTCAATAGATATTTCCTTAAAATAAAGTTGCAATGCAATATTCCTGGCAAAAAGTCATAAATTAATAAACAGATCTTACAGCTCAGACCTTTCAGCCAGTATAAAGCTGAGGCCTCACTGTAAAAGAATCAACTCAGTTGAAGATAGTACCTTGTTATAGAGATTCAAAAATAAGGACTCGCTGCTCGAAGCCACATCTGTTTCAGAGTTGTCGTTCTTGTCCCTTTGAACTGTTGTCGTCCTCTCTTCCTCCCTCTGTTCGGTGAACTGTCCTGTTCTCTTTCGCCTGTTCTCAATTGCTTCATGGGAGGCGGTAACTTCAAATCCTCAAAAATCTGTTGTGAAGGGACATTCTTCTTCCTGACATCAGGTGTAGAAGGCAAAGCGGATGTCCCAGCCAAAAGGGAAGTGGATGGGATTGGTTGTTGAGAAACTGTAAGTTATGCCTCATTGCCTGTTGCTGCAGGAGGAACTCAAGTATGAGAAGTAACGCTGATAACTTCCGAAGTCCTTCCTGGTACAGTAGATGTATTCTCCTCAGCTACATTCTTCTCCCTCCGCCACATAAAAACGTGATCGTTAGTAAAATCAGTGATGTCACGACTCATCTTCTTTGCCTTTAGTCTAATCTCATAAGCTTTGACGCTGTCAATAATGTCATCAGGAGCTGACAAACCCACCTCTTTATCACAACTATCTAACAGCTGTTTCTTCCACCCCTCAATTTCAACTAAGAGTTCTTTCTCTATAGGAGTAAAGAACTCAATGAGAAGGCGAATGTATGCACAACTATGCTCCAAATTGAGCCACTGCCAACTGGAAAGTAGTTCACTATAGCTCTCACCATAAGAGGGCATAACCATCACCCTTAGCCTCCTTGGAATCACACGATAGGATAAACATGCCTCCATGTGCAGTCTCTGCCACTGGAGATGTTTTAGTTTATGTAAGTCATTTTCCAACGATTTCAGCTCAAGCAGAGAAGGCAAATTCGCATTTATATTAGACTGCTGATTCATACCAGAACCCACAGAACCAAAAGAGTGATTCAACAGAGGGTTCTCATCCAGTCTTAATAATCTCTTTAAATGATCATTGTCAGAGTTCTTGCTCACATTAAGAGGAGCACATTCAACAAAAACATTTCCACTATTGCCTTCTGCCATGTCCCCATGCAGGAAAGACATAAAAAACTCAAAAAAGTAAAAATAAACCTCCAACGAGCTTGAATGGGAAAACTTCAAAAACAACAGAACAAAGTAGCAAACGCTGAACGAAATCCCAGTGACAAGGCTGAAGTACAGTCCTTTAATAAAACCACAAAGTAGCAGATATAAAAGAGGTGAGCACTTTCGCACAAAGTGCTTCTTCAGACAAACATTTCACATATCAAAACCACATTATATACAATTTAAAATAATTAATGAACCTATCAAGTGAAGGCAATAATTATCTAGGCAAATCCTTAGACTTCAGCACAGGTTTTAATGAAACCTTGTCATTGAGCCCAGGTTTCTTGTCAACAAAAAGCTTTAAAATCCAAAGCAACTCTCTCTCCTCAGTAAAATTCCTGAGGTCTCCCTCCAGTGACTCCTCAGATATAGCTTCTACTGCTTTAAAACCAAAACTATGGATAAAGCCAGAGTCAAAAACATGTTTTGCCAAAGCATTAGTAGAATCATCTTTCCTGATTGCATACGTATATTCCCTGATCCTTTCATAGAACATCCTATTGGTCTTTCCAAAATAAAAACTAGTATATTCTTTACAAGTAGTAAGATAAACCAAGTTCTTTGTTCTGCAATTCACAGTGACTCTAAAAGAAAAAAATCTGTTTAGAAACAGGGTGTTTAAACTCACATGATGTATCTATATAACAACAAAACTTACCTCGCCCACAGGGGCGAGTCCCCATAGGGGCCTGTCTAGTAACTATGGCCTTCCTATGGTCCTTGTAGTACAGACGTCACTTTAAAGACTTTTTGTTTTTATAACAGAATGTAGGTCTCTCATCCACTAATTCATTTATGCGATCATCTGAGGTCAGGATACCCCAATTGGAAAAAATAACATCTGCAATGTGTCTAATGTCACTAGCATAGGAGAGAGTCAGAGGGGTCCATCTCCTACTAGACACAATGGGTCCTGCATCATGTCTGTCTTTTGAGAAATATGGTAAAGCGCTATCTCTCCTAAGTACCTTGACATCTCTAGTCATCCCCTCTACTTCTTTGTAACTATAACCCCTCTTCAAAAAATCATTGGAGAGTGTCTCAAGGTCACCCAGGAAGCCTTTCTCTGTGTTATTTAACCATGACATCCTCATGCCCTGGCCTCCCAAAATATTGTTATATACATGTGCTGGATGCATGTTGCTGCGATGCAATACTGCATTCTTCCTACATGGTTTCCTGTAAAGCCTGGTTACCAAGTTGCCCAATGCATTTTTAACAATCTTCACATCTAAAAATGTCACCTCATCAACGGATGTAAAAGATGTGAACCTTAGAAAAGATGTGGTAGTGTTCACATACTCGAGGAACTCATCCAAGGCTGATGCATCACCACCCCAAATTAATATAACATCATCCACAAATCTCCTGTAGAACAAGGAAAATTTTGCATGATGACTGTTAAAATATAAATTGTTCTTCCTCATGAGTCAAGACCCTATGGCTTAGATATTGACACATGAAGTGCCCATAGCTACACCTTTTTTCTGCAAAAAATACATATCCTGAAACATAAAAACATTGTTTTCAAGAATAACTTCTATAAATAAACAAACCAAATCAACATGTTTCACATCATAACCACTGTGAACGATAAAATATTGTTTCACCATGTTTATACCTCAACATTCAGTATACAGGTGAACAAAGACTTCACATCAAGTGTTACTAAGAAATAATCATTAAGAATAGTATTTCTCTGTTGTGTAAAAATAAACAAATCATGCAATAAATGTTTAGTGTCTTGTAATACAGTATTTGCTCTCAATAATACTGGACGCAGTTGCTTGTTAACATAAATAGAAAATGGTTCAGTCAGCCATTTCCTACATGACACTATGGGTCTGAACAGGGGTTTAAAAGCATCTTTGTGGACCTTGGGGAGTCCTTGCAAAATGGGAATGACCGGATGTTTTACATTCAAGTAATTGGACAACTCTTCAGTTATTAACACGTTTTACAGACAATCATGTACAGTGAAATAAATAGTACATTGTATGTCCCAAATAAAGTCATGTTATACTCTTTCATAAACTGTAACATCCTGTAACATTGACATCAGGGAATTAACATAAAATTCACGATCTAGCACCACAATCCCTCCCACGCTGTCAGCGCTTTTGATGACTATACTACCATCATCTTGCAAGCTCTTAAGTGCACATTTCTTTACACTGCTTAAATTGTAGAAAACACACGCTTCATTAGCGCCTGACATATTTGAAAACATATTGGATACATCCTGTTCACATTTGTCTACAAACACATTCAAAACAGCACAGGCTAAAATACACTCAGTTTCTTAAATACTGTACTGACACTACTTTCAATAGAGTTTTCCTTAAAATAAAGTTGCAATGCAATATTCCTGCCAAAAAGTTGTAAATTAATAAACACATCTTATAGCTCAGACCTTTCAGCCAGTATAAAGCTGAGGTCTCACTCTAAAAGAATCAACTCAGTTGAAGACAGTACCTTGCTAGAGAGGTTCAAAAATAAGGACTCGTTGCTCGACGCCACATCTGTTTCAGAGTTGTCATCCTCATCCCTTTGAACTGTTGTCGTCCTCTCTTCAACCCTTTGTTCGGTGAACTGTCCTGGTTTCTCTCGCCTGTTCTCAACCGCTTCACGGGAAGTGGTAACTTCAAATCTCCAAAAACTTGTTGTAAAGGGATATTCTTCTTCCTGACATCAGATATAGAAGACAAAGCAGATGTCCCAGCCCAAAGGGAAGTGGACGGGACTGGTTGTTGAGAAGCTGTAAGTTATGCCTCATTGGTTGTTGCTGCAGCAGGAACTGAAGCATGAGAAGTAACGTTGATAGCTTCTGAAGTCCTTCCTGGTACAGTAGATGTATTCACCTCAGCTACATTCATCTGCCTTGGCCAGATAAAAATGTGACCGTTAGTAAAATCAGTGATGTCACGACTCATCTTCTTCATCTTCTGTGCTTTGAGTCTAATCTCATAGGCTGAGACCTTGTCAATAATGTCATCAACAGCTGACAAACACGCCTCTTTATCACAACTATCCAACAGCCGTTTCTTCCGCCCCTCAATTTCAGCTAAGAGTTCTTTCTCTGTAGGAGTAAAGAACTCCATGAGAAGGCGAATGTATGCAAAGTGAGCCATTGCCAACTGGAAAGTAGTTCACTGTAGCTCTCACCATAAGAGGGTATAACCATCACCCTCAGCCCCTTTGGAATCACATGATAGGATAAACATGCCTCCATGTGCAGTCTCTGCCACTGGAGACATTTTAATTTATATAAGTTATTCTCCAATGATTTCAGCTCAAGCAGAGAAGGCAAATTCACATTTATATTAGATTGCTGATTCATACCAGAACCCATAGAATCAAAAGAGTGATTCAACAGAGGGTTCTCATCCAGTATTAATAATCTCTTTAAATGATCGTTATCAGAGTTCTTGCTCACATTAAGTAGAGCACATTCAACAAAAACATTTCCACTATTGTCTTCTGCCATGTCCTCATGGAGGAAAGACATATAAAACTCAAAAAAGTAAAAATAACCCCCCAATGAGCTTGACTGGGAAACCTTCACAAACAACAGAGCAAAGTAGCAAAAGATGAATGAAATCCCAGTGACAAGGCTGAAGTAAAGTCCTTTAATAAAACCACAAAGTAGCAGATATAAAACAGGTGAGTGCTTTCGCACAAAGTGCTTCTTCAAACAAACATTTCACATATCAAAACCACATTATATACAATTTAAAATAATTAATTAACCTATCAAGTGAAGGCAATAATTAATGCAATCAGGAAGGTTGATTTTACTAATGCTTTGGCAAAACATGTTTTTCAGTCTGGCTTTACACATAGTTTTGGTTTTAAAGCAGTAGAAGTTTTATCTGAGGACTCACAGTTGGGGAGACCTCAATATTTTACTGAGGAGAGAGACTTGCATTTGATTTTAAAGTTTTCGCTGTCAAGAAACCTGGACTCAATGACAAGATTTCTTTAAAACCTGTGCTGAAGTCTAAGAATTTGCCTAGATAATTATTGCCTTCACTTGATAGGTTAATTAATTATTTAAAATTGTATATAATGTGGTTTTGATATGTGAAATCTTTGTCTGAAGAAGCACTTTGTGCGAAAGCACTCACCTGTTTTATATCTGCTACTTTGTGGTTTTATTAAAGGACTTTACTTCAGCCTTGTCACTGGGATTTTGTTCTTTTTTTGCTACTTTGTTCTGTTTTTGTGAAGGTTTCCTAGTCAAGCTCGTTAGAGGTTTATTTTTACTTTTTTGAGTTTTGCATGTCTTTCCTCCATGAGGACATGGCAGAAGGCAATAGTGGAAATGTTTTGATGAATGTGCTCCTCTTAATGTGAGCAAGAACTCTGACAATGATAGTTTAAAGAGATTATTAAGACTGGATGAGAACCCTCTGTTGAATCACTCTTTTGGTTCTATGGGTTCTGGTATGAATCAGCAATCTAATATAAATGTGAATTTGCCTTCTCCGCTTGAGCTGAAATCATTGGAGAATGACTTATATAAACTAAAACGTCTCCAGTGGCAGAGACTGCACATGGAGGCATGTTTATCCTATCGTGTGATTCCAAGGGGGCTCTGGGTGATGGTTATGCCCTCTTATGGTGAGAACTACAGTGAACTACTTTCCAGGTGGCAACGGCTCAATTTGGAGCATAGTTTGCATACATTCACCATTTCATTGAGTTATTTTCTCCTATGGGGAAAGAACTCTTAGATGAAATTGAGGGGTAGAAGAAACGGTTGTTGGATAATTGTGATAAAGAGGTGTGTTTGTCAGCTCTTGATGACATTATTGACAGTGTCTCTGCCTATGAGATTAGACTCAAGGCACAGAAGATGAAGAAGCTGCATCGTGACATCACTGATTTTACTAGTGGTCACATTTTTATGTGGCCGAGGCAGATGAATGTAGCTGATGTGAATACATCTACTGTACCAGGACGAACTTCAGAAGCTATCAGCATTACTTCTCATGCCTCAGTTCCTCTTGCAGCAACGACCAATGAGTCAGAACTTATAGTTGCTGTCCACTTCCCTTTTGGGTGGCACATCCGCTTTGCCTTCTACACCTGATGTCAGGAAGAACACCAGGTTTTTAGGGATTTGAAGTAACTGCTTCCTGTGAAGTGGTTGAGAATAGGCGAGAGAGAACAGGACAGTTTACAAAACAGAGGGAGGAAGAGAGGATGACAAGAGTTCAAAGGGACGAGGATGACAAGTCTGAAACAGATGTGGCGTCAAGCAATGAGTCCTTAGTTTTGAATCTCTCTAACAAGGTACTGTCTTCGACTGAGTTGACACTTTTACAGCGAGGTCTCAGCTTTATACTGGCTGAAAGGTCTGAGCTATCAGATGTGTTTATTAATTTACGACTTTTTGCTAGGAATATTACATTGCAACTTTATTTTAAGGAAAATTCTTTTGAAAGTAGTGTCAGTACACTATGTAAGAAATCAATTGTATTTCAGCCTGTACTAGACCCTGTTTTGAATGTGTTTGTAGACAAATGTGAACAGTATGTATCCAATTTGTTTTCAAATATGTCAGGAGCTATTGAAGGGTGTGTTTTCTACAATTTAAGCAGCAAAGAGAAATGTGCACTTAAGAGCTTGCACGATGATGGTAGTATAGTCATCAAAAGCACTGACAAGGGGGTAGGAATTGTGATGCTAGATCATGAATTTTATGTTAATTCTCTGATGTCAATGTTACAGAATGTTACAGTTTATGAAAGAGTAGAACATGACTTTATTTGGGACATACATTGTGCTATTTATTTCACTATATGTGATTGTCTGCAAAACTTTTTGATAACTGAAGAGTTGTGCAATTACTTGAATGTAGAACATCCGGTCATTCCCATTTTTCAAGGACTCCCCAAGGTCCACAAAGATGCTTTTAAACCCCCATTCAGACCCATAGTGTCTGGTAGGAAATGGCTGACTGGACCGTTTTTTATTTATGTTGACAAGCAACTATGTCCAGTACTATTGAGAGCAAATGCTGTATTACAAGACACTAAAAATGTATTGCATGATTTGTTTATTTTTGCGCAACAGAACAATAATATTCTTAATGATTGTTTTTTAGTAACACTCGAGGTGGAGTCTTTGTTCACCTGTATACCGAATGTTGAGGGTATAAACATGGTGAAACAATATTTGATCATTCACAGTGGTTATGATGTGAAACAATTTGGTTTGTTTATTTATAGAAGTCATTCTTGAAAACAATGTTTTTATGTTTCAGGATATGTATTTTTTGCAGAAAAAAGGCGTAGCTATGGGCACTTCATGTGTCAATAGCTACACCAATATTCTTTTTGCTCATGGTGAAGAAAAATTTATATTTAACAGTCATCATGCAAAATTTGTCTTGTTCTACAGGAGATTTGTGGATGATGTTATATTAATTTGGGGTGGTGATGCATCAGCCTTGTGTGCGTTCCTTGAGTATGTGAACACTACCACATCTTTTCTAAGGTTCACATCTTTTACATCAGTTGATGAGGTCACATTTTTAGATGTGAAGATTGTTAAAAATGCATTGGACAACTTGGTAACCAGGCTTTACAGGAAACCATGTAGGAAGAATGCAGTAGTCCAGTGCAGCAGCATGCATCCACCGCATGTAAATAACAATATTTTGGCAGACCAGGGCATAAGGATGTCACGGTTAAATAACACAGAGAAAGGGTGCTTGGGAGACCTTGAGACACTCTCCAATGATTTTTTGAGAGGGGTTATAGTTACAAAGAAGTAGAGGGGATGACTAGAGATGTCAAGGTACTTAGGAGAGGTAGAGCTATACCATATTTCTCAGAAGACAGACATGATGCAGGACCCGTTGTGTCTAGTAGGAGATGGACTCCTCTGACTCTGTCCTACGCTAGTGACATTAAACTTGTTAAAGATGTCATTTTTTCCAACTGGGGTATCCTGACCTCAGATAATCGCATAAAAGAATTAGTGGGTGAGAGACCCACATTCTGATATAAAAACAAAAAGTTTTTAAAGCAACGTCTGGTACAAGGACCATCGGAAGGCTGTAGTTGCTAGACAGACCCCTATGGGAACTCGCCCCTGTGGGCGTTGTAAGTTTTGTTGTTATATAGATACATCATGTGAGTTTAAACACCCTGTTTCTAAACAGATTTTTTCTTTTAGAATCACTGTAAAATCCAGAACAAAGAACTTGGTTTATCTTACTACTTGAAAAGAATGTACTTGTTTTTATTTGGGAAAGACCAATTAGATGTTCTATGAAAGGATCAGGGAACATACTTATGCAATCAGGAAAGGTGATTCTACTAATGCTTTGGCAAAGCATGTTTTTCAGTCTGGCTTTACACATAGTTTTGATTTTAAAGTAGTAGAGGTTATATCTGAGGACTCACGGGGGGGGGGACCTCAGGAATTTTACTGAGGAGAGCGAGTTGCATTGGGTTTTAAAGCTTTTTGCTGACAAGAAACCTGGACTCAATGACAAGGTTTCTTTTAAACCTCTGCTGAAGTCTAAGGATTTGCTTAGATAATTATTGCCTTCAATTGATAGGTTAATTTATTATTTTAAATATTATATAATGTGGTTTTGATATGTGAAATGTTTGTCTGAAGAAGCACTTTGTGCAAAAGTGCTCACCTGTTTTATATCTGCTACTTTGTGGTTTTATTAAAGGACTTTACTTCAGCCTTGTCACTGGGATTTCATTCATGTTTTGCTACAATGACTGTTTAAACAAACATATCCTGATTGTCAGTTCCACACTACATTGACATATACTGGCCCAACTCACAGTCTACTGGGAATCCTGAGGTGTTACAGGACATTTCTCAGTCTGCCCCTACAAACATATACAGCCAATAGACCACCAGCAACTGAGGAAGCATGCACAGTCAGATAGAAAAGAATCTATGACACTCACATCTGCTATTCTCCCTACTCAGCCCAACAAACATTTACACACAACACTGTTACACAGTCTTGGCAGTCTGTTACCAATGGTCAGACATACATAACTCTCAACTGAACAGATTTCCACAGAATGTCCAAGGTGTGGGACCATTTTCATGGCCACTGCAGCATACCACTCCCAGGAGTCTGCTAAGTCACTGGGATGATATCAGGAGTGCAGTCACTAAATAATGATATGCCATACCTCTGAACCTCTTACTGCAAGATATCTGGACAAAGCATGACATGCCACGGGGCTGAAAAGAGGGACATATCTCACATAATGGTATTACAATCTGAAACAGTTGCTGGTGTTACTGGGTTTGTTGCAATATAGCATCCTTGAAGGATATGATGTCTGAAACACTAATGGATGTCAACATTTACTGACTACAATCTTCACATTATCCTACTGATTTATCAAAAACAGAAATTGTCAACAGACCAAACACAACAGGCAAACCTCTGGGCAGTCTGTGGACATCTGGACAGTTAAGAGGTATGTCAGAGACATATCACTGTCAGATGTCAAGTCATGCAGAAAATGCATGTCCAGACAAATCTTGTTAATCTAGCAATCCTCTAGGTCTATAACAGCAATACTTACTTACAATCTGTACCCAGTTCTGGAGCTTTGTCCACCATGTTGTTGGGCTGTCTTCACATGTCTTGTCCTGAGTGGTATTTCCACCTACCGTCTGTAAAGCTGTAGCTCCCACACCTCCATAATGTCCTCGACACATGCAAGGAAAAGGGGCAAGACCCACATGAAGGACATAATTATAGCACTGTGTTGGTATGAAATTGGCTAATGGAAAGACAACACAGCTGCTCTGGATGCAAGTAGCAAGTGGGAGACACCAATTGTTGCACAGGCCATCACCTGCTCATGAGCATTACCTACAAAAGGCAAGCTTCTGCCTACTCAACACAGGTCTAAACCCATCTACACAAAGACAGACTGTGACTACACAAACTTAACCATTTGCTTTATTCTGAGGAAACTCTTCAGCACTATAACAGGTATGCCAGTCATGTAAGCTTGTAATGGAATGCAGAAGGGGGGATGCAATAATGTCAAATAGGAAGTTAAACACTAGGTCGCAACAAGACCTGCTGGACTCACATACTGCTGTCCAGCACCTATGGCCATTCCTGATTGCCTTGTCTGCACTGACATGGATCACATCTCTGGCCCCTAAGTCACCCCAGCAAAGGTCAGCTTATGTATGACTACTACTGGAGTGTCTGTTGTCCAATACTGAGTGTGACACTGCTAGGCCAGCTACCTGGGATATTGTAAATATTCATATGTCATCAGTGAATGCTATTATGATACATATACTTGTCTTACAAATGTAAGAGACTTACATAGGGTATGTGCATAGTACACAACAGGCACAGAAGTGTGTGTTGAACCATATGTTATATACTGAGCCCATACCTGACAACTGTTCAGAGATTTTCAGACTGATCACGTCTGCCTCATATTTGTAACCAATGCCTCATACAGTTGTGTATCGTCTGGCACATCACTAGCAACCCATTAAAGACTGAAGTCATAACATAATAGCATATACATTTGATTGTCAGATGTCATATCCTGTGGAGTAGACCTGTGACTGGACACCTTCTTTGCTGGCAACTAAGTTTGTTTAAGCTAGATTCATAACATGACACTATTTTCCGGCCTTTACCCACAAGTGATGTGTGCCTTTGTGCAGATGTCTTGCTCTGTCAGGAACTAGGTGTTTTAGCATGAAATCCATGTCAGTGCAAGTGTACCTTGTCTTGTAGGATGTCGACATTTGTGCAGTCACTGACACCTGTTTTGTAGCTGTGGAGAGCACACTAACCTTGCCAGGTTACTCTTCCCATCATATGTTTAGAGACCAAATGGGAGGCTGCAAAGCCACAGAAGTTGGAGTGTTGAACATTATCATACACATATACACCTCCAGGCTGGCCAAACAGTATGACACATGGGAGACATCCCAAGTGCAGTTAACAGTTGACAAAACACCTTCTCAAATAATAGCTAGCTACAGGCCTCCAACCATGACTATGGACACCCACCACACCTATTGGGACTTGTTGGAATCTGTCAGGATTCAATTGTCTGCTCTGCTCCTGGGTGACTTCATATACCCAACCATAGAGTTCATGACCTATGCCACCTGAACATGAACACACAGAGATTCCTCAGGTTTGTCAATGACAATGCAGTGGATCAGCCAGTCAATACTCCTACGATAGGTGAAAATATCCTGTACCTGGTTCTAACCAACATGAGTAGCCACCGTAGCACTCCTACAGTGTCATCCTCCTTTGTAAGATCTAACCACATAACTATCACTTTTCAGGTCACCATCTCCCCTGCCCCCCACCTCCTTGTCAGGGTCAAACTAAATTAACTTTGCACACATGACTATAAATATCCTCAGAGCAGGTAGAGGTAGCTATACAGACAATGTCTTATCAGTTGGAACAAGCAGTAGTGTCCAGGCCCACACCACAATAGTATGTGGGCTCCTACATAACTCTATGGGCTCAGCAATACCTGACAGGACAACATCAGCTCCCTCAAGGTAGGGTAAATGTCCGTGGTAGACAGCAATACAAAACTACCATAATAGGTGGAAATAATTGCTGGACAGGGCCAAGAAGGAACAGGTGTCTTATTGGAATTAATGTCACCTTGCTCTGTGCAAACAAATAAGGTCACAGATGAATTACCCTATGACTATCTTTGAGTGCAAATTGGACACACACCAAGGCCAATCACTAGGCCTTCCACACATGTGTCTGCAATCCCAGAGGCAGCACACAAATCTGCTCTGTAGTGGTGGCCAATAACACCACATACACATATAGCATAGACATAGGCAACCGGTTACAGACAGGTGAAGTGTAAACATCACCTCCTCATTCCCCCCATCGGTACTCATGTGCATGCACAGCACCTGCTCCCTTCCCCTCATCATCAGGAAGCAAGTCAGTAATGCCCTCTTAAAGGCAACGCATAGAGGTCTTACTGCATCCTACATGAACACAGGCATGAGCTCTCAGATCCATTATGCACTGTAGTCAAGTAAAGCCTGAGCACCGGTGTCATCCCATCTGCAGAGAGGATCGTCACTGTCATCCCTATACACAAAGATGGAGCAATCCACCAATCCAGCCAATCATATACACATCAGCCTAACTAGCCTGCTCTGCAAGGGTAAGGAAGGCAATATCTAGGACATTATGAACAGGGACATCAGCTCAAAATGTCTGATCCCACACAGCGTGGTATTGTGAAAGGGAGACCAGGCCTGTTAAACCTGGTCGAGCTCTCTGAAGTGGTCAACAAACACAAGGACGAGGGCAAGATGGTGAACAATGCCTACTTTGACTTAGCCCAATTCTCTCACGATAATCCCCAGGCAGCTAGGATACATGCACCTACACAGCTAGGCATCAACCTGTATGTTACCTGATGGGTAGCTAACTGGCCCAATGATAGTACCCACTGAGTCAAAGTAGTGGAACCCACCTCTAGTAGTAGTGTGTTCCAAAGCAGTGTACCACAAGGATTGGTCTGGAGGCCTCTACTGTTTGAGATATATGTATCTGAGGTACAGGACAAAAGCAGTGGTCTGTGGCTGTTCCCTGACTGATATGAGCACCCCCCAAGAGGCCCTCACCCAATTAATGACTGGTGCAAGAAGCATTTCTGCAAACTGAATGCCAGGAGAGGCATCATTCACCCTGCTGTGGCAGATGTCATCCACACTAATTATGACAGTAATAATGTAATGGGGATGTAATCAGGTGTGAGGTGACTTGTGCACCAAGGTTGGTAGCAACCTGACAGTTTCTCACCATCTGGGTGCCATTATAAGGAAGGCTGTCTACATGGCCCACCTCACAAATAGGGGTATGGCATCCAGGAGCCAGGAGGCCACAACGTCCCTGTACTCCATCCTTATCAGGCATATTACCAAGCACAATGGCTACTTTGACATGTACCTTGCCAAGCAAATGCAGCAGTTGCAGAGACCACAGAGGTTCCTGACCAGGCAAATCCAGGGTCTGTAACACCTATCCAGTACAGGTAGGCTGAAAGCTCTGTCCCTGTACTCAGTCTCATACAGACTGATCATAGTTGACCTGTGTCTGGCATACAAGGCCTTTTCCAAACCCGCCTTGATGGCATTTCTGCATATCTGTAAGACAAACCCCACTCACGTATCATGCACGCAAGGCCCGCTCCTGGACTCTGAAATGTATAGTATTTGTTGGATAGTGTAGTGTCCCACACAATACACCTTTTGTAAAATACACCCCCTCCCCATGTCTAGCAGAGTACATGTATAGCCCTCTTGAAGAAGAAGCTGGATGACTGCATGAGAAATAAATGGAACACCCCTGGGATCCTGCGTGTGTCCTAGCTGGACAGGGGAAACAGGTGCTGGCTTGGAAGGGACATGAGTGAAAGTCTGGACCAGGCTTATGAGGGCATTGGGGCCAATAGCCTGGTATTGCATTATAAAGCTCTGCACCTAGTACTTTACATGTTTCCTGTATGCATTGCAGACTGTCCTACAATGTTGTCTGAAACGAATCCCTGTGAGTCTGAAATATGTAGGTATGGCAGTGATAGTGTACAGTCATTTCCCTTCATCAGTTATCCTCACATATCATTACACCTTGTCATTGTGTGTGGTTTGTAAGTCAGCTCTTACAGTAAGTGCATATGCACTTGGTGACACTGTATAGCTCACTCCAATAGCCTTGGTCTTGGCCACAATTACCATTGTGCTACTAGGCTCATCACACAGTAGGATTTGTCATCCTTTGTTGTGGGTCTCACAGTAGCAGTGAAAGAGATGGATTGTGGCAGGCAGAACTACCATAAGGTCTGCACTGAAGGGCCCATAGGTGTCACTGCTGTGCTAGACTGCACCAGGAGTGTGTGTGCGTGTGTGTGTGTGTGTGTGTGTGTGTGTGTGTGTGTGTGTGTATGAGCAAACATAATACTGCAGGGTATTAATTTACATATGTTGTCTTCCCCTCGTAGGTGAACACAGGGTTTGGTGTTCCTCCCCCTCACAACCTGATGTCAGTGTCTTAGCAGATTCCCATGATGATGGTGGTCATACTGAGACACAGGTGAGGTTGTTGGTGCCTGAATCTGTGCCATTGTTTGGTATCTCACCTTCACCCACCATGTCGCTGGACACAGTCAGTATTCCCACACATACCCAGTCCCCAGCAGCCATGGATAATGGACAGGTTAAGGGTGATGGAATGGAAGAGGCTAGTGTGTTGAGTATGGCAAGTGTGAGTGCAGACACCAACCATAGTTAGAGAGCAGGTGAGGTCACACACAGGCAGATGGACAGCCCCTGTCACAAGTGCCACAGCAGGTGTCATCAGAGGCATGTTGCAGTGTGTCATGAAGGCACAGCGTGTACTGACTGCAACACCAGACAGATGCTCAGGGTCATGAATGCACCACTCACTGACATGCGTTACGACCTCCATGGCATTTGTGATGCCATACGTCATCTTGCCGATGTTGTGAATAGACAGTGGGGTGAGACATTGTCACTGCTCGACTGTGCAATGTTTGTGCTTGAGCATGTGGTGGGAGTAGGGCACTGGCCAGTTGAATGTAGGTCAGCAATGGTTAGCTGTGAGCCCACGTGCCCATGCACATTCACAGTCCCGTAGTGGCAGTACCAACAGCACTACCAAAGGGAGGGTGCTGTCCACACCACACCAAAGCAGGCCATAGGCATGTTGTCCTGGCCAGTCCCATCAGGGATGCAGATCCAGCAGATAGCAGTCACCATCAGGAGTAGTACTGCATCTGTCCTTGGGCCTGGTGGTGCCAGTGATACTCCTGGCAGAACCAGTTACCATGTCCCTGCTGGGAGATGGTGAACTGCACATCATGCCATGTATGGTCCATGGCTGTCCAACATAGCCCTGTGTCGGCCATCCACATCACTTGATGGTATGCAGACAAACACTCACACATATCTATCACAGGCCAGTCACCAACAGACACTCACAGCTCCTCTGCATGGCCCAGTTGAATATCACCCCTCCGGAGACACACACACACACACACACACACACACACACACACACACACACACACACACACACACACACACACACACATGCACACACACACATGATTTCAGCCATATGCCCCAGCTTAGGCCTCTGACAATCAGACACCACACCCTGTGCATGTGATGATACTTGTGCCACAACCCTGTTAGCCATACCATCGATGCACGGGCATGCTCATATCGGTCTGATACACAGGGTGACAATAGTACAGTGTAGCAATGTCATGCTGTGCAAGGTGCTGTCTGCTGGCCATAGTTATGGGTACACATCAAGGTTGTGTACCTTGTTAGCCATGATGCACTATTGCTGTTAGTCCTGCTAACTAACTGTAGTATCATGTACTGTATTCTGGTTGTGTTGTAGGTGTCTGTGTGTTTGCAGGCTGTGGCCCTTCTGACAGTAGCAATGATGAGTAAGGCGGAGTGGAAACACAGTGACCTTTTCATAGCCAAGGTACAGCTGTATATGTACATGTATACCAGGTGTGTTTATATGCAACAATGTGTGGGGGCAATTGTGGCAGACAGTGTGACCTTGCATACATACCCTTGACACAGCCACCTAGCCTTCATACATGTCACCTGGGTGTTCTGTAGGACTGCAGGCTCACACATACAGAGGAGGTTACTTGAGTACTGACATTAGGTCTCTCACAAGCTTAGCCATTACTTTAACTGCAACAGATTTAGCTATCAGCAACTGTTTCCCCTTCCATTTCTGTCACATAGACTCGACTTTCATGCAGTTGATGAGGGTATGCCTAGCACTGTGTATGACAGGTTTGGGGTATGTATTCCTGACACAGGTCAGCCTGTGTTAGTCTAACCTGACAATCACCAGCATGTGTGTCTGTTATCTCACATGCAGGTCTGGCTTCTCGTGCTGGTAGTGTACACATAGTCATAGTCCTGTACATGGGGCAGCTGACAAAGGGCTGAGCACAGACCCTACCTGCACCTGCACAGTCTTAAAAATGATAGCACTAGATACATACCACAGATAGCACAGCAGTACTGTAGTGTGGCAGTGTCTGCCACTACTATTAAAGTGGGTAACAATTGCACGGGCTGCTGGGATTGCCAATTGTGGGTTCAGAGGCCTTTAACATGATTGAGCCATCTGACACACACACATGCACACACCACTGCATGGGGACATGCATTGAGAGACACATGCATATGTACAATACACAGTGATACGACCATTGCACCATGGTGGCTGTGTAACTGTGCTTGTACAGTGGATGACATCTGTATGGGCTGACACTAGGTTGGCAATGGGGGAGTTCACAGGGTGGAAGACGCACACAAAATGGTATAGCCATCACACACACACACATACACACACACACACACACACACACACACACACACACACACACACACACACACACACACACACACACACACAATGAAAACATCCACAGGGGCTGTGCATACAGAAATACATACACAGTTGCCAATAGACATATTAGTAACCCTACATATCCACTTGTATGTACTTCATGCTGTGTACAGGCTCCACATAGATTATATGCCTGGGCCATAACACACAACCTCTTACAACAGGTAATCTTGCAAATGCCTTTATGGATGGTGAGATAACCCACCAGACATAGCGAATGGTCTCATCTACTACTCCTACACACCTTCACAAGTGATAGAGTGGCAGACTTTGTATCAGCATGATGTGTCAGTCAGGTATGATGTCTGATGCTGGCATGTGTGTACTACAGTGTTAAACAGTTATCACACATGCCACAGAGCTTATAGGATTTAAGAGTGTCACAAGGTATGTCTAAGATGATTACATCAAGAGCTTGTGTGATGTATGGCAATGGGAAATGTACTGGGTGGTAAGGGCATCAAAATACATTACCCTACAAACATACATACTTACAAACACCTTCACACACACACACACACACACACACACACACACACACACACACACACACACACACACACACACACACACACACACACACACACACATTTGGCACAACTGAGTGTAGAACCCCTGCCTATCTGGTTATCTGTACTATACTGTAACTTAGTTATTACACATGCCACAGAGCTTATAGGGCTGAGTGCTGTCCAAAGGTACTTTTAAGGGAAATGACACCAGCAGGACTGCTAAAGAAGGGCACTGGAAAGTGTTGTGGGTGGGAAAGTCCTCAAAATACTTTGTCCTACAAACTCTTGTACATATACTTATACACACACATATTTGTCAGACCCAAAAATAGAACCCCTGCCTATCTAGTTATTTGTACTATAGTGTTATGCAGATATTGCATGTGTTACTGAGCTTACATAGCTGACAAGTGCACAAAGGTAGTTCTAAAGTGAAAGACATCAGCAGGACTGCTAAAGTAGGGCACTGGGTGGGAATGTCTGCAAAATACTTCATCCTGCAAACATACAGACTTATGCACAGTTATACACTCACTTATACACACACGTTTGCCAAAATTGAGAATTGAACCCTTGACTATCTAGTTATTTGGACTATAGTGTAACACAGTTATTGCATGGGCTACAGAGTTTATAGGGCTGACAAGTGCACAAAGGTGCTTCTAAGGTGAATGACATGAGCAGGACTGCTAAAGTAGGGCACTGGGTGGGAATGTCCTCAAAATACTTCATCCTACAAACATACAGACTTATACGTACACTTATACACACACACATTTGCTAGAACTGGGAATAGAACCCCTGCCTGTCTAGTTATTTGTACTACAGTGTTACATAGTTACTGCATGTGTTACAGAGATTATAGGGCTGACAAGTGCACAAAGATACTTCTAAGGTGACTGACATTAGCAGGACTGCTAAAGTAGGGCACTGGGAAGTGTTATGGGTGGGAAAATCTTTAAAATACTTCAGGCTACAAACACACACACACACACACACACACACACACACACACACACACACACACACACACACACACACACATTTACCTGAACTGGGAATAGAACCCCTGCCTAACTAGTTATTTGTACTATACTGTTGCATAGTTATTGCATGAGCCACAGAGCTTATCGGGCTGGGGCTGTGCAAAGATACTTTTAAGGGGAATGACATCAGAATGACTGTTAAAGTAGACCACTGGGAATTGTTGTGGATGGGAAAGTCCTCAAAATACGTCATCCTATAAACATACGCACTTACATACACAAACACACATTTGTCAGAACTGGAAAAGGAACCCCTGCATATCTAGTTATTTGTACTATACTGTTATAGACTTATTGCACACACCATGGAGCTTATATTACTGGGGTTGTGCAAAGGTACTTCTAAGGGGAATGACATCAGCTGGACTGATAAAGTGGGGCACTGGGAAGTGTATTGTGTGGGAATGGCCTAAAACTGTTTCACCTACAAACACACACACACACACATACACACACACATTTGTCAGACCCAAAAATAGAACCCCTGCCTATCTAGTTATTTGTACTATAGTGTTATGCAGATATTGCATGTGTTACTGAGCTTACAGAGCTGACAAGTGCACAAAGGTAGTTCTAAAGTGAAAGACATCAGCAGGACTGCTAAGGTAGGGCACTGGGTGGGAATGTCTGCAAAATACTTCATCCTGCAAACATACAGACTTATGCACAGTTATACACTCACTTATACACACACATTTGCCAAAACTGAGAATTGAACCCCTGACTATCTAGTTATTTGGACTATAGTGTAACACAGTTATTGCATGGGCTACAGAGTTTATAGGGCTGACAAGTGCACAAAGGTGCTTCTAAGGTGAATGACATCAGCAGGACTGCTAAAGTAGGGCACTGGGTGGGAATGTCCTCAAAATACTTCATCCTACAAACATACAGACTTATATGTACACTTATACACACACACATTTGCTAGAACTGGGAATAGAACCCCTGCCTGTCTAGTTATTTGTACTACAGTGTTACATAGTTATTGCATGTGTTACAGAGATTATAGGGCTGACAAGTGCACAAAGATACTTCTAAGGTGACTGACATTAGCAGAACTGCTAAAGTAGGGCACTGGGAAGTGTTATGGGTGGGAAAATCTTTAAAGATACTTCAGGCTACAAACATACACACTTACACACACACACACACACACACACACACACACACACACACACACACACACACACACACACACACACACACACACACACACACACACACACATACACACACACACACACACACACACACACACACATTTACCTGAACTGGGAATAGAACCCCTGCCTATCTAGTTATTTGTACTATACTGTTGCATAGTTATTGCATAAGCCACAGAGCGTATCGGGCTGGGGCTGTGCAAAGATACTTTTAAGGGGAATGACATCAGAAGGACTGTTAAAGTAGAGCACTGGGAATTGTTGTGGATGGGAAAGTCCTCAAAATACGTCATCCTATAAACGTACGCACTTACATACACAAACACTCATTTGTCAGAACTGGAAAAGGAACCCCTGCATATCTAGTTATTTGTACTATACTGTTATAGACTTATTGCACACACCATGGAGCTTATATTACTGGGGTTGTGCAAAGGTACTTCTAAGGGGAATGACATCAGCTGGACTGATAAAGTGGGGCACTGGGAAGTGTATTGTGTGGGAACGGCCTAAAACTGTTATACCTACAAACACACACACACACACACACACACACACACACACACACACACACACACACACACACACACACACACACACACACACACACATTTGTCAGACCCAAAAATAGAACCCCTGCCTATCTAGTTATTTGTACTATAGTGTTATGCAGATATTGCATGTGTTACTAAGCTTACAGAGCTGACAAGTGCACAAAGGTAGTTCTAAAGTGAAAGACATCAGCAGGACTGCTAAAGTAGGGCACTGGGTGGGAATGTCTGCAAAATACTTCATCCTGCAAACATACAGACTTATGCACAGTTATACACTCACTTATACACACACATTTGCCAAAACTGAGAATTGAACCCCTGACTATCTAGTTATTTGGACTATAGTGTAACACAGTTATTGCATGGGCTACAGAGTTTATATGGCTGACAAGTGCACAAAGGTACTTCTAAGGTGAATGACATCAGCAGGACTGCTAAAGTAGGGCACTGGGTGGGAATGTCCTCAAAATACTTCATCCTACAAACATACAGACTTATACGTACACTTATACACACACATTTTCTAGAACTGGGAATAGAACCCCTGCCTGTCTAGTTATTTGTACTACAGTGTTACATAGTTACTGCATGTGTTACAGAGATTATAGGGCTGACAAGTGCACAAAGATACTTCTAAGGTGACTGACATTAGCAGAACTGCTAAAGTAGGGCACTGGGAAGTGTTATGGGTGGGAAAATCTTTAAAATACTTCAGGCTACAAACATACACACTTACACACACACACACACACACACACACACACACACACACACACACACACACACACACACACACATTTACCTGAACTGGGAATAGAACCCATGCCTATCTAGTTATTTGTACTATACTGTTGAATAGTTATTGCATGAGCCACAGAGCTTATCGGGCTGGGGCTGTGCAAAGATACTTTTAAGGGGAATGACATCAGAAGGACTGTTAAAGTAGAGCACTGGGAATTGTTGTGGATGGGAAAGTCCTCAAAATACGTCATCCTATAAACATACACACTTACATACACAAACACACATTTGTCAGAACTGGAAAAGGAACCCCTGCATATCTAGTTATTTGTACTATACTGTTATAGACTTATTGCACACACCATGGAGCTTATATTACTGGGGCTGTACTTCTAAGGGGAATGACATCAGCTGGACTGATAAAGTGGGGCACTGGGAAATGTATTGTGTGGGAATGGCCTAAAACTGTTTCACCTACAAACACAGACACACATACACACACGCACACACACACACACACACACACACACACACACACACACACACACACACACACACACATGCAGAGGCAGGGGATATGATATTATAACCCCACCTCAGTACTATTACATAGTGGAGCTCACCCTCATGCTGGCAGGTGTGACTGTTTATGACTGGTATACCACTGTCTGCAGCAGGACATCACTCTATGCCATTTGGGGTATCTGTTGTGTGTGACTCACTTTGTGTTTCTCCCTGTGTGTGTGTGTCTCTCTCTCTCTCTCTCTCTATCACTGTACCTCTCTTCCCCACGTCTATGTGTGTGTGTATGCTTGACATATTGTTATCGGTTTCCCATATATATGTCTGTGGATCACATGCAACAGATGCAGATATATCACATATGGGCCACCTACAGCTAGCTGAGAGTACTCCTGTCTGATGGGTGTGTGTAGGGACAGTTAAGGTGTACATAACTGTCTGAATGCAAATACCTATATGCGCAATACAGTTATATAGTCCAATGTGGGTTCCTACATGGCCTGTGATTCTCTAAGTGTAGGAGCATTCCCAGTGTGATGTTCTATAGTGAGAGTGGGACTCCATTCCAGAGATAGGTGTACTTCAGTCCGGGGTTTTGTGTGCTACAGCCATACCTCTCAAAATAAACAGGTCTTTCCTAGAGGTACTGGGTTTGTTTTAGCAGACATTTTCTGACATATCTGAAGTCTGACACTGCAATGTATTGTGTCATTATCTAGTGACAGACATCCTCAGATCATCACAGTGCTTTACCAGAGGAGTACAAAATGTATGCTGCACAGACCAATATTATGAGCCTGACTATATACTTTCTTGCCCAAAAAGGCCAGTTGAGAGGTGTGGCTACAGCCGGCTGACTGATCATCATTGTCATTATCATCATCAGTCCCCTTTTTCCCATTTTTCTACATGGGGTTGGGCTTTCGTGTTAACTGTTGCCAAAGCTCTTTATTCAGTGCCACACTCCTGCCTTCTTCAAAACTCATGCCTGACTGTCACAAACCTTCTTTCACACAATCCATCCACCTCTTTGCTGGATATCCTCGCTTCCTCTTACCTTCTTCCTGTCTGTCCCAAATCTTCCTCACCAGATTGCCTTCTGCTTTTCTACACATGTGCCCAAACCACCATAATCTGTTCTCTTTGATCTTTTCTGCAATTGGAGCTACTTTGGCTTCTGCTCTTATGTCCTCATTCCATCATCTATCCCACAGTGTGCATCCTATCACCTTTCTCAGGCACTTGATTTCCATCACCGCTAGCTTCTTCAACTGTTCTTCCTTTACTGCTCAGGTTTCTGTACCATATATTAGTACTGGTCACACCACTGTCTTGTACACCTTACTTTTCAGCATTCTTTGGCATGCTTCTGTCATAGACTACACCTGATACTCTATGCCAATTGGCTGCAGCCCCTCTGATTCCAGCTTTGACCTCTTCATTCAGTCTACCCTTCTCCTCAACTACTCCTTCCAGATAATTGAAGCTGTTTACCTGTTCCACTATCTTCTCTTCTATCTCTATTCTCAGCTTCTTCTGATTTCCCCAATTTGCTGCCATTACCACAGTCTTATCTGTGTTTAGTTTCATCCCATGTGCCTTCAGATTTGCATTCCATTCTCCTATTCTTTGCTGAAGTTCTAGCTCAGAGTCTGCCTGTACTGCCATGTTGTCTGCATACAGCAGCTTTGTTGATCCATCCCCTCTAACCTGTTTGCTAATGTAGTCCATCACCAGTATGAACAGTAGTGGGCTCAGAGCTGAATCCTGATGTACACCCACACCCACTGGGAACCCCTCTGTGAGGCCGAACACTGTTTGTACTTGAGTCATTGGGTCCTTGTACATAGCCTACACTAATTCTACCAATGTTTCTGGGACTTTGAACCACTGCACTGCCTAGATCATCTTTCTTGGAATTTTGTCATATGCCTTTTCCAAGTCTAGGAATGCCCAGTTGGACTCTGTACTCATCTCTAGCTTCTTCTCAAGTATCTGTCTCAATGCAAACATCAGGTCAGTTGTGCTGCATCCTGATCTGAATCCAAATTGCTCATCTCCCATCTTACATTCTACTACTATGTGTATCCGTTTATCAATCACCTTCTCCAGAACTTTCATGCAGTGTGATAGGAGTTTGATGCCTCTGTACTGCCCACAGTTGTGGATTCCCCCTTTGTTCTTGTACACTGGCATGAGTATGCTTATTCTCCAGTCATCTGTGATATGCCTTTCTCTCCACACTGCTATTAGTGCCCTCAGGAGCCATTTCTCCCCCATCTCCCCCAGCATCTTTATCATATCTGCTGTGACCTCATCTGAGCCTGCTGCTTACCCTGACTTCATCTTCCTTAGTGATGTTCTTACTTCTTCTAGGGTGGGCTCCTGTTCTTCTCTCATCATAGGCTGTTTCTGGGGCAGTACAGCTTCTGTGGGGTTTTCTTCATTCAGAAGCTGCTGGAAATACTTCTTCCATCTGCCTTTGATGTCCTCTGGGCTGGTAAGCAGGTTGTTCCTGACATCTCCTATGAAGGGTGTCTGACTATCTTCTTTATCTTTCTGTCTTTGCCTTGCGACCTGATATAGTTTCTTTGTGCCCCTTACTGAGTCACTTTCCAGAAGTTGGTACAGTTCCTCCAATGCTCTATTCTTTGCTATTGCAACCTTTTTCTTAGCTTCTTTGTTAGCCAACCAGTAGTCCTTTCTAGTCTGGTCAGTATTTTCTGTCTCCCACTTCTTCCTGCACTCCATTTTTTTCTTTTTATGACTTCTTGGACTTCTGCATTCCACCACCAGCTTTCTTTATGCACCTTATTTTCATACCTGGCTCGGCCACATATCTTTTCTGTAGTCCTAACACATGCTGTTTTTAAGTGCTGCCATTCTTCTTCAACTCCACCTATTTCCTCCTCTTCTTGGGGTGCTAGAGCCCTGAGTAATCCCTTGAACTGCTGTACTTTCTCTCCAGTCAACTTCCAGGTTTTCAGCCTGGTCTCTGTTGACCTTAGAGCCTTCTCCGACCACTGCTTGCAGCTGATTGTGGCAACTAGTGGTTTATGAAAGTCCGGCAACTTGGTGATATACTGACTGGGGATCTCCTGCTTGTGTGGTATTCTTCTAACCTGAAAAGTCATATCCTTGTGTGGCCATACCTCTCAACTGTACATTTTTGGCAGATTGTCCAGATGTTTGTCTAGAAGTTTTGTCTATTCTACATAAACTTGTGTTTTTATGGCAAGTTAGTTGCACATAATTGAAGACTGACATTACAAAATAATGGCAGACATTAGTACTAGTTTCAGACTTCATAACCTTCAGACAATTCCTCCTAATGCAAAACCCCATATTCTACCAACTTTGTTAGTATGCAAAGGCAATATTTACAACACATGCCTATCATTGTGCCTTTGTCCCAAGGTTAAGACCTTGTCCAGATGTCTTGCTGTCAGAGGTTGGGGGTATGGGTGTGGGTACAGAGTGCATTCTATTGTGCAGAAATGTTCATTATATGTGTAGTATATTCTGCACAGCACTGTGACTTCCAGGTATGTCAGTGGCAGAGCAGCACAAAGTATGTGGTGAACCACTGACAGACAGTTGTGTATAAGTTGATAGGTTGCTATGACATTAGTAGGGTATTGGCCCTGAAGCTGTTATATCCCACACAGACAAGAGTGTTGGCACACAGAGCCCCTGTCCAGCAGGGACACAGGTGAGATCACAGGATTGTATTTTGTGTTTCCCGTGCACTTAGACAGGGAGCACATCACTAGGGGTATTGAGGCACTTGGCTTTTTGTTGACAGGGAGTGTATTCCACAGATGGGGGAGTGTGTGGTACACATATCTGTCACACCAACAAGCCATACTGTTATCACAGCCCAGGTTGATGGAGTGGGTCTTGAGTTCCAGATGTCCAACAGTTCCATCAAGGCAGGGTCTGGATTGCTTTGTATGCCAGACAGGGGTCACCTCAGCAGAGTCTGTATGGGAGAGGGTAGAGGGACAGTGCTGTTAGCCTATCTGTGTAGGGTAGGTGTTTGGGGTTAGTGGTAAAGCCTTAGTGTTTGCAAGACCCTGGTGTGTGGAAGCTACATGGTCTGTGGTGTATAGGTTTGTGGAGTTCTCGTGATTTTGCCTCTGAGGAGTCCATTGTTTGGGTTTTGTTTTGTTGCAGGCCTCTACTTACATGGGTGTGTGTTGTGTATTTGCAGGTAATGTTTAGTGACTCCGAACACTGCATGGCACCTATGTTACTGCACAATCTGTTCTGGTGTGCACATTCTCCATTTGTCTAGCCAGTGGTTCCATTTCCACGTATGTGTGTCTCTTTGTCCTTCTGTAGTGCAGTCACAGGTTTTGGCTATAGTGGCTGCTATTATGTATTTGTAATTCTGATGTGATGTCAGATAAAGGCTCACACATGGGGACATGGTGTTAATAATGTTCTGCCAAACATAGACAGTTGGGAGACTCGTTTGGTAATTGCTTGCTTGCTCTTATGGGCACGATGTCTGCGTCTCCACTGTCTGCCATTGCTGTTTTGACATGATCCGTTCTTGTTTTGCAAATAGTTGGCAGGCAAATGCAATGTTAGGACAAGCAGAACAGATATACAAAGCATACTTGTGCTCCTTCTGTGACAACCTGTGTCATTCCAGGGCTATGGCTGTTGGCCAGTGACATGTTGTCAGTGGTGACACAGAAAGGTGGCAGCCTTTTATAGTCTGGCAGTACATTGACCTTCAGGTACCTGCTGTCCTACTAGACATAATACCTCTCAACTTCTGTGAGCCAGACATCTGCACAAAGCCATAAGTAATTGGGGAACAGAGGTCTAAATATAGGGAGCGTTTTTAAGTATTGGCCTTACAAACCTAGAAAGGTGATTCAGTGACAGGTTTTGTATTAGCATGCGTGTTTCTGTAGGGTATGAAGTCTGTCACTACAATCTGTTATTATTTTCTGACCTTAGTCTTACGTGATTTGCCATTGAATTGCCAGACAACTATTATTTCATGTTATACAGACCACAATTATGATGCAAACCTCTGGACATTCTGCAATAGGTCTGTACAGTTGAGAGGTATGGTAGGCACTGTGTAGGTTACTCCAATCTGTGTACTGTTCATATGTGTGACCCCCTGTCCATGACCTGTCCAGCTTTCCTGCATTAACAGATATTGACATCTGGACAGTGTGTACAACTCCTACTGAAGGTGTAGCTGACATGCAGAATAGTTGGCAAAGCAGTTCTTGGAACATGGCCCTGTCAACCACAGTACTGTACCTAGCTCACTACAACACAACAGGTGGGAGTAAGTGCTGGCCACATCCTGACAGTATTAACTACACATATACATAGCTCATTGACCCCTACATATTGTGGACATGCAGCAAGTTATCATTTTGATTGGGACAGCCCTGTCAATGTGTGCCCTGCTGATATTTCCCTGCAAACGTACATGTTACTGCATTTCTGTGGTAATATGGGTGTGGGGGGCAGGGCACGCCTGTCAACTGTACACATTTGCATAGGCTGTACTGCTATTTGCTTTACATTTTGGGTCCATTTAGCATAGTATTGTGCCCTGTCTTGGAGACTAGAGGCATATCACTAAGGACCACAGGTCAGATTTAATGGCATACATTTGAGTTTCAGACTTCTTACCCTTCAGAGCCTTACTGCAACTGCAAAACATGCTGTGCTATCACTGTTCAAGTCTGTAGGGGGGGTATTCCATCATTGTCACCATTTGTGGGCCTTTGCCAGAGATTTCTTTATGGTTTTCTACAGCTGACTTGCTGGGTGAGGCTGAGGGGTGAGTATGGGACCTCCACGCTGAAATTCATGCCTGTGACCAATGACCCCCCCAGTTAGTTGGCCCCCCACATATACTGCAGTGGGATTTGTCACCTTGGATACTACTGCATATTGTGCAGAAGCCAGTATTGGGCAAACATTTCCTGGTGTCCCACGTAGCTGTCAGTTGTCTGGTGCTATCCCAGTAGGCTACCCCATTCCTTTGCATGCATGTAGCAATACCATAGATATCCTACCAGAACATACTAATCCATTCATTTATTGTTAAGAAGACTGACTTACCTTGTACCGGTGGCAATTGTGAGGACGGTGCTTGAGGGCTGCCTATGTTGAATGCATGCAGTACACTGTCTATATATGGTAAGTTACAGGTAGTGTGATATATGTGTCATCCATTTTACTGTGTCTGTGAGTTGGAGAGAGGTGTCAGTCCCTGGGTCACTACAGTGTCAGTGTGTGCACTATGCATTGCCTCTTTTTCAAGGACAGGGCATACTGGGCACGCCTCCCTCTGCCTACAGGGCTGGCTCATGGGGTTCCTCCTCCAAGTCCCTCTGTGCCTGTGAGGACCTTGGCAATGGTGGTAGGCTATGTATCCCTTCTCTGTGCTGTTCCTGCTGCAGCTGTTTCCACAGGATCATATTGTGTAGCATGGCACATACTATGAACATGTGTGCACATGTGGCTGGAGAGTACTGCAGGGCTCCACCAGATATGTCAAGGCAGCAGAACCGTGACTTGAGCATCCGAAACACACGCTCTATAATGATCCTGATTTGTGCTTGTACCTCATTATGGCATTCTTGAGTGGGTGTGTGTGCATTTCAGATGGGTGTCATCATCCATGGCTCCAGTGCATAGCCAGCATCCCCCACCACATGGCCATACGGGATGTCCCCCCTGACAAATCCCTGATACAGATGTGAGGAATGCCAGATGCGGGAGTCATGATAGCTTCCAGGGCTGCCAGCACACACGTTAATGATAATGCCCTAGGGATTGCACATGACCTGGCAGCTGATTGAGTGAAAGCCCGTGTGGTTTAGGTAGACCCTACCCTGCTCACCAGGTGGTGCTTTGATGTGCATGCGCGTGCAGTCTATGGCACCCAGTACCTCCGGGTAGTCTGTTACATGGTGGAAGAGGTGCATATTGCTGGTCTTCTCCTCACGGGTGCTGGGGAAGTAAATGTGCTCACTGGCATGTGGTAGCATGGCATCCAGGAACTGGTGGAGTACCCTGGATGCAGATGCCTGTGAGACCCCCATGATGTCCCCAGTAGGTCTTTGGAAAGTACCTGTAGCTAGTATTCTTAAGGCTACACATACCTTGGTGTCCACTGGGATGGGTTCCCCTCTGTTGGCTCTGGGTCATAGGTGAGGCTGGCACAGCTCGATGAGTTGCTGAAATATGTTCCTGTCCAGCCTGTAGTGCTCTACTATCTTCAGATCATGTAACTCTTGGTAGGTTACCCTGGGTTTGAACACGCTTCTCCTCCTCCTCAGCCTGGGGCGGTTGTCAGCATTATCCTCCTCACCGCCCTAAACCTCTAGCACATAGTGATGTATCAAAGTGACAGCAGCCCTATAACATTTTGTCGGTTAAAATTCCCTTGAGTGTGTACACCAGTGGTGCAGAGTTTGTGGGAAAAACCAGACTGAAAGGTGTTTGCATAGTTTATACTGTTGTGCTGCAGATGCTGCCTGCATGATTGGCTGACTAAGATGCATTCCACCTGCCAACTATATTATTTGTACTTGATTGCTTTTATTCTGCTATTTTCCATTTTTTCTTTTTTTCCCCTTCCTTCCCATTTCCTCTGCTTTTAAGCCCCACAGCACACCGCACAAACCCACTACCCAAATGTAAAAAGTTCTGCTATTTCCAGTTTTTTATTCCTTTTTTTTTGTTTAGGAACCAGTGCACACTACACAAACCCATTTAGCTAAAGTAAACACTTTGAGGCAAAAATGGCCCTACCCTAGATGCGAACACGCTCTTCATTTCATGGAATAAGTAAATACAGACTCAGGTACACCCCCTTGCTTAGCTGTGCTTAGCTAAGCTCAAATGGAAGCCATGGAACTCCAATGTGTTTACACCAAGCATGACACACACCCTTTTCATGTCAGCTGCTTCTCCTGCTTACATTACTTCCTTATAGCTCCTACACAGTTATGTGCAACCAGAGAATGGTCTCCCATTTAGTGATTCAGTAAAATGTGCTCATTTGCTTACCCCACTGCCTTAGTCCCTTGTTACATGACTACATCAGAGCCTTTCTCCTTAGCAACCATTGTCACCTGTTATTGTTTTGATTCTGTATACCATACACTATAATGGCAAAAGACAGATTTCACTTAAAATTGTCTTTTCACATTTTTTTTTATTTTCGGCATGATCTTTTTTGTGCGCTGCTGCGCTACCCTTAAATGGCCGAAATCAGCCAAAAAAAAAAAAAAAACTTTGATTTTTATAATTTTGCAACACTTTTCCATTCCAATGGCCATATTTTTGGCCATTGGCATGCCTAATGGTTATAATACGTGCTTTACTTTGAGTTGTCATGCCCCTGTTTTCATTTTTGCAGAAAGGTACATGATCAGTAACTGAATACATTTCTGCAACAGACACTGTTCTGGCAAATGAGATAATTAGTATTATTCAGTGGTGTCCATGCCAGAATAATGCTGGCAGGCTCGTGCACGCTCCCAGACTTATTTACTGAATCGCTCAACGGCCATATTCCGTGCAGGAGCTGCTGCCCTGTTCTTGCATGGAAAAAAAACCTTTATTGAATCCTGGGGGTCTGTCTTTCTTATCTTCTATATATTGACTAAAAACCTACCCCATCTTCTAATTCTGTTACCCTACCTCCACATTAACACATCTGTGCCTTCATTTCTGCAACTGTCAGAGATGATATCTTTCTGGCTTGTCAGTGCCTTTGAGTTAGATCTCGAGCTTATCCCCCACTAACACTGCGTGAAAATCCTCTTTTTTTAACCTGCCAGTTTCTCTACTGCTCGTGACTTCAACTGTCTCCTAGGGTTATGACAGTGACATAAACTAGCCATATTTTGACCTCAGCTACTTGCCACCTTCACATGGTTCATTAAGACTCCATGTCCTGACAAAGTGTAGAGGAGAAGCACTTCTGGAGGTGGAAGTTAAACATCACACTTAGGAACATTAGCCAGGCATTCCTAAGGTACCTTTACAGCATTTTTGGATTTTCTGGGTCTGTCTATCCAATAAACTATCATTATGACAAAAATTGCCACCAAATGGTAATCAGTTGAGAGCTCTGCATCTGTGTAGAGATGAGAGAGTCCAGGCCTTGTGTTCTCAGGTCTGATGACATGACTACAAATGCAATCACTGACCTTTGGTCAAAAGCATTCTGGTACTAAGTACATTTACAAGCATTGTAGAATAAAGGCGAGTGGAACACAATGAGAGACGCTGTAATATCCACAAATTTATTCTTGCAAATAAATGTTAGCGCTTTCGGCAGGTAAAATAACCCACCTTCATCAGACAAACCAGGTTTGTCTGATGAAGGTGGGTTATTTTACCTGCCGAAAGCGCTAACATTTATTTGCAAGAATAAATTTGTGGATATTACAGCGTCTCTCATTGTGTTCCACTCGCCTTTATTCTACAGTGGTTTGTGAACATTTACAAGCATTCTTGTACTCAAACGTGGTATTTGTTAGGGACAATCCATGAGTAGCAAAGAGGTCCAAAAATAATGTGCCCTAACGGATGACATCAGGCAAATCATTCCCCTATTATTTACCAACAGATAGCTCCATAATTTCCCACGTGAATGATGAAGTCTCTCAGTTGAACCACAGGATCAGTATGTGGTAACTTATCAAGTACAACACCATCTCTCTGAAGGCTGTATATTTTGAAAAGTTGTTAGGTGAGTATGCAAAAATATCAGGCAGCGTTTTCCTTTCTGTAACTTGCAGTCACTTTGAAGTGCACCTCTCATTTATTGGCATAAATTCTAGTTGAACAATACAGAACCAGAAGCTAGTGAGTATACCCACACTCACCTGGACCCTCTTTGAAGGATCAATTTCAGAATCAATGAGAAATAACCCACACGTAAGAAGTCCAGTTCTAGAAATAATGCTGTTTATTGAGCTAAGACCATAATAAATCTAGCTGGCACTTTTCATTCTCCTATACAAACTCTGACTGTTTTCCAAGCAATGAGACTAGGTTCTATTGTGAGACACTAGCCCATCTCAGTTCATCCTTCAACTGCCTTCCACTTGAGTGGCATCACACCTGATCACCAGCTTTGCCATTGTGAGTGTTAAATCCAAACAGTGGCAACATGCAGCTTTTTCAAGCTGATCCTTCCAGGGCTACATGAATCAGGCAGCAGGCACTTGCTGGGGAAGCCACTTTTAATTTTGAAATGAGGCAAATCTTGTTATCCTCGTTATAGCAATTTATGGATGTTATTGAATGCAGTTTATCCAGACATTTCTCTCAAACCAGTATTCCAAAGATGAGATCCTCAAGAATACCTTCCAGCAGCATAAAACTCTGGCAGCAAAGTAAATAGTTGAAAAGTCTCAGTTAAAAATACATTCGCAATATTTATTATGTGAGTTTGTTACCATGGAACAGCAAGGAAGACATAAATCTACCATTTCATAGCATTTGGTCTCTTTGAATTTATGATGGATGGATTTTGAAGGGCTCCTTGACTAAAGTCTGAGGCCAGTAACTGAGGGTGCCATAACTTTGTACATGCAACTGAGAGTGCCATAACGTTGTGCTTGTAACTGAGAGTGCCATAGTTTTGTACATGTAACTGAAGGTGCCATAATTTTGTATGTGTAAGTGAGAGTGCTATAAGTTTGCACATGTAGCTGAGGTTGCCATAACTTTATACGTGTAAGTGAGACTGCCAGAACTTTCTACATGTAAATGAGAGTGCTATAACTTTGTACATGTAACTGAGAGTGCTAGAACGCTGTACATGTAAGGGAGCGCGCCATAACTTTGCACATGCAAATGTAAGTGTAAAGTGAAACAAAAAAATATTAAAAATCGGGCAGCACTGCTTGAAGCACTTCAGAAAGGATGCCTTACCCTGGCACATACCAGAGCAAGAGGCTGTGCCCTTACACCCCTGCTACTGATATATATATATATATATATATATATATATATATATATATATATATATATATATATATATATATGTCTCTGGGATCACTGTACTCAGAGTAAGGAAAATACTCAGAGGTTCAGCAATCTCAGCCTTAGTGAAGAAATACTAACATTCATAATTTCCTAACTGGCCTTTTCTGACATATACAATCACATGTTGAAACAGCATCACTTTTCATGAAAACAATCAATTTAAAGATCCATTTAATTTGTGTTCACTTATTAATAATATTAGTTCACATAAACAATGACTGTGGAAGGTTTGGTTTCTCTAAATTTTTTATGCAATTAAATATTTTTGTGATTTACAAGTTAGTTGATAAGAAAAAGGAAACAACACAGTATATACTACTGAGAAATCTGATTTAATAATACATTTTGCTACAGTATTCTGTTATTCTGATAAACCTCTCATTGTGGCAGCTTGCTTTGAAATTAAGTGACTTATTTTCCTCAAATGATCATAGCTGCTACGACAAATCAGAAATCTGTTGTGCTAGGCAGAGAAAGCATTAGAGGTTGCTAAACTGCATCACAAGCAACAGGGAATGTGCCAAAATATCTTCCTTTTACCTTATGTGATTTGGTAAGTTAATGAATCTCACAAAGTGTCAGGCACACATCGCAGCCTGGACTGGTGAAGACGTGCAATAACAGTTTGAATGACTTCCTAGCAGATAATAATTACACTGCCTCCTATGTCACAGACTGAAGGGTATATTTGTTTCTGCTATCGCAAAAGCAGAGGCTAAAATTGCAAGCAGACTATACAAATCAGTCAGAGTTTGTGATGTCAGCCTGTACTGTGTATATAAACAGCTTGATATGCTGATATTAACTTCATTTGATTAACTATTACAGTCGTATGTATATCTATCATGAAAAGCTGCTCTGAAATGAACAGTACAGACTAGCAGCGGCAAATTACCTACAATACTGCAATGCTTCAAGTGACAGCAAGTCAAAGGCAAGAAAAACAAGTTCCAGTACTGCACAAATCAGAATACAAGTAACTTTGATCTAGTGCAATGCATTACTGATTCCCAGCACAGTCTTAGAACACAAAGCAATGTCAAGGATAATGGACATGCGCACCTGACTAGGCAGAATTGAATTCTACAGCCGACATCTTCCCATGCATCAGAATTATTGTATGTCAGGTTAACAAATTTTTAATTTGTGATTATTAGACTCCTGTTAGAAACTAAAGGTGAAGATTAACACACAAAACTCTGATGGCTGCTTGGAAGGAATCCTTTTATGACCAGCTAACTCCAAAGAGTAAACAACAGATCTGTCAGGTCACGAAATGGCTGATGATTGGCAGGCACTGGGGAAAAACACTTAAAAAATTGATTTATGAGAGAACAGGGTACCATGATTTAAAAAAAAAATGAGATATTCTTCTTAGGAGAAGTGAAAAGCAATATATCTAATATTCATTCAGGACAAAAGGAAAGTAAGAACTATGTTGAAACTAATGACTGACCTTGTACTGTGACGGTAATTACTAAGAAAGAACAAAAATCTAATTCATATGGTATTTATTAAGATCAGTATTGAGCTGTTAAATGATTATTATCTGGTGGTGAGTAAGGTCAGATGGATAAGATGGTCCTGGAGAGAACTGGGAAACAAAACAATGTTTGTGTGTCCTAGGAATACTTCCACAAAGAAGATGGTCACTAGTTCAGTTTTCAATTACAGAGAAAGTTCTCCTGTATTACTGAAGAAGTTAGGAATCTTTACTCTGAATGGACTCTTTTCAATACCTCAATAGCTATGGCAGTGCCAAGAAGCTATTTTTAAAAGGTCATCACTCCTTCTCATGCTGGTAACCCAGAAAACAAAAGAGGACATCAGTGAAAGAATTCATCATGTTAAATGAGTGACCTTCCATCCAGCATTAGTGGATGTAGTCTCTTATTTCTGCTTGATAGGTACTTACAAGGTTGGAAGGTAGCAGCTATGGAAGTCAGAGAAGTGAAGGTCTGAATGGAGGAGGACCTACCATCTAACATAATTCTCCCAACTGTCAGTAGGGAGAAGGTCTTAAATCAGCTCTCTAAGGCTGAGAATACAACCTCAATGTGCCTCTGTAATTTATGTATTTTATTTAACATTTGTTTACCGGGAAGTTGTAACTTGGAATGAGCCAATTTTCAGCAGAAGCCTGGGGAGAAATGCTCCAGATGTGTATCTTTGTAATGTGGGAGAAAACTGGAGCACCTGGAGGAAACCCATATGAATGCAGGGAAGACATGCAGACTCCACACAGAAGGCAACCCAGCCGAGAATCGAACCTGAGAACCTCTTGCTGTCAGGTGACAACACAAACCACTGCACACTGCACCATCCAAGGATGCCTCCTAAATACCCTGAAACATGACTTATCAGAGCCACTGGTGTCACTATTCAACCACACCCTCGCATAGCCTTTGTGTCATGTGAATTAAAGACTGCAAAGGTCATCCCTCTGCACAAGGGCAGACCATGAGTGGATCCTGGGAATTACAGACCCATTAGTCTGACTAGTGTTATATGCAAAGGCCTAGAAAGAATTATCATGGAAATGATTAACAGTGACATAGGAAACCTTTAGACACTGGAACTCTTTTGTTTTGTCAAAAGCAGGTCATGCTACTGAACCTAGTGGACTTCTTTAAGAAGGTCACCAAGAAAATGGATGAGGGTAAAATAATGCATACTGCCTACCTTGACCTAGCTAAAGCATTTGATACAATAGCCCACTTATGCATTGTAAACAATTTCAAGGAATTAGGCATAAACCCCTAGGCAGCTGGCTCACAGACAGGACCCAAGAAGTTAGGATTGGACAAATCACCTCCACAGAGAAGACGGTCGCTAAAATGTCCCCCAGGACTCTGTACTGCATCTGCTCCTCTTTAGCATTTATTTTTGGAAGTCAAGTCCAATATCAACAGTCTATGGTTTACCACATTTGCTGATGATTGATAGCTAAGAGCAATTATAGAAACCCACCAAGATTCAAACTTTTTACTAGAACATCTAGCATAGGCAAGTAACTGTTGCTAAGAAAGTCACAAAGTCAACCAGTGAGGGAAATTATCTCATTGATAAAACATCCCTAAACATAGGCACAGCAGTCAGAGATTTGAAGATTCATGTAGATAGTAATCTGGCTTTTAACCAACATGTATTTAAGGTTGTAAGAAAATTATTCTACATCACTCAGCTTATAAGTAAGGGCATGGCATGTGGGTCCAGGGAAGTCATTGTGCCACTGTACTCAGCCATCATCCGACCCATCACTGAAAATAGCACCTCTTTCTGCATGCACCTGATCAGATACATGCAACAAGTGGAACAGCCACAGAGGTCCCTGACAAAAAGAATCCAAGGGGTGAACACAATGTCCTATGCAGAGCATCTCAAAGCCCTCTCTCTATACTCCGTTTCCTACTGACTACTGAGAGGTGATTTATGCCTAGTATACAAAGCATCCTTGGATGCCAGTCTGATGGACCTTTTCAATATCTGAAAAATGAATAGCATCAAGGATTTAAACTTTGCCTGTGACTTAAATAGGATATGTCCGAAAGCCAGGTATATATCTCAGAGAATCTCCCATCCACATGAAGCAGAGTCCTTCCCAAACCCTATTCAAGAACAACCTGTACCAGTGGAAGGGAAATCAGAAATTCACCCCTAGTCTGATACCTGTGTCTCTGTTGGACAGAGACAGCTGTTAAAACATGTCCTAACTAACACACATCCCTTAAAATAAGGCACAATAATTGATGGGATACATCATAGCTAGGCTTTTAAAGGCCCTAGTTGTTAGCATGGTATACATTTATGAACCTATTTTATTTATATTTGTTTACTAGGGCAGTGCTCTGATCTCAGTTGACCATTTGCAGTCACAGCCTGTGAGTAGGATAACATATTTGCAGATACGAGAATATGCTGCAAAACATATACATATTTACAGATGCAAAAATATGCTACAGCATTTAGTTCACAAAGTAATTTAAAAAGTAAAAACATGGATTGAAAACTGGAAATATGCTAATCAGAGCTTTTTGGATAAGATGTATCCATAATGACTGAGATGGCTTATGCCACAGGGATAGCAGCATATCATTATATAGAGAGGTATGAAGATATTAGAAGTGGTGAGTGAGAATAGCTGTATGAAAGGGTACCATGTCATAGAAATGATGTAAGAGGCATGTAGAGGGAAGAGGAGTAGAAAGAAATGAAGTGTAAAAGATGCAAAAAGAAGAGAGAAGCAGGATGAATGAGACACAGTAAGTGATGGGATGACAAGATAAGATAAAAAAAGATGTGAGAGCTGCACAGTTCATGTAATGTGACCTGAGTGAGTGCAGCTGTATTTTGTTTGGGTGAAGAGGTGTTCCTTGAGCTGTTCTCTGAAGTTAGAGTACATCTGGGCATCTCTGATTGAGAGTTGAATGTAGTCCCATAGTTTAGGTGCTAGGATGGAGAATGTATGGTCAGTGCATTGAAGTTTAGTTTTTGGAGTTAGTAGGGTGGGTTATTGAGAGACACCCCTGAGATTATATGTGGGAGTTGGTGAAAAGTTTACGAGTGAGAGGGGAGGGTGTCTTAGGAAATAGAGCTTTGTGAATTAGAGATCCTAGTAGGAGGTTGGCTCTCAAATGTACTACTAGCCATTTAGCTTTCATGAGAGTTAGGCAGCAGTGTTTATTAATGGGGAGTTAGTAATGTACTAGCATATTTAATTGGAGATGGCTTGCAAAGTGGTGGCATTTTTCATTGAGGCTGCCGCTACCATAGGTAGTCCATATTCGATTTGATTTAAGAACATTCCTTTGCCTATGGCAGTTTTGGCTGGCTTGATCAGGAGAGGTGATATATTGCATGCCCAGAATGGTAGTGTGTTCATCTTTTTGCATGTGTTTTAAATGTGTAGTTGAAAGTTAAGAGATTGGTTTAGCCAAATGCTAAGGACTTGAAGGATGTGGTAGTTCTATATTAGTATTGCTAACATCTTTAATATTAAGGAAGCTGGGTGATTTGGCTATTTTTTTGGTTGGTTCCAAATAGCATTGCTTTTTTTTTTTTGAGGGACTGAGTATAAATTTCTGGTCTATTAGCCATTAGTTGAGGGTTATACTTGCAGCTCTCTCATCCTTTAGTCTGTATAACAGAGATGGATTTGTTTGACCTGAAGATGACCATATCATCTTCATAAAGAATTTGAGATACTGTATATTAGACTGATCAGATGGGAGTTTTTTGATAAATATGGAAAATAGGAGATGGGCTACAGTGGAACCCTAGGGGACTTCTTTCATAAGGGGAGCTGTTTCAGAGGTCGTGGCATCTACGTTCACCTTGAAGAATCCATTGCGGAGGAAATCTACAAACCAAGGTTTTGCATAGTCATTAATGCCTATTTCTGTTAATTTGTCAAATAGTAAGTTATGATCAATTAGACCAAAGGCTTTTGTGAGGTCAGTAAAGACAGCTTCTTTCAGGTTGCCTTTGCCCATATTGAATAAGATGTCATCTGTGAGGGAGTAGAGAGCTTTTATGGTACTGCGTTCAGACCAGAATTCATGTTGCTTCCTGGATAGAAGATGGTGTTGATGTAAATAAGCAGATATTTGGTTGTAGATACTTTTCTAGTATTTTACCTAAAGTGGGAAGTACTGAGATAGGATGATATTGCGACTCAGTAGTTGGCTTGAGTAGTTTTGGAAGAGGAGTGACTATTGCTGTTTTCCATTCATTAGTTAAACAGAAGTTGTGTGCATGATGGAGAGTGTGGGAGATGAAGTCTTTACAAAGGTATAATAAGCAAGGGACTATGTTGTCTGATTTGTGTTTCTCTCTCTTTGGTTCTAATCTTTTTGAAGTGGAATAGTGGAATGTAAATGGGGCAGGGGTGGCTGTGAAGGTGGCAGGTTTGTGGTGTCTTGTTTGATGCATGACAGGTTGCTGAACTCACTGAAGAAGTCGACACAGTGGTGTTCAGGGAAATGTAGTTGTGTTGAGTTTTCCCACCAGTCAAAAGGTTGATTTCTGTCAATAATCTTTTTGATTTGTCTAAAAGTGAAATTTGTGTTTGTTTTGGTAGTGGTTGTTTTTGTGTCTGAAGATGTATTACTTGGTTAAGTTGCATAGTGAGGTGTATTTGGCATGGGAATCTGTGGTGGGGGTGCATTTCCTATTTTGCCATGCTTCACCATGCAGCTTGAAGATGTACTTGAGTTCATCAGATACCCAGTCATGTTTATGACGTTAAAGTAGCTGTTGTACTAAGGGAAATAATTTGTTTTGCAAGTGCAGTAGGAGTAGGGTATTAGTAGGGTTGCTAGCTGCTTCAGTGGGGCAAGTGAGACCAACCAAGGGTAGCAAGGTGGTTAGGATTAGTGATATTCTGAATGGCTTTGGGTCTGAAGGTGATAAGTTTAAGTTTATATGTTAACGCTCATTATTTACTGAGAAGGTTATGGGACAGTGATCATTGAAGGAGTGTGCATGTGTGATGAGGTTAGAGATCATTGTAGGATTATTAGTTATTACAAGATCTAGTAAAGTATGCCTGCTGAAGTGAGGGTTTGGTCTAGTGGCCTCAAAGTTGACTTGGGTAACACTTAAGCTGGCTAGGAGTTCTGATATATCAATAGTTTTTGGTCCTAAGTAATTTAGGTTGAAGTCTTCAACAATGATTAGGTTACAATTTTTTGGAAGTTTTTATCATACATTTGCTGGATGAAGATAATGAATTTTGGTAGTGAGACTGGTGGAGGTAGATATGCACTGGCTATAACAAGGGATTTTTGGTTGTTGCTGGAAATTTTAAAAGGATCCATTTAGGATCTGATTCAGAGTTACTGTTAGCTTGTGCTCTGATGGTGGATTTAAGGTTGTCTTTGAAGAGGATTAATGCTCCTCCCCCAGGTTTTTTGCCTGGTCTGTAATCTTGTAGGTTTGAATAGTTTGCAATAAGGTGGTAAAGACTAGGGTTGTCAGGTTTCAGTCATTTTCTGTAATCGGTATAATTTCAACATTATGTTTTATGACAAAGGCATTGATTTGGTCAATTTTGCTAATGATTCTGTGGGTGATAAAAGATGACAGCATGTAATATGATGCTTTTTATTGCCATGCAAAATGTTTTGGCAAGTATAGAGTGTGAGAGATGCTCTAGTACAATACAGCCTGGGACAATTCAAAATTATTATGAGCTCTCTGAAGGGAAGGAGGAATGAGAGATTATTAAATGGCACTTGGGGGGATATGAAAAATACACCACAGAAAACAATGCTGTAATAAGACATGCTAACTGTAATTCACAGCTGAGTCTAAGATACCCTACTGTTACTCAAATAAAGAGGGAGTCCTTATACTCTTAGGACTTTCTCGGGTATGCATCAGTAGTTGTTCTTGATCTGCAACCTACCAAGTACATGAAACAAGAAGGGGATGGGAGCTGATGTCAATCTGGATTAAGGAATTCTAGCAGCAGCACTATCCAAGAATTTCCTTATGCAATAACTAACAGTTCTCATAGAAAACTCCTAGCACAAAGTAAAAACACGAAAAAGACTGTGCTCACTTAAAGCTGAAGAGCTTAGTTGTGTCTTCACAGAGAACTTGGAATGCAAAATGCACTTCACTGTTTCAAAAAAAAAAAAAAAACTGATGGTCTTTCTTGCTGAGGAGGTTACACCCTATTGAAATGAAAGTAAAATAGAAATGAATTTAGTAGATAATTATGGAAACACCAGAATTATTTATTCAGCTATACATGATCAGAACAGAATATCATGTAGACTAAAATACAAATGTGGGAATTTACACAAGAAAAAACAGCTATAACCTATAAACTATAACCTGTTATAAGGCCAAGAACGATGTAGATGGAAATCACTACTCAGTGGGAAGAGACCTGGAATAATACAGGGAAAAGCCACAAGGTTTAAATAATGTTTTGGGAGACATACTGAACCCTTACAAGGAGGGTTACAGCAGAAAGTGGGACACCATAAACCATTTTTCCAGAGAAGTACACAAAAAAGACATATCAGTGTGCTCTGCCACTGAAAAATTAAACAATAAACAGAGGTCAATGCAGAGCAGTGGTATCCTGCAGGTAGAGAAATCTAGCATCAGCTAATAAAATACCAAACATGTTATACATACAAACTTCTAATTCAAACATCAACATAGAGAGCAATTAAACAACAAAAAATGGTGTGGGTGGGGGGAGTCAGAGCAATATTAACATGCAGGTGCTGAAATGCAGTTAAGAATAAGAATGCCCTATGATTCCAAACAGAGCTTGAAAATTTATACATATATGCAGTGAACAAATTCAAAAACAGAGGGTAAAACTATCTTATAGGTACTGACATTTAGCCACAGTTAAGAAAATGCTCTAGTTCAGCCATCAGAATTAAACATTTTGAAGATTCACACCTTCAGGCAATTAACAATTAAACAGTAAACTGGAGGACAATTTAGAACACAGTTAACCTGCAGGTTGTAAAGTGGAAAGATTCTAAGCAGATAGGCTGTGACTTCCTCTATTGTTAATACAATGGTGACTACTGGCTTCATAAAGGTTCTGCAAAACTATCCAGTGATTTATGAGTGGAAGATGATACATTGTCCTAGTTTTTCTCAGCAAGTGCAGAGAAATGCTGCCCTCGTTTGGAGATTTTGTACTTCAGAATGATGGAAGCGTGACTTCATCCAATAGCCAAGTCTCTGGTTCTAGAGTAACACTGTGAATTCTTGTCCTGGCAGTGTCACAGAATATTGACGGGGGTTATGCGAGTTTGCCAATATGGTATACATGGGTTTTGCTGGCCTACAGAAATGATATGTTGATGCACCACAGAATGGCTTGATACTAGAACAGTACATTCTCCCAAACTGTGGTGTGTACCATTTTGTCTCAGAATTAGATAAACGTGTGTTGGCCCTGCATTCTGTTCATTAAGTCAGACATATTAAATGGTTTTTCTAGAGACATTGCGAATCCACTTTTAACTATTAATTTTAGTAGTGACTGTTTAGCACCTAACACTACAAACCTTGCAGTAAATGCTAGTTTTTCTGACACGCTTCGTGAAGTAGAAAATGCTGCTTATCGCCTTAAAAGGCTTCAATGGCAACGCTTCCATTTGGAAGCTTGCCTATTTCATCAGATAGTGCCAAGAGGAATGAGAGTTAAATGCCTTTCCTCTTATGGAAACACCTATCCGGAGCTGTTAGCCCAATGGCAAAGGATCAATTTGGAAACTAGCCAAAAATACATGAGGCTGCTCATCGATTTCTTTAAACCTGAAGAAAAGCAAATGTTCTCTTTTATTTCTAAGAAACAAGAAGAACTGGAACGTTGTGATTTGCAGGACAAGCATTTATGCCAGATTGAACAGTTACAAGTGAACTTAAACACTTATGACAATAAGCTTAAACTACAAAAAATGGGTAAACTGAATCGAGATCATGGGGATTTCACTAACGGTCATATCTTTGAATGGCCTAGAGTGGATAACACCAATCGAGGACGTCCCCATTTTTCTACTGCTAAACAAAAGAAAGCCATACAAGGTTTGGCTGTAAAAGAGACTGCTAACACTTTGCATCCTTCTCGAACAACTACTACCTCATCAACTTCTCTTCCCTCCTCGACTTCATCTACAGGAGAGGAGGTTCCTACTATTAGCACTGATATTGTCACCAGGGATCTGGGAGGTACTGGTGCTAATGATATCAATGATGGTAGTAATTCCAACACACCATTAATTGTGCTACTAGACCTAAAGAAGCGACGACGCACCTACCAGTAAACTGGCCATTGCCGTTTTTTTGTGAGGGAGAATTCGTACACGCCACAATGGACGCAGAGTCAAGAATGCAAATGGAAGACGTTTGTGGACTAAATATTGGAGGTAATGACTTGGTAGTTAACTTATCCAAGATCACACTGGATCCTGATGTTATCAGCCTATTAATTAAGGGACTGAGTTTTATTCCAGCTGTTACTTCTGATGTGAATGAATTCATGACGGATGTTAGGTTGTTCTGCAGGAACGTGTCCCTGAAATGTATTTTTGGAGAAGGTTCTACGAAAGAACAGCAGACCTATAAGAAATTGAGTTTTTTTACTCCAGTTAATCCTCCTCAAGTAGAACTTTTTATGAAATTGTGTGAGGATGAGATAAACAAGGTGAGAGGTACAACAGATAAAGTTAAGAATTGTTTCTATAACTTGAACAGGAAAGAAAAAGAGGCTCTCCAACAGTTGAGAAGGACAGATAGCTTGGTGATCAAACCAGCAGATAAATGTGGCTGCATAGTAGTGATGGATGCAGACTGGTATCGTAATAAAGTTTCACTGATGTTGGATGACAACATGACTTATCGCAAATTGAGTAAGAAAGAAGTAAATCAGAGAACTGAATGTATCAAGGGGAGCACCTATGATCTATTGTTGGAAAAAAGGATCAGTCAAGATTTATATGAATTTTTTGAAACACCTCATCCTATGTTTCCCAGCATTGGTGGATTACCTAAGATACATAAAGATCTTTTGGACCCTCCCTTACTTCCCATTGTCTCTGGGAGAGGATGGATCACTGAATCCATATCTATGTATGTTGAAAATGAACTCAAGAAAGCTTTGCCTTATGCTACCACTGTCTTGAAGGATACAGGCAGCTTCTTGAAAGACTTGTTCTCCACTGTTAAGTCTCTGGATGGTTTTGATAACCTTCTACTTGTAACTATGGATATAACCAGTCTCTTTACTGTGATCCCCATGAGTATGGCCTGAGGGCCTTACATGATTTTCTGATTAGACATAATTTAACAAAGGAACCTCTTTGCTCTCTGCTGGAATTAGTCCTTGAGAATAACATCTTTATGTATGGAGATACCTTTTATTTGCAAACCTGGGGTGTGGCCATGGGAACTACATATGCCAACAGTTATTCAAACTTGGTATTGGCTGAATGGGAATTTAAAGCAATCTTCAGTGATGGAAATATCTGGAAGAATGAACTTGTCTACTGTGGGTGATTTGTGGATGATGTTTTTTGTTTATGGAAAGGAGGTGTTGACCAATTGGATCTTTTTGTCAGCTTCATTAACAACAGCATTGACTTCCTTGAGTTCAAAATGAAACACTCATCCTCAGTCATAGATTTCTTGGATGTCAAGATACCTTTACATCCAACTCAAGGTCTCTCTACTGGGGTGCATAGGAAAGAGACCTGGCAAAATCATTTCTTACACAGGCAGAGCATGCATCCAAGACATATTTTTGATAACATCTTTGACAACCAAATCTTAAGAGTCTCAAGACTATGTACTGATGAGGAGGAATTCTTGGAAGAGCAATCCAATCTATGTAGATATTTGAAGGATAGGGCTTACCAGGAAAATAATTTACCACCAGTTTCACAGGTGCAAACCTATAGAAAGCAAAGAGGTCAACCTTATTACTCAGAGAGGTCTGAACAATCTTCACAAAGACAGTCTAATGACACAACACCTCAACAACTTAGATGTATGCTCACCTACAGTTCAGACAATCAACAGGTCTGTGAAGTGATCAGGAAATTTTGGCTGATTCGGACAGCGGATGATAAAATAAAGAACATCGTTGGAGAGAGACCCAGGTTCCTCTATAAGAATAAAAAGAATATCAAGAGATTATTATGCCATAAAGATGGCTTTAAATGTGGTGGTCCACTATCAGACCGCAAAGGTACTTTTAAATGCTGCAGATGCACAGCTTGTCCTTATTTAGATACTAGTAATACTTTTCTCCACCCAGTATCTGGATGTAACTTTCGTTTTGATGTTCATGCTGATTGTACTACTAGCCATATTATCTATTTGGCTACCTGTCGCAAGTGCCAAGCTTTCTATCTTGGTAAAACTGACCAACGATTAAAGGATCGTATTCTACGACATGTCAGAGACATTGATCAGAAAGTTCCACATAATGCCTTAGCAGCACATGTATTGGTCTATCCTACGCATAATTTCTTGTTCAAAGCAGTGGAAGTGGTCACCCAAAGCATCAGGGAAGGAGATGTCCATAACAGGACAGAATTGAGAGAGATCTTTTGGATCAACAATTTTAGAGCCAATCGACCCCCGGGTCTTAATATAATAGTACCTCTCAGACCTGTTCTAAAATCTAAAAGAAACCTACCAAACATTAATACATGATTCTAGCATTTTTAACATTGAACTACATTATAGGAGACAAATCTCCACTTTGAACATTTATTTTTGTCCTGTGCCTTTAAGAACACCAAAGACAATTAGCTACCAGCTCTTGATTGTGTTTTCTTTATAAACAGGAAGAGCTAACCACACTTTTATACGATCTGAAGAAGGCATCTGCCAAAAGCGCTTATCGTTTGGACAATTTCATCAGCTTTTTACACTCCAGTGAAGTATATGTTTTTGTCAGCTTTGCTTACAAAGCATCTATTAACTGTGCTTTAACAACTTGAAGCCTGAAGTTGTGGATGTTAATTACTAGGCTAATTATTTCAGCATCTCAGTGAAGCTTGCATTTTGTCAGCTTCACTTTTTAAGTTTTCAATAAATTGAGTTTTAACAGCCTGAAGTTTGAAGCTGTGGATGACAACTGCTTGGATACTTAACTTTTTTCAGTTCACCATATTCTAGTGAAGTTAACATCCTATCAGCTTCACTTTTTAAGTGATTAATAAATTGTGTTTTAACAGTCTGAAGCCTGAAGCTGTGGACGACACCCAAGGTCATTTTTCTTTAGACATATTAAATGTGGTTGCAGGATCCTGGTAATGATGTGTCCTAGCTCCCCGTCTGTTTATAACCATTGTGAACAAGAAATCAAGGCACAGACATTGTTCACAGAGTATCTAGTTTTGGGACATGTGGCTTGCATATTTATTTTTGGGAAATGTTTTTTATCCTCCTAGCTTCAAGTGACTGTTCCATAGCATACAGTAGAGTACTCTAATGCTGTGGTGATGACAATCAGGACCTACAAATCAGATGTCATGTTCTCTTCCAGAAAACACTGGGTTGTTTTCTGTAGGTCATGCAGGACTAATTATCCTAAGTGGTGTGATTTAAGTATTATGGGTTCTTGTTCATGAATGAACATACAGAGGAACAAGAATTTGATCAGTAGATGTTACAACAGCAGCAGCACTGCAGACAGAGTCAATGATGATGCTTCAGGTACCACTCAGGCTATCTCAGTATACTCATCTATGGTCATGATCTTCAAGTATTCAACAGAACAAGGAAACCATGGATGCAAGTAGTAGAAAGGAGTTTTCTTCATGGAGAAGGAAAGCTCATTCCTCTGACAGTCTGAAGATTATGGGCATCTGAGATGATTCTGGAGAACCTTTAGATCTTGCAGACTGAAGTAAGGAAATCTATTGAATTTCAATTAGCTTTAACTGACATAATCTGTAATAAGTTTTTTTTTATTAAGCTAAATTTGTTGACTTTTTAGTCAATTGCTAATTAAGAACATGTTATTTTATTCACAATTAAGATTAGTTGAACTGAGTTGATTTACAGCAACATGCAGATCTGGGTATGGAACTCACCTTCTGGTTCTTGCAGAGTAAGATGACTATTAAAATGAATTATATCTGAAGACTTTGCATAGACTTTTCTAATTATAACTTGTGCACATTTAAAATATATATTTAATTGTCTCTGTGGTGTTGATAGATGAAGTTCTGATTATGATCAAAGTTTACTTAGTAGGTTATGTACTGGAGGAGTTGAGCAAGGGAATGAGGTACATGCCACTTATGTCTGCTTAACTGTCAAAGGCAGAGGTAAAAGAGTCAGGTATGGAGTAGGAATATGTGCATCAATCTTGTCTATTTGCATTAAACAGAATTCATTTACAGGTGTCTAACCTCTGGAGATGAGTATTCATAAGTATGCACATCCATCAGATTGAAGGAGGCATTGCAGGACCTTCCTACTGGTAAGTGTGCATTGCAGCCTTCAGGGGCAAGGAGTTCAGCCATCGGCAACAGCAAACCTCAGATGGCCTATTTTATGCTTTTTATAATATTTTCTTTCCCCATAAACATGCAGTGAGCTAAATGAAGTAGAAAGAATGGACCTAATACTACATGAGAAGGTTATTAGCTGGTTCAGGGCTATTATTGCTTTGTTGAAGCAATCTGCTATTAAAAACATTTGTGTTTTTCAGTTTGTTTATTAAGGTTATGCATGCTTATGGCCCATAATCTAGTCTACATACCAAACAAATGTCCAGGTCTAAAAAATATTCTTATACCATACATACCAAAACAAAGTTTGCTATCCACATAGAAGTTTTACTAAGCATACGCAATGCTAGCAATTCAGCAGGCAAAGCTCTATATCATAGGATTATAAGAGGTTACTAGGCTAACGGCCCTGGGCCCTTACAAGCCTAGCCAAGTGTTTACTCCCAAAAAGAAACCACGGTCAGCACCTGTTGCCCCTGTCAGTGAGGGACACAGGTGGAACCCCTGGGGCAAATTTGTGGTTTCCCATCCACTCATCAAAGTTGCACTTGAAGAGGGTCAGTGAGGTGCTCTGTTTGACATATATGGGAAGTCTATTGGAGTGACAGGGCAGCCTCTGGGAGACAAACCTGTCTCTCCAGCAGGTTTTGTAGATGTCACATATTAGATTCAGGCATTTTGAATGGGTAATGCATGAGGACTTAGACTTATGGAGATGGAGCATCTCTAGTAGGGCAGGGTCTGAGATTGCCTTGCAGGCTAGACACACATCACCCCTGTGCAATCTGTATGATACCGAACAGAGTGATAGTGATTTGAGAGTGTCTGCATAGGACAGGTGTTCGAGTGATGGATTCTCTTTGAGAGGTATTTCAGTGGCCTTTCTAGTTAATGCAGATGTTTGGAGCGGTAAATACCAAACAGGGCATTATACTCAATTATTGGTCTTATGAGGGAGGAGTGTAGAAAGGTAATAACCTCCTTTTTTTCTTGATGCAATCCCTTTACTTATGAGATGAACCAAGTAAAAGGCTTTTCTGACCACTGCCGCTACATGATGATCGAATGTGAGGTTGTTATTAACCTGAGTGCCAAGGTCTATCACCACAGGTTGTGCACTTAGGGGGTTGCCATTGATGTGGTAATCAGTAAGGGCCATTTTTTTGCCGAATGGTATGATGATATTTTTTTTTGCATTTAGCTTAAAGCCATGACTTTGGCACTATTCATTAGTTCCTGTGTGACCCTCTTGCAGTATGCCAACATCATTTGGGAAGTCAATGACAGAGCCCAACTTGCAGTCATCAGCAAACTTGGTCAGTCACAATCCTTTTGTCTTTGCCTGGACCTCTGAGAAGTAGATGCCAAACAGTAAGGGTCCTAGGACAGATCCCTAGGGAACTCCACTAGTGACAGGTCTGCTACTGGAAGTGGAGGCACCTATTTTGACTTTGAGGGTCCTGTCAGTGATCCAGTTGGCCACCCATCTGATGAGACGGAGGTTTATGCCAAGTTGTGTAACATAATCTCCAGAATATGCAGTTATCTCCCTTTAAAACTAACCCCAGGATTCAGCAAGCTCTGCATGGAGTTGCAGGAATAGTGTAAGAGCTGCTGCAGGCAATATGGCCAACAAGCGATCCAGGAACGAGCTCCAGGGACATGCACGAGTGCTCCTACACTATTCCTGCAGGGACAGCACTGCCATATGCTAATTACCCCATTTGCTGGTGAAAACCATGCAAATGAGGTGAATTAGAGATCCTGGAAGCAGGCAGGCATCTGTGCAGGAATAGTGTAATCTGCAGAAATGTATTCGGTTACGAACCAAATACATTTCTGCAAATTACAAAACAGAGGCATGACAGCTCCATAGAAAGCATGTATTCAATGTAGTAGGCATGCCAATGGGCAAATATATGGCCATTGGCATGGGAAATAGTTGCAAAATTATAAAAAAAATAACTTTTATTTTTTTTTGGCTAATTTCAGCCGTTTAAGCGTAGGGCAGCGATGTGCAAATAGGATCGGCCCGAAAATATGAAAAAAGTTGGAAATAAGCTTTTAAACCCAAATCAGCATTTTGCCATGATGTCAGTGGCATGCATAAGGGAACAATACCAGGGAATAGTGGTTGCTAAGAGAGAAGGCTCAATGTGAGTGTGGTAACTATGAATTAGCATTCTGTTTTATGCAAATAAGGTGGACTGATACCTCTCAGTCTTAGCTTGCACCCAACCGTGTTGGTGCAGCAACACCATGGTATAAGTATAAGAGGTAAATGACCTTATAAGGGGGAGTGTTGTGCATGTTGTAAGCTTGTTGGAGCTCTGTGGCCCGTGTTTGCCCTTAGCTAAGCACAGCTAAGGAAGAGGGTGTGTCTGAGGCGCTGACTAGCAGTGTTTACACTGCCTAAACGGGTGTGCGCTCTGCGCACCGGGTTCTAAAAAAAATAAATAAATAAATAAAAACAGGAAATAGCAGCTCTGTTCACATCTGAGCACTGGGTATGTGCGGCATGACTTGGGGCTTAAACGGGAAGGCAATGGGAAGGGAAAACAGCAGTAGGAAGGCAATCAAGGATAACCAGCATAGCTGGCAGGTGAAATGTATCAGAATCAGCAAATTACAAAGGCAGCAGCCCAGCCAAGCACACCATTATAAACTATGCAAACACCTTTCACTCTGGTTTCTCCCACAAATTCTACACTACCAGTGTACACAGACGGGGAAATTTTACCTGACAAAACTAACAAAATGTTAGGGGCTGCTGTTGCTCTCATACATCAATATGTGGAAGAGACTGAAGGTGGTGAGGATGTGAATGCTGACAAGCAACCCACAGTGAGGAGGAGGAGGAGAAGACTGTACAGACCCAGGGTAACCTACCAGGAGCTACATGAGCTGGAGATAGTGGAGCACTATAGGGTGGACATGGACATTCTACAGCAAATTGTTGAGCTGTGCCGGCCGCGCCTCACACACAGAACCAACAGAGGGGACACATCCCAGTGGATACCAAGGTATGTGTAGGCTTAAGAATACTAGCCACAGGTACCTTCCAAAGGCCAAATGGAGATATCATGGGCATCTCACAAGCATCAGCATCCAGGGTACTCCACCAGTTCCTGGATGCCATGTCAGTACATGCTGGTGAGCATATATATTTCCTCAATACTCATGAGGCATTGAGCAGCAATATGCATCTCTTCCACCAAATAGCAGAATACCCTGAGGTAGTGAGTGCTATAGACTGCATGCACATAGACATCAAAACACAACCTGGTGAGCGGGGTAGGGTCTACATAAACCACAAGGGCTTCCCCTCCATCAACTGCCAGGTCATGTGCGATACCCAGGGCATTATCTTGAATATGTGTGCTGGCTTCCAGGGATGCCAGCACACACATTCAAGATAATGCCCTGTGCGATGCCCAGGGCATTATCTTAAATGTGTGTGCTGGCAGCCCTGGAAGCTATTACAATTCCCACATCTGGTATATGATACAGCTATACCAGACATTTGCCAGTGGGGACATACCATATGGCCACTTAGTGGGGGATGCTGGTTATGCACTGGAGCCGTGGCTGATGACACCCATCAGAAATGCACACACACCTGAACAACAACTCCATAATGAGGCACATGCACAAGCCAGAATCATGAAAGAGCATGTGTTTAGGATGCACAAGTTACAGTTCCGGTGCCTGGACATATCCAGTGGAGCCTTGCAGTACTCTCCAGCTACATGTACACAAATGTTAATTGTATGTGCCATGCTACACAATATGATCCTGCAGAAACAGCTGCAGCAGGAACAGCACAGGGCAAGGCCACACAGCCCCCCACCATTGCCAAAGCCATCACAGGCACAGAGGGACTCGGAGGAGGAACAACCTGAGCCTGCCCATGTAGGCAGAAGGAGGCATGCCCAGTATGCCCAGGCTTTGGCAAAGAGGCAACACATAGCACATACACTGACACAGTAGGGACCCAGGGGAATGACACCTCTCTCTAACTTGCACCTACAGTAAAAGGGATGCCAAACATGACACAACCTGTGATTTACCATGTATAGGAAGTGTACTATGTCCATATGAAATAGTCAGCCCTCCAGCACCATCCTCAATACTGGCACAGCCACAAGGTAAGTTACTCTTCCTATCAATTGCTGAATGGAGCAGTATGTTCTGATAGTTGTATCTATGGTATGGATGTGAGAATGCAAGGGAATCGGGTGGCTCAATGGGATGGCAGCAGATAGTGGACACCTATATGGGTAGCATGAAATCCATAAGAAATACTGGTATCAACAAAGTAGGCAGTACTAGACAAGGTGACAAATCCCACTGCAGTACATGTGGTGGCCCAAATGTGTGTCCATAGGACACACACACATGCATGTCAGTGAGGCTCACATACCCAACACCAGCCTCAGCCAGCAGGACAGGTGTAGATGACCATAAAGAAAGGCTTTGCTAAGGCCTCCAGTTGATGGCAATGGTGAACAGCCCCCTACAGACCTACACAGACAGCCTACAACAGGTCTGGCAGTTGTATGTTAGTTATAAAGGGTAAGAAGTCTGAAATTGAAATTTAGGTCAATAAAACCTAAGATCTGTACTCTACTGATATGCCTCTAGTCTGCATGATAGGTCAGAATACAAAATGAAATGGAAGCCAACAGAGTACCTGAAATACCAGTACAGTCATAGCAAATGTTTACAGTTGTCAGGTGTGCCCCCCTCCCACAATCCTATGTAGAAATGCAGTAACATGTACATGTGGGTTTAATAACAGTGGGGCACAGATTACCGGAGCTGGCCCAATTTACAGGATAGATTGTTGCATGTGTACAATATGCAGGGGGTCTGTGTGTTAGGTTGTTGTGTCTTCAATATTGTCTGGAAGTGGTCTTCATGTAGGCATGAAGAGTTGTGTCTCAGTGGCCTATGACTAGTACTGTTGATGACTGGGCCATGTTCTGACAACTGCAGTGCCAACCACAATGCATCTCAGCAATACCCATGTCAGCAGTTGTCCATGCTCACTATCCAGATGTCAATATCTGTCACCGTCTGAAAGATGGACATTCCATGAATGTGGGCCCAGACATGCACTCAGTACACAGGTGGAAGTACCCTACATGGAGTACATAAAATGTAACTGTCAACTGCACACACCTTTGGAATTGTACATACAGGATAGCAGCACATTAGTTGTCTGTGTAGTATGGAATACTGATGTAGTCTGGCCAAGCAGTGGCAGACCACAAAAGGCACAGTTATGAAGTAATAAGTGACTTCCTATATCCCCGCACAAGGCAGCATAAGGGGAATGTCCAAGGTATATTTGTGAGTCAGCTGCAAGAAGCTTCCATATCACACATGCACTCGGTTCACCCCACCATCAGCCACAAGTTTATCACAGGTCATATCCCTACTGTTGGGAATGAGTATAGTATGACCCCCACTTCTGTATGGGAATACCCACAGAATGCAGCATGCTGAAGAGGTGTCCCATGCAGGTGTGTCCCTAGCTGTAAGCAACACCCTGCCAGCATCCAGACCAATGGATTAATATGGACAGGAACTATTGCCATTAACACCTTGCACACGTTTCCTGTCACCCCAGGGGAATCCAGTGGATAGCAGCCTGGGAATGTAGGAGTGGCAGAATGCACTGACCTGCTACAGATGGCCTGCATCACTACCAAATGCCCTACAGTCCTCTGTCAAAGGCCTGTGCCTCACCTGTACTGCCATTGTATGGTATCTCATGGGGTCCCAGCTAACAACATAACACAGTCAACAGAACAAAAATGCAAGGCAATGTTGACAAATCCCAGTAGTATGCCCACCATGTCCTACTGCATGAACTGTGAACCAACCCCTAAATACCGCTGGGATGAATGGATAACTATAGGGACACATCTCAGATATTGCTCACATAATGTTAGGAAGATGATAGAATAACAGAGTGGGAGGGTGTAGAAGCATGGACGTCATGGAGTGTGTGTGAAGTCTGAAACTCTGATGTGTGCCCTTACTACCCCTACCTGCAAACCCAGTAATGGGTGGCTACAAACCTACTTGTAAACCACAATGTGAAGGGCAACTGACCAAATATATATGAGCCCTGCTTCTGGGTAACCTGGATGAATCTGTGCAGCTGAGACATATGGTCACAGCAGGATATGGCCATTCTGTTATGTTGGTATATGTACAAGCAGAGGACCCTCAGCCACCACAGCACCAAGGGGCTGGACCATTTACACAGACCCATCAGCAAGTGTCTACAGCTACCCCTCCAGAATGGCATGAGTGTCCAAGAATATGTAGACTGCAGACCACAATACTGGATACAGCTTCATTCATCTTGTATTTCCCAGGAAATAACTGTGAGCAAATAAGTACATATGTCAGTAGTTGATGACATAATACATCACAGTGTAAAACAGTGCATATGTCTAAATATCTCTGCTAACACCAACCATGTAACACAAGCAGCACAGATACAATAGTTACAATATTCCATTATCCGTCGCCCATTGTAACTCATTATTGTCAACCTATCTACAGATATCCTGCAGAAACAGGTTGCTAGCTGTAGGTGTAGAACACCAAATCCTGGACTGGACTACAACCTACCTGGAATAGAGTCATACACACTCAATGCAGAAGGTCATACTGGGCATACTTCCACACTTAGAGAAATGAATCCCATGTCTGACACCACAGTGGACTATACATATCTGTCAGTCGCAGATGTCTGTGCATACACACCACATTGTACACCATTCATACTTTGCACACACATTGGATAGGAATACTCACACATATCCAAGTCAAACACACTATAATATGTCAAACATACACACAGAGATGTGGGGAAGAGAGAGAGAGAGAGAGAGACAGACAGTGACAGAGAGATTTTTGTCATGAGGCATATCCCACCCACCACACATCCAATTGGCTAATATCACATGTGCTGATGTCAATCACAGTACGCATTTGCTTTTGGTATAGTTCTATAGTGTCTGTGGTGCTTGTGATAACTGTGTAACACGATAGTACAAATCTGTACTCATCTAGCATATACCCAGTCCTGTCAAATGTAAAGTTGTGTGTGACTGAGTGTGTGTACGTTTCCAGAGGAATGGTTTATGGCCCATTCACACACACTGCACTTCCCATTGCCCATGTTAGCACTCCTGCTGATTTCAGTCACCTTGAAATAACCCTCTGGCCAACTCTTAGCCCTATAAGCTGCGTGGCACTTGTGATACATGTGTCATACTGTAGTGTAGAAAAATAGTGAGGTAGGAGTTCTAATCCCAAACATAACAACTGTGTGTGTGGAGATGAATGATTTTGAGGCCATTCACAGTCACTACACATCCCATTGCCCAACTTTAATAAGCCTGCTGATGTCAGTCACCTTGAAATAACCCTTTGGAGAAGTGCCAGCCCCATAAGCTCCATGGCGCTTGTGATAACTGTGCAATACTGTAGTGCAGCATACTAGTTAGGTAGGAGTTTTAATCCCAGACATGGCATCTGTGAAAGCGTGTGTGTTTGTGTGAGAGAGTGTGAGTGTCTTTGATGATACCCGATTTTATGGACATTCACACTTACTACTCTCCACTTACCCCTCCTTTATCACTGCTGCTGATGTTAGTGACCTTCAAAGATACCTGTGGAGAGCTCTCCAACATGTAAGCTCCATGGCACAGGCCATAAATGCGGAACAATGTATTAGCAGTAACTACATAGGTATGGTATTGAATCTCATCCATGGCAAGTGTTTGTGTGTGTACATATGTTATGTCTGTACTTCAAGGATTGTGGCCCCATTTACACCCAGTACACATCTCAGAGCCTGACTTTAGCAGTCCTGCAGATATCATCCACCTTAGAAGTACCTGTTGCCAACCCTAAACCATGTCAGGTCAGTGGTGCATGTGGTAAATGCGTAACATAATGGTCTGTAAAGATTATTAGATAGAGGTTTGAATCTCACTCCTGGAAAATGTAAATGTATGTGTAGGGTAAAATTATTTTTGGGATCTCTCACCCACTATATCAAACAATGCCAGTATATACAAGGGCTGGTGATGCTCCTCACCTCAGAAGTACCTTGGGACAACATCCCTCCTCTAAGCTCTGTGGTGCATGTGATAAATGCAGTAAATTATAGTAACAGTATATAGCTGGATAGGGGTTTGAATCTCAGTAGTGGCAAGTGTGAGGGTCTGTCATCAGTATCCTGTGTGGAGGTTGCTGTGATTGTGTAATAACAGGCTCCAATGTGGGGTGGGTTTTGCTAAATTATTATGTTGAGTACCTAGTATATGTCACAATGTCCACCTTACAAAGGCAACAGATATCAAACACTGAAGAGGTTGGTGTAGACAATCCATAGCCCTATATGTGACATTATGGATTGGTGAACAATATAGGCAACCCTTCTATTACTCAGAGAACACTCTCCAACCATGTCTCATACACAAACACACTTGGCTAGGCAACAACCACTATATTGGTAGTTCCCTGCATATTGTCTCACAGAGAGTAACCATGGTGTGATTACAGTGGACTACATGCCTGCTGACCACAACAGTGCCTCTGACATCAGAAAGTACTTTGATGTGTTACATCTCCTGACTGTGTGTTATCCAGCAAGTAAAAGGACATGGCACCCTGTTCCATCCCCGCAGTAGGCAAATAAATGCTTACAGTGGCCCTTTTGCTATGTTCCCACTGGACACCTGCAACAACTGTAGAGTCTGCAAACGTACACCGCAAAGGGAATACCATGCCTTATATACATGCCCTGTATGGACAGATGCCACTAACTCCACTGAAAACCTGTATCAAGCTGTCAATGTAGGTGCAAGCATGACCTCAGTTTCATAGCCAGGTCTCACCAAATGAGGTCAGGCATGCTACATCAGAAGATAACAATCTGTCCACACAACATGCCCCAGAGACCTCAAGTACACTTCTACACATCACATAACATGTGTGTGGGACGTGCACAACACAGACAGTGTCCATGTTATGGAATATAGATCACATACATGGGAAGCAGTGCACATCATTGGCCACCCACAATAGTAACCCAGATGAGTGGATGGGGAATACAATACCCACCCCTGGGCACCACTCCAGGTACTAAACCCCTGAGCCACACTGGAGACTATTGTCATGTGGCCTGATGCCAAGTTATTCCCTTTGCCTAGTTTTTTACTGCCTTCAGACCTATTCACCTACTACATACCTGTGAAGCAATAAACCTATGCATCTCAGTAATGGCAAATGTGTGTATCTGTGTGTATGTGTGTGTGCGTGTGTGCGTGTGTGTGTGTGTGTGTGTGTGTGTGTGTGTGTGTGTGTGTGTGTGTGTGTGGCGATGAATGATTTTGAAGCCATTCACACTCACTACACCTTCCATTGCCCTACTTTAGCACACCAGCTGATGTAATTCACCTTGAAATAACCCTTTGGCCATGTTTTAGTCCTATAAGCTCTGTGGCACCTGCGATAATTGCTTAATACTGTAGCATTTTAACATATTAAAGTATGTCACTATATAGGCGTGAGATTTTAAGTTCTGAGGAAGTTGGTGCAGAGCGCCGACGAAAAGCTACACAGAGTTGTTTGGCTTAATTAACATTTTTCGTTCATAGGCGTTCAGTGTTGTTTTTCATTTGAAAATTTGGTTTGGATTATTTGAATCAATTTTTCCACTGTAATCATGGTGTGAGCAGTGGCAAGCATTGTTGTAGTTTGTCTATATTGTTTTGGGTAATACTGTAGTGTAACAAACTAGTTAGGTAGGAGTTCTAACCCTCATCCTGCCAACTGTGATAATGTGTGTGTTTCTCTGAGAGAGTGTGCGCGTGTGTGTGTGACTTTGTTGACACCTGATTTTGTGGACATTCACACTTACTACACTTCCCTTACTCCTCCTTTATCACTGTTGTTGGTATCACTCACCTTCAAAAATACCTTTGGACAGCTCTCCAACATGTAAGCTCTGTGGTGTGTGCAATAACTGTGTAACACTGTAATAGCAATGTATAGTCAGGTAGGGGTTTAAAACTCAGTACTGGTAAGTGTGTGCTTGTGTGTGTGTCATCCGTATCCTGTGTGGGTGTTGGGGTGATTGTGTAATAATAGGATCCATTACACTGTGGGTTTTGCTACATTATTATATTGAGGACCTATATGTCCCGATGTCCACATTACAAGGCCAACAGTTTTCAAACACTATAGGTTGCTGTAGACAATCCAAAGCCATAAATGTGTACAGCCATGTGCAATTACTATGTGATAGTATGGATTAGTAAACAATATAGGCAACCATTATAATACCCAGATACCACTCTCCACCCACAGATCATACACAAACATGCTTGGCTCTTACTCTCTTACTACCTTCCTTTCTTACTTTGTCTCTGTCTCTGTCTCTCTCTCCCTCTCTGGTGGATATGGAAATGTACATCTGTTCTGCATAGGTAGCAGCTTGAGTTTTGTAAGTAATGCTCATGATCAGCTGATGGCCTGTGCACGAATTGCAGTCCCCCACTTGCTAATCGCATGTGGAATAGTTGTGGTATCATTCCTATAGCCAATTGCATGGAAACATACTCCTATAACTAAGCACTTCATGTGGGTGTTGGCCCTTTTCCTTCACCGTGAGCAAGACTTTATGTGGGTGTCTGACAAACAGCATCACAGAGGGTAGTTAGAAATACCTCCTACAACATACACTGTGAAGACAGGCCCACAAACAGGAGGGGGATGTTTCAGATATGGGGACAGAATGTAAGTATTATTGTTCTACATTTGAAGTAATGTTGGTGTAACAGGGTTTGTGTTGATATGGCTGTTCAACATGATTTAAAGCCTAGCATGACAGTGTTAAGTGGTTGAGGAAACTCTCACTTGTAGGGCTATCTGCAGACTGGCCAGAGTTTGGAGTCTTAGATGTGGTGTGTTACTCACACATTTCCTATCTTTAGAAATGCAGTAGCATACTCTGATGATTGCAGTCAGTACATGGTGACATCCATGTGAGTTACTGACTTCATATCCCTCAGAAGAGATATGTCACAACAAACCCTGTTACACCAGGAATTTTCTCAGTTTATCACAGCAATGTCAATACTGGCTCTGTGTTTGTGCCTCTGTCCCCAAGTTTGTCACACTTTGTCCATATGTCATGCAGTAAGAGGTGCATATGTACAGTATATCATTATTTACTGACATCATAACTGATAACAAGCCAGTGAGATATCAGACTGCTAGACATGTTATGTGTAGCAGGCCTTATATTTTGGGACAAAACCTGGACATTCTGTTGTAGTCTGTACAGTAGTGAAGTCTGTGTACTTACAGTGATTGTTGGCCTGTGTACAGACTGTGGTAGATGTCAGTGTTCTTGGTCCTGTTGAATCTGACATTGCATGCTGCCCCAGTTTCTGGTACCCTATCAGCGTATATGTTTGTAGGGCCAGACTGAGACATGTCCCATACCGCAGTCTGGATTCAGACTACACTGTGTATTGGGCCAGTATATGTACAGTTAGTGTGTGAGTGGCAAATATGAAGACGGATTTGTTCACACAGTCCATATACAGTACTATTAATTAGGCTTACCATAATGTGACTGTAACTGTGTTGAGATTGGTTGTGGGTATGCACTTTCACACTGGTGTCTGTTACTCCATGCTGTTACATGCCTGTAGTGCCTGCTATATTTGCCAGTGCATGTGTATTCCCCCATAGGAAACTTGGGTCAGTATTGTGGCAATCTGCCTGTAGTTTACACAGTGCTTTGTGACATGCCTAACAGCTCAGTGTATTTACCTGGTGTGATGTTATGTCTAGACATTTGTCAGATGTACTGTTGCCTGGCCACCATATGTGTTGTGTATTTCTGAAAAAGCAGTGGGATGCTGTGAAGATGTATGTCACTAACTAGTGGGAAGTATGTGGGCTTGGAACCTCTGCTCCTCTGGTTAATATGTGTTAGGACAGACAGGAGGGTGTAAATACATCAACTGTGTGAGCTTATCTATTCCAGTATTTGTGTGATATCCCCAATTTCATGGCTGTAAACATCCCCTTTGTCAGGCTTGGTCCACACGTTTTGCACTAAAGAGTTCTGTGTATACCTCTGGACTGACCAGATTGTGTCAGACTGTCCACGATTATTGGTCATATTTCTGCTGTATTCCACAGGATCATTACTGTGATTTGTGTGGCACTTCACTATAATGATCTTATGATGTCTGTTAGTAACTGATGGTGTATAAGCCAGTATCAGAAGTGACTTCCTACACAGCTGTTGACATAACCCCTGTTACTGTAGTGACATTCTACATTTATACCTGCAATACTTACATTACATTCCCTTGCACAAAGAGGTTGTGACTTACGGTGGTGAGGTATGACTCCAGTACATGTTATGGTGTTATGGGCATATGTTTTTTTATATATACATGTATATATATATATATATATATTTATATATATATATATATATATATATATATATGTGTGTGTGTGTGTGTGTGTGTGTGTGTGTGTGTGTGTGTGTGTGTGTGTGTGTGTGTGTGTGTGTGTGTGTATGTACATGTATACATATATCTACATATATATATATATATATATATATATATATATATATATATATATATATATATATATATATATATGCATATATATGTATATATACAAATATATGTAGATATATATGTATATATATATATATATATATATATATATATATATATATATATATATCCATATCCTTGTTATGTGTAAACATGAGTGTTGTATATACCTTGAAAAACAAAGTAAAATCCAAATGTTCAAAGAAGAAAACACCACGACCAATCGATCCAGCCAAATAATCCTTAAAATAAGCTTTTATTCGATGCTAAACATAATGTTAGAACACAATAAGTCAAGCGCTTTCGCCTGATAATATCAGGCTTTATCAAGATACTTCTTTGAAGGATGTGCTGCACTTTAAATAATACCATGAGTTTCCGGTTAACAATTAATTACATATAATTAACAATTAATTAATGTTTAAAGTGCAGAATGAATTGAACTTTTTTAAACACTATGATAAATGTGTACCTACATTCATTGCCTTTAAAATTAACTGGCCAACAATTTTATTTATGTAGAACTTTTTCAAAATTGCTATGTATTTACATTGGCCAGTTAATTTTAAAGGCAATGAATGTAGGTACACATTTATCATAGTGTTTAAAAAAGTTCAATTCATTCTGCACTTTAAACATTAATTAATTGTTAATTATATGTAATTAATTGTTAACCGGAAACTCGTGGTATTATTTAAAGTGCAGCACATCCTTCAAAGAAGTATCTTGATAAAGCCTGATATTATCAGGCGAAAGCGCTTGATTTATTGTGTTTTAACATTATGTTTAGCATCGAATAAAAGTTTATTTTAAGGATTATTTGGCTGGATCGATTGGTTGTGGTGTTTTCTTCATTGTATATACCTTCCCAGATGAATTCCACCATATTTATGCGATATGTGCATATTTTATATAAAAACATGACTGATTGAACACTATTTTCACTTACAAGTACTAAACAATTGTAGTAGTCAAAGCAGTTGTTCACTACTATTCAGTATGTGTACTGAATGATATATTTGAAAAAGCAACAGACATTTTCACAGCTTTGATAGCTTAGTGGTTAACTGCTGTGACTATAATGTACAGGGTCGTGGGTTCAAGTGCTGTTTATTTTGTTGCTAGGCAGAACAAGGACTGTTGGATACAGAGTTCATAGATTCATAGGTAGGTATTAGGCTACTGGCCAAAGGGCCTAAGTAAGCCTAGCCAACAAGGTTCCCTGGCTTACACCACCCAAGAAAGTTAATTTCCTGTGCCCCTGTCAAGCAGAGCCACAGAAGTGATCCCTGGGGTGTATTTCCTATTTCCCATCCAATCATCAAGAATTTTCTTCAAGAGTGCTAGTGAGGAACTTTGCTTGGCATAGATGGGTAGCTTGTTCCAGAGTACAGGAAGTCTCTGGGACAGGAATCTATCCCTTCAGCATGTCCTGTTTATTGTGGTGACAATGTTTAGGTCCTTAGATCATGTAGCTTGAGGGATTGGGATTTCTTTCAGTGTTGCATGTCCAACAGCTCTGGGTTTAACATAGCTTTATATGTTAGCAGAGATCTCCTCAGAGTAGGCAATATGCTACAGAGTAATGCTGGAGTTTTTTAAGATGGTCAGCGTAGGGCTTCTGTTTGAGGCCAGTAATCCTCATTGTGAGGTACTTCTGTGGCCTTTCCAGCTGCTGCAGATGTCTTGTGAGGCACATTCCAAAAGGAGTGTTGCACTCTATAATGGGTCTAATGAGTGCCGGGTAAAGGGGCACAATGACCTCTTTTTTCCTGGATGAGAACCCTTTTGTGATGAGGTGTGCCACATAGAAGGATTTCCTGACAACTGTGGTGTCCACCTGGGTCTCAAGGTCTCTTATCACACATTTGGCATTAAGTAGACTGCCATTTATGTGGTAGTTCATGGGTACAGAGTTTTTATCAAAGGGGATGACAATGCACTTTTTGGCATTGAGCTTGAGGCCATGCCTCTGACACCAGGCATCTATCTCAGTGAGGCACTTCCGTAAGATGTCCACATCATTTGGGGACTCGACTATGGCTCCTAGTTTGCACTGATTTGTGAACCTCTTTAGCCAGAGGCCTTCTTTGTTAGTCTGAACTTCAGAGAAGTAGATACCAAACAGGAGAGGTCCCAGGACTGAACCCTGTGGTACTCCATTTGTCACTAGTTTGAAGTCAAACTTGGAGTCTGCAACTTTTACAGTATGGGTTCTGTCTGTAAACCAGTTGGCAACCCATCTTGTGATGTAGGGATTTATACCTAGTTTAGTGAGTTTAGCTATAATTCCAGAATGGGGGATGGTGTCGAAAGCCTTGGCGAGGTCAAGATAGGCTGTGTGAACCACCTTACCCTCGTCTATGGCTTTGGTGACGGCCTCAAAGAAGTCAATCACGTTCAGAAGGCTTGACCTACCTTTCACAAACCCGAACTGTGTGGGGGCCAGAGTTTGGAGATTACCAATGTCTTTGTTTATGAGTTCCATGATGAAACGTTCCATGGCCTTGCAGACCAGGCTCGTCAGGCTAATAGGGCGATAGTTCCCAGGATCAGTGGTTGCTCCCTCTTTGTGGAGTGGGATAACTATTGCTGTGCACCATTCAGTGGGCACAAAGCCTTACATGAGACTATGATTGAACATGGTGCTTAGGTGGGGAGCCAGTTCATTCTGAAGTTCGTGTAAAACACATCTTGGGATGTTGTCCAGTCTCATGGATGCTATGTTTTTGGTTTTAGAGAGTGCAGCTTTTACTTGCATATATGGTATTACAGGGACTCTGCATTCTTCCTGTATAGACATGGGTCCTTTAGGGGTGAGGGGGGGTATAGTTAGCACTGAACCTATCTGCCAGGATGTTGGCAATATCAGTTGGTTCTGTAGTTTTCGTGCCATTGTGCTGTAACTCAGAGCAGATCTGGGTGTTGCTATTGAGCTTCTTGACATAGCTATAGAATGCTTTGTGGTTGCCCTTAGAATCAGTGGCAATTTTGTTTTCATAGCTAGCTTTGGAGGATCTTAGTGGTTAAGGCAGTTTTGAGAAACTTTAAGTGGGTTTGCATGGGTGTGAGCGATGGTAAGTGGTGCTAACGTATGGTTAAATGAATAAGCACTTACACCATGTAGGCTTTGCTTATCAGTGCATAAATGTGCTTAGCATTTACATTTAAGCAATGCTTACACCTGCCAAGCATAGCTCAGCCCTGGTAACCAGTGATAACATTCCATTCTGATAAAATAGCAGGGTGATGACATCTTTAGTAAGTGTATTTAATTCCATGTACATAACATGCTTCTAAGTGCTGTCATTACAGTAGCAAGGGGTGTGGGTATACTGTATGGGACACCTGAGTATTCATGGCTAGTATAACAATCTTTTCTCTTTGTATGTGTTTCACACATGCGTAGTATCCCAGGTAATATGCAGTCACACCTGCGTGTATTGTATCATTATGTTACTACTTTTAACAGTGGTTTTCCACGTAAGAGTAGATTGCAGATTGTAGTACTGGAACCGTACACCCGTGCATGGAATTCTGGACTCTGAGTACTGACTATCATGTTCTTGGTGTGTGAGCTGTATGTAATTAAGTATCTGCTACTGGATATTGATCTGATATGTGGATATTAACTGTAGACTACTATGTGTTCAGGATATGTAATTGAGGGCAGATAGGCATGGGTTACCCCCTGAGTCCTGGCAAGTGTGTGTATGCATGTGAGTGTGTATATGTGTAGGAGACAGCATTCTGAGGCCACATTCTCCAAATACAATAAACTTTGCCATACATTATAAAGGATAGTGATGTTGCTGACATTAGGAGAGCCATAACAAACTCTCACCCTACTATCCCTGTGGCATGTGCAATAAATGCATATCACTGTAGTAGCACTGATTAGATAGGCAAGGGGTTGTATTGCAGTCCTGGTCAATGTGTGATTTTGGGTATGTCAGAGTATTAGCATGGGTTTCAGTGAGCACAATATCCAATGTGGGGTGTGGGTGCTGGGTATAATGTCTTTACACCATGGTACCCCCAGTACATGTCCCAAGGTCCACTGCATAGGGACTGCTGTCACCATCAACCATACAGGTAACTGATTGCACTATCCAGCCCAATGATGCATGTGCTTTGCGCAAATTCTCTGTAACAGAATGGACTCACTGACAAGGTAGTTAGCACTGCTAAACCCAGGTCTGTCAGATGTGTCTATGACTGTTATGTGTTTGTCAATGTGTGTATATGACAGTATGTCATACTATGTATTTTTCATTAACACTAAGTACATCCCCCATTACCATACTGTACAAGGCCTGGTGATGTTCTACACTTAACAAGAAACTCGGGACACACCTCATCCTAAAAGCTGTGTGGTGTGTGCAATTAATGCCAAACACATTAGTAGCAATAAGCACCTAGGTAGGGGTTCTATTCTCAGTGTTGCCAAGTAAGTGTGTTTGTATGTGAAAGGATCTACTTCAGTTTGCAGAAAATACATGTCCCAGGAGATCATTTGTCCAAGAACTAACTGGCAAAAGGTAATATTTCAAAGGAATCATCTTGTGGAAATTTATTCCATCAAAACTAGTAGTATATGTATAAAGGCCCTCTTCCCCACTGTACAGCTGTACAACGATACTGGGGTTGGAATATATATATATATATATATATATATATATATATGTATATATATATATATATATATGTATATATATATATGTATATATATATATATATATATATATATATATATATATATATTTATTTATATATATATATATATATATATATATATATATATATATATATATATGGTTGAGTGTGTTTGTTGTGGGCACAGCCACCCACAATGGGGTTATTGTTGTGCATATCCCTTCTTAGTCTGCTGTTACACTGTACAGTTTATGTTAACAGGTTAAGTAATTGTCAATCACACTATGAGTGGTTCTACACCACTCCACACCCTCCATAGTTGGGGGCTGTGCCACCCATATCAGCACTCCTATGTTTACCAACTCCAGGATTGCACTACATTGGGGAAGAGGACATATACCCTGCCTGTACCGTCAATGACATTAAACTGGCAGACTGATTATTTACTGATGTGATGTTTTGGTTATTTGGTCTTGGTGTAATTACATGGGCAAAAATAAGTTCACTGCAAAATTAAGTACATCCATGTGTACAGTATTCTCTGTTTATTGCATCAATAAAGCCTGTGTGTGTGTGTGTGTGTGTGTGTGTTTTATTCACAAATAGTTGGTGTGTGCCACCCAGTACACTTACCATTGTCCACTGTACAAGAGCTGATGACATCAGTCACCATACACTCACCTGTATACACCCCTCAGACCTATCAGCCATGTGGCACTTGCAGTAACTGTTATACTGACCTGTTACTTGTGTTCAGCTGTACCCAGGATATGCCACAGTCAATGTGTCACCACAGTACCATACCCCTTGTAGGAAAGGTTAGCAGACCAACATCCTGCTGACACATAGACACCTACAGCACAAACTGAATACATTATGGAGACCACTATCAGTCAGTGTTAATAACAGCTATAATGCATCATGGCTGGACAACTACACACCCTGACATGTAAGCATTAAATATTCCAGTTGAAAACATATTAAATAGCATTACATTGCTAAACCTTAGGACATTCACCCTGTGCATCAGAACCATATTAGCATTTCCCTGCATCAATGGTATGGATGACAGGGATGTGGCACAGATATCATTATATGCACAGGGTGCATTGTGGGTTTGCCAGAGACCTAGCCTGAGCTGTTTGGTTGACATCATGTGTGTGTGTTAGGGGGATCTTTATCATCTGTGCAGATGCGGTGTGTGTAGGTATGGAGGTGCCCAAGCTGTGTTGGTGATATGTGTGTGTGTGTGTGTGTGTGTGTGTGTGTGTGTGTGTGTGTGTGCATGCACATAGTTCTGCAATGTGGCTGCCCTATACAGGAGTTTGTTTGCCAGCTGCAGACTGTACATGACAAGGTGTACAGTTCACTGTGTTTGGCCATGGACATGGGAACTGTGCCTGCCAGGGGTTCCACGAGCATTACCAGGTAGCAGTCCAGATATGTTACTCTCCCCTGATGATAACTGCTTGTTGAATCCGCATCCCTATTGGGACTGGCCAGGACCATGTGCACGCGGCCTGCTGTGTTGTGGTGTGGACAGTACCCCCCGCAGTGTTGGTGCTGGTACTGCCACTACAGGAGAAGCTGTGACTTCTTGCATGCCCACGTACACCTCCACCTGTTGGTGTTGCTGACCTACATCCACATGGCTGAAGCCCTAGTCCCACCACATGCTCTAACACAGACACAACACAGTCAAGGATTCCCACCATCTCACCCAACCATCTATCCAGGACCTCTGCAAAATAATGGTGGGCACCTGCAAGATCACAGATGTCATCAAGTACAGCAGAATGAGTAGCCCTCTGGAGCCTCAGACTCTGCTGTAACTTTCCATAAGTGCCTGTGCCTCCATGACGGCCCAAAACATGCATCTGGTGACACCTGCTGTGGCACTTCTGCCAGGGGCATGTTGGCCAGCAGCCCTCCTACGAGCACCCCTGTACATCTGCCTGTGTGGTACCTCACCAGTCATCTGGCTATGGCTGCTGTGTACAGACACACTTGCCATAGACCCCACACTGTCCTGTCCCATGCCACCACCCACCAAATGTCGCTCATCTATGGCAACTGTTGATGAGGTATGTATGGGCATTCTGACTGTGTGTGGGGATGCGGTGGATAAAAGTGAGATGTTAACCAATGGCACAGCTTCAGCCCCTGACAACCCTGCCTGTGCTTCACCATACCTATCATCATTGTCAGAGTCTGTATGGACACTAACATCAGTTTTCCTGAAGGAGGGATTCTGACCCACCTCGCCACCTGTGAGGGGGAAACAAAAAATGTAATTTAATACCTGTACGTTATTGCTTGCCTCTACATACACTTATCACACACACACACACACACACACACACACACACACACACACACACACACACACACATACACACACACACACACACACAAACACACACACACACACACACAGGTGAGGTGGCACAAAGATGTTGCACAGATCTCTCATTATCCAACAGTCATAATGCATGACTGCTTAAAAGTGCTTTAATCACTCTGTATCTAACAGCCCTTGTTCTGCCCAGCAACAAAATAATCAGCCCTTGCAAGTCTCAAATCCAGGACCCTGCACACCACAGCCATAGCAATTCTCCACTAAGCCATCTGAGCTGTAAATATGTGTGATGTTTTGTCAAAAATGTCATGTAGCACAGTCATTTCAACAGTAGAGAAAATGCATTTATATACATACATATATGTGTATATATATATATATATATATATATATATGTGTGTGTGTGTGTGTGTGTGTGTGTGTGTGTGTGTGTGTGTATATATATATATACATATATATATATATATATATATATATATATATATATATATATATATATATATATAGTGCATTCGGACATCGGATCCACATTCTGAACCTCTTTCCTCCACAGCTGAACTGTTCTGCCTTGCAACAAAATAGAGCATCACTTGTGGACAAACCCTAACATTAGGGGGATATATATATATATATATATATAGGGACAGATTGTACATATGCCTATTACAGACCCATCAAGTTTGTGCATGATACATTTCAAATTACCATGAATGTTCTGAAGGTGGTGGGGTCTGAAACTCATGTGTCTGTTATTACTTCATTCCTTCCAACTTCAGCTATTTGCCAGACTAATATAGATGTTTGGAGGAAAAAAACAACACTATGATGGGTTAAATCTTGACATTCTCTGCAGATCTGCACAGTTGACAGGTATGGCCCACTGCCCACAGGGCTAGATGCTATGTCCATAGCAGTTGTTCAGCAGAACATCATTACAGCAAGTCTTGATGGCACATATAAATCTTTCAAAATGATATATCCCATTATTAAAGACCAAGTACTACATTCAGTTACATGCTGACATGTTTCACATACCTGTTTTATTATTATGGTCTCTTCTGTGTTCCAGTTGATGACACCCTTGTTTTTTGTTTTTTTTAAGTATTATTTTTGTTTTTTGGTATTATTTTTGTTTTTCCTTTTTTTATTTCTCTCTCTATCTCACTCTCTCTTCACTACAGGGATCAAGCTGGTTTGGATAGGTTTCAGCATGGCATTTGTAGGTGATGCTCATGATCAGGTGATGGCCTCTGCACCAATTGGTGTTCCCCACTTGCTAATTGCATGCAGGCAGCTGTGTAGTTCTTCCAGTTGCCAATGTCATAGCAACCCACTACTATAAATGACTATATCATGTGGTCATTGTCCCTTTACCTTTCCTGTATGGAAGACATCCTTCCTGCGTGTGGACAGCGGTGTTATAGACAGCAGGTAGCAATACCTCTTACAACAGGACTTGTGGACACAGGCCAACTACATGTTTGTATAAGGTTCCAGACCTAGGGAGAGTGTGTGAGTATTGCTGTTATATGCATTGAATACTGCTTGTTTTACAGGGTTTGTGTGTACATGCTAGTTGTGCATGGAATGCAGTCTGTCTGCATAGATCTCAACTGTGGGCTTATCCAAATGATGGCCAGAGGATTGGCTATGTTTTGTATGTTCCCTACACAGGTCTTGTCCCTGACATATTAATGGCATTGTCTCCATTGATTGCTATCAATACATGGCAACATCCATTTGTGTTTCTGACTTCATATTCCTGAGTAAGGGTAGGTTGCCACCAATCCTGTAACACCAGCACCTTTTACAGTGTATAACAGCATCAGTTCAAATATGGCCCTGTGTTTCAGCCTCTGTCCTCCACCTATATACCAGTCTTTGTCCAGATGTCATGCAGTAAGAGGTTGATAGGTAATGGTCTATCATTATTTAGTGTTGACATTCCTGCTATCATTCCAGTAATGTTATGGACTCCCACACAAATAGTGTGATAGGGACCATATATATGAGGGCTACAAGCTGGACAAAACATGTGCGACCCTGTACAGTCTGGAGGTCATTGTATGGAGAACACTGTTATATGCCCTTGTAAGACATTTTATGGGGGAGGGGTATTAAATGTTTTTAACCTAGGCTGTTACAATATGTGAGGGATATCAGTAATAGGAAACATTAAGGTATATGACTGTACATTTTCATACGTTTCACCATGGGAACAGTGGTGGGTTAGAGCTTACTGTCTTACACACAGTTCTGTTTGTCAGTATGATAGTGATGTTTTAAGTGAAGCATTGCAATGTAACAAATGCATTTACATTGTGACAACTAATACTTTTCCCCCAGGGGTTGAATACAAAGTGTAATTTTAGGCTGTTGAACTACAGCTGTAATTAAGTGTTGATTGATTCTTATCTTCAAGGCAAGCATGTTTTTTACTGTTGTACTGCTTGAAGGTCAGCTCTGTAAATTTGCAGAATATTCTCTCTAATATTGCTACATACTCAAGTGTGCTAGCTTGCACTGCATGTGAATTGTTTTTACTACTGTTTTGCTAGTTTTCTGTAAAACAAAACAAACAAAAAAAAAACTGTAAGCCTGTTTCCTACCTTTCCTGTAACTAGTGTTCCAGATACAGATTTGCTGTATCCAGGACTGTTTGTAAGCTTCTGAGCCCCCCAAGCCATTCTGTGTTGGAGGGAAGCCTTCTAGCTTATCAGTGGGAGTGGTAAGCATTAGGTAACCTGTCTACCACATAAGGAGTGGTTCTGGCCCAGAATTTGTAGTTATTGGCCGTTTAGGAAATCTTCCATCTCTCTCTTAACTTTCTGATTTGAAAGCCTGCATTTGCACTTGTTTCTGTCCTGTAACTCGTCTAGTGCAGATACAGATTCTTAGTTTTAGCACTTAAATTTGCTTATTCATGCTCAGCACTTGTTCAGAACTTGTAAGCACTAAATAAGCTACTAATTACTATAGCACTCAATCTTCCTCATTTCCTAGAGGAAAACAGTTTTTGTACTTACTTTTCTCACTGGTGTTGAGAAAAACAGCTCTTCTACTCACTTTCCTCACTTATCTAGAGGAAAATAGTTTTTTATTCAGGCATGTCCAAGGGTCAGCTCCCAGTGTTCTCTCCTGTCTGATGAATCTGGGCATATTGAGGCAATGTAGAAATTGCCTCATGTACACAGACAACCCTCTCCTCCTGCCACCCAACACTACAACCTGTGAGAGATGCACTTATCTAGCCAAACTGGAGGTAAAGCTCTTTCCAACCAAGACTGAACCTGACAGTCATGAGGAGAAGGTAAACATTTGCACCACACCACACTCATCACATAGTCTCACTACATCTACACCACCAAAATCCACACATAGAAACTCAAAAAAATTCGCAGAGGCTCTCAATAATAATCTGCCTAAGCAACAGAGACCTCCAAAGCAGAAACACAAGCAACCTCCATCCCCCAACACAACCCAAATGACACATAGCCCAAAGACTCAGTGTGCCACTCAAACACAACCAATAAGGCAAAACAACATACCCAACACACTAGTCATAGGTGACTCTATAGTCAGGCACACTGATGTCCCACTCAGCAAGCTAAACAAGGAGAAGGTTACTGTCAGCTGCCTGTCAGGTGCCAGGATCCACCACATAACACACGCACTCAGGTCACTCCACAAGTACAAATATGACTCTGTCATTGTCCATGTTGGTGTGAATGACCTGAGACGTACCTCCCTGGACTACATGAAAAGAGACATGGAAGAGCTCTCCGATCTTGTAGCCCAGCAGGTATGACCCTACCCCTGAGTAGCATTCTGCCATTGCCCAAAATGATACCGCAGTACAAGGACAAAATGATTGACTTCAACAATTGGCTAAGCTTCTGGTGTCATTCTAAGGGGATCCAGTATCTGTCTCCCAGGGATGACATGGTCAACAGACCACGATGCTTTGCCACAGATGGCCTGCACCTGTCGTCCTTGGGATTGTGGATACTGGCTAAGGGTCTTGCTGCCCCTATAGTGCCTTTTTTAGGCAGGGTTCAAGTAACAAATTCACCACCATGACAGGAACAAGCAAGCAAAAACTGAGGGCAATGCTACTCAATGCTAGAAGTCTAAATTTCAAAATGCACTCACTCGAGGCACTCCTTAAAATGGAAAACATTGATATCTATGCAGTGACTGAGACCTGGTTCAAGGCTCCAGAGAGCACCCCTGCACTACCAGGCTATAACTCATACCACACTTTTCGGCCATGTAACCTGGACCAAAACACCAAAGGTGGGGGTGTGTCCATATTCATTAAGGATATCCACACCTCCAGGCTAGTTGCTCAGCATAATGCATCCGAGGTTATCCAAGTGCAACTAACTCCTGGCAAAACTGCAATCCAAATTGCAGCTTGCTACAGATCCCCCACCATGCCCCAGGATTCCCACTCTTCTTTTCTTGATGTACTGGAAAATATTAGGGTTCAACCAAACACTCTAATAATGGGCGACTTCAACTACCCCACCACTAACTGGGAAAACTACTCATGTACCAACTCCTTAGTGCAACGCTTTCTGGAATTCATAAACGCCAATGCCCTAGATCAACTTATCCACACCCCCACCAGGGGCAACAATATCCTTGACCTAGTCATTACCAACATGAGTGACTGGTGTTCCACACCTGAAGTCATCTCCTCGTTGGTCCAATCCGACCATAAGCTAATCACCCTTGATATCCACATCCCACCGCTACCCCCATTAAGGAAACCACAGTAAAAAAATTCTCCAAAGCCAACTTCATGCTTCTTAAGACAGAAGTAGTGAACTTCATGACACCCATGCAGATGGACAATACCGTTGCAACAGCTGAATCCTACACAAATGCACTCCATAAGCAATTACATGAGTGCATGGATCGTGCTATCGAAAACAGAACCAAGACACTATCCTCCAAAAAAAGGAAGCCAATCTGGTGGTCCCCTGCCATAAACAAACTGTACAACAGAAGGAAGAAACTGTTGCAAAAGAGAGTAAAATCCCATGAGTGGAGGAGCTCCCTGGTCAGCCTCAGTAAGAAGCTGAGATCCCTTATAAGATCCTCCAAAGCTAGCTACGAAAATAAAATCACCACTAATTCCAAGGACAACCACAAAGCATTCTATAGCTATGTCAAGAATCTCAATGGCAACACCCAGATCTGCTCTGAGTTACAGCACAAAGGCAAGAAAATTACAGAATCAACTGATATTGCCAACATCCTGGCAGATAGGTTGAGTGCTAACTTTACCTCCCCCTCACCCCCTAAAGGGCCCATATCTATACAGGAAGAATGCAGTGTCCCTGTAATCACAACTACGCAGGTGAAAGCTGCACTCGCTAAAGCCAAAAACACAGCATCCATGGGACTGGACAACATCCCAGGCTGCGTTTTACATGAACTTCAGAATGAACTGGCTCCCCACTTAAGCACCATGTTCAATAATAGCCTTGCATCAGGCTTTGTGCCCACTGAATGGCACACATCAACAGTTATCCCACTCCACAAAGGGGGAGCCATCACTGATCCTGGAAACTATAGACCTGTAAGCCTGACAAGCCTGGTCTGCAAGGCCATGGAATGTATCATCATGGAACTCATAAACAAAGAGATTGGTAACCTCCAAACTCTGGATCCCACCCAGTTCGGATTTGTGAAAGGCAGATCATGCCTTCTGAACCTGATTGACTTCTTTGAGGCAGTCACCAAAGCCGTAGATGAGGGTAAGTTGGTTCACACAGCCTATCTTGACCTCGCCAAGGCTTTCGACACCATCCCCCATTCTGGAATTATAGCTAAACTCAATGAACTAGGCATAAATCCCTACGTCACAAGATGGGTTGCCAACTGGCTCACTGACAGAACCCACACTGTAAAAGTTGCAGACTCCAAATCTGATCTCAAACCAGTG